>NC_142135.1:81070206-81382586 GCF_024610735.1 Ursus americanus
TATTTTATTAGTTTCAGGTGTACAACACAATGATTCAACAATTCCATTCATTGCCCAGTGATCATTCCAAGAAGTGCACTCCTTAATCCCCATCACCTATGCAACCCATTCCTTTACCCACCTCACCTCTTGTAACCATCAGTTTGTTCCCTATAGTTAAGAGTCTGTTTCTTGGTTTGTCTCTCTTTCTCTCTTTTTCCCTTTGCTAATTTATTTTCTTTCTTAAATTACACATATGAGTGAAATCATATAGTATTTGTTTTTCCCTGACTGACTTACTTCACTTAGCATAATACTCTGTAGCTCCATGGACCATGTCATTGTGAATGGCAAGATTTCATTTGTTTTTATGCCCAAATAATATTCCATTGTGCATATCTATATACCACTTCTGTTTAGCAAGGTAATAAATACAATCATAGTAATCATTGACAATAGAGAGGATGGGATTCCTGTTGTGAGATTCCTTTCTGATGTGACTGATTGTATAGGATGGTTCATAAGAATCAAAGTATGCAACTCAGAGAATGGAACTTCAGTATTTATTTATGTGCAACCATTTCATTTCACTGAGAGGACAAACTCAATACTCACATCTCCATAAGAAATATACCAAGGGTGATAGCTGACCAGTGGTTTCTCTTTTGCAGCAAAAAGACTTTACACCATGGTAACAAGTAAGAACTCAGATATGCTGCTCTTCAGCAAAAGGAATTTCTTGCTCACTTAGTTAAGACATCTCATTTCCTGAGTGTACACTACTGAGCAGTGAGTGATGATGTTGGATTATCAGTTATAGGGGACCCTTCACCACTGTAATCCTCTCAAAGCTCGTATCTGATTCTTCAAAAATGGTTCAAGGAGTTTTAGAAGAATTCTATTGATTCTCAGTTGAACATTAAGTTTATTGAAGAAGTTCTCCAGAATCTTACACATTGGCTGTAACATTGATGAAGAGCCAGCTACAAATGAACAAGAAAATCTTTCCCTATGTACTAGATTAAACTGAAAATTCAACATTTAGGGTGTCATGTTTGTCCTAAATATCTTTTACCCCTCTTTAAAAAAAAACTACCTGAAGTCTTCATACGTTTCACCAAGATTAAAGTCAGGAGACTTGGGGATTTTAGTACAAATTTACAGTGTGATTTTGGCATGTCATTCAGAATCTCCAAGCCCTAGTTTTCCTGTTTACAAATGAGCTCATTGGATCAAAAGCTCTCAAAGACAAAATTCCACAACTCTAGGAGTATGATTTGAACCTTCATGGGAAAGAAGTATCCAAAACCAGATTATATTGGAATTGCAGGAAGGAGAGAAAGAGGTGGGTAAGAGAACATGGCATCTGGGTATATGGAAAAAGGATCCTTAAATAGAAAGGGAAGAAGAGATTAGCCTTGAAGATTCAGAAGGACTCGACACTTAGAACACTTGTATAACATATACTAAGTTGTAAAGGGCAATCCTTGTTAATATTGACACTAACTTTCTAAGTATTTGAATGGACCTCTGGATCCTTCCATTTTTCTTGAAGATGCACATGCAATTGAATTCTGCCAAATGGGTTCTTGCTAATAGAAGCATCTCTTTATTAATAAAATGCTACACTTTGGTTAGTTCTGCTAATATACTTCATTTTCATCATTCCACCTACCTCCTTCATATGTGGAAGAGACTACAGCAGTTTTCAAAGGATGGAAGAGTACAGATTTTCCTTTTTGCACTTTGTCTTGAAGCAGAAAATTTCCAAGAGAGTAAAGTGTGTCTGATTGGTCTTCCTTAGTAAGTCACTTAGTTAAGAGACATTTATGAGTGACCAGAGGCAGGTGAGGAGATCTGGAAATAGCCAAGCTGGAGTTTGAGTACTGAGACTAAGTCATATAGTCTTACAGGTTTTCCCTTGAGGATACACACACATAATCTTCTTGAGTCAGGGGCTGTTGTCACAATTTCTTGGTTTCCTTAGGTATTTCTAGTACCTCACTGCATCTAAAGGTGATTTTTTTTCTGTGCAAATGAAACTTCATTTCTTTATATTTATATTTCCCTTAATTCTCTTTATATTGAAGCATAATTGACATATAATGTGTTGTTCCTTTCAGTGTATAACGCATTGATTTGACAATTCTCTACACTACTCAGTACTCAGCACACTAAGTTTATTCACCATATGTCACCATAGAACACTATTACACTGTTATTGACTTTATTCCATATGCTGTACTTTTCATCTCTGTTATTTATTTATATTACAACTGGATGTTTGTACCTCTGAATCCCCTTTATCTATTTCTCCCATCCCCCGCCATCTGCCATGTGGCAACCACCCGTTTTTTTCTCTGTTTAAGAGTCTGTTTGTTTTAAGGGGCGCCTGGGTGGCTCAGATGGTTAAGAGTCTGTTTGTATTGTATTTGTTTTTTGTGTTTGAGATGTCACCTATCAGTGAAATCATATGGTTCTTGTATTTCTCTGTTAAAGGAGACTTTTTAAAATTTAATTTATATATTTGAAGAGAGAAAGAGAGAGAGCACAAGCTGGGGAAGGGACAGAGGGAGAAGCAGGTTCCCCGCTGAGCGGGGAGCCTGACATGGGGCTCTGGGGTTAGATTCTAGGACTCTGGGATCATAACCTGAGCCGAAGACAGAAACTTAACCAACTGAGGCACCAGGCGCCCCTCTCTAATAAAGGTGAATTTTTAAAAGAATTATAGTGAAACCAGTAAGATAATGTTCTGAGGTTAAAATCCACATGGATTCAGGAGACAATAATAATGCTTTAGATATTATACAAAGAAGGTAGCTTATAGCTTATGATCACTTTTGGATAAAATATAGGGAAAAAAATACCTTGACCAATAGTAAGAAAGTCTCATTTATTATTTACCATTTTATTGAGCAGCTTTAATTATAGTGCAGCAGTTACAACTGAGCTGAGTCACCACAATTAATGTTTCTTATATCAGTCACAGGGATACATTCCAAGTGCTTTCTCAATTGTGCTCTTTGACCCATCAGACTTCTCAAGTTCTACTTGGAAAAGTAAAGTAAAAGTAAAGATGTCAATCATCTTCTTTGTCCTAAGCACCCTGGCTTATATACAGGTGCATTAAATAAGGTGAGATCTGAGTTGGGTACCTTTTTTTAGGTAATAAGATACTTGAAGTACTTTTATAATTGTAGATACTCTTTTAGGGTGAATCAAGAAATGCTTTGAAGAAGACTGCAAGGACAACAGAAATTTGCTGTTGAAAAAAATGGAATATAGAGAAATTTTGCATAAGGCAAAACAGTAGAATCTAGTTCTAAAGTAAACATTGACAATCAAAGACTGAAAACAATTCTTAAGAGTTGCAGCATAGTGTTCCCTGCCTATTTATCTAACTTAAACTATAATTAGGATGAGAAATATTTCTTTCTCAATTTTTAATTGCTGCTGGTTTGTATAAACTCATACTTTATCCATTGGATCCACATAATTTCCATAAGAAATATTAATTGGGAGAGGAGTTAAGATGGCGGAGGAGTAGGGGACCCCTTTTTCAGCCGGTCCCCTGAGTCGAGCTGGATAGGTACCACCAGCCTAAATAACCACGGAATCAGCCTGAGACGCAGGATGATGCATCTGGATCTCTACAAATGAACATCTCCAGCGCTGAGCATTGAGGTACAAAGAGGGGAGCTGTAAACCGTGCACAGATATCGGAAGATAAACGGAAGGGGGAGGGAGCCGCCGCGTTTGGACGCCGGGAAGTGGCAGCCACCTGCACGGGGGAGCGGGCGGACTCACAGAGGGCACCCGCAGAGAGCGGGCTGAGACCGGTGAGCCTTGAACGCGCGCCACCAGGCATCTCCCGGAATACCGGAATCCCGGTGCGCTGGGCGGCTGGCGGCTGGCGGGCCCCGTGCACGGGGGAGCAGGCGGACTCGCGGTCGGCACCTGCGAAACAGCAGACTGAGACCCTGAACCGGGTGCGCGTGCCACCAGGCTTCTCACGAAACTCTGGAATCGAGGTGTGCTCACCGGGCATAGACTGAGACCTGGAGACCTGGGAGCGTGCGGGGCGGCCGGTGGCTGGCGGCATTAGAAACACAAGGGACAGAGACGCACCGGCCCTGGAAGTGAGGGCAGGGACGCCGAGTTGGTGCGCACATCCCAGACGCTGCAGGGTTGAGCAGCACCAACAGTAATAGAGTTAAAGTGGCCAGAACATCAGTGGAGAACGGGCCGCAATCCCTCTGTTCTGTGACAATGCAGCCTCTGCTGCTCTAACTCTCAGAAGAAGCATAGCTGGCCGCCAGGGAAAGCCGCCAGAGAACAAAAGCCTGGAAATACTGGCTCAGAGAGTGCCCATCCCCATCCTCCCTCGCAGAGGACACGGAGACTCTAACCAAACAGGGTTGCCTGAGTATCGGCGCGGCAGGCCCCTCCCCCAGAACACAGAAGGCAGGCTGAAAAATCAAGAAGCCCACAACCCGAGGCGCCTGGGTGGCGCAGTCATTGAGCGCCTGTCTCTGGCTTAGGGCGTGATTCCAGCGTTCCGGAAAGGAGTCCCTCATCAGGCTCCTCCGCTGGGAGCCTGATTCTTCCTCTCTCACTCCCCTGCTTCTGTTCCGTTCTTGCTGACTGTC
This sequence comes from Ursus americanus, assembly GCF_024610735.1. Taxonomy (NCBI): domain Eukaryota; kingdom Metazoa; phylum Chordata; class Mammalia; order Carnivora; family Ursidae; genus Ursus; species Ursus americanus. Next base: position 81,074,835 of record NC_142135.1, read on the forward strand.
TGTCTCCCTCTCTCAGATAAGTAAATAAATAAAATCTTTAAAGAAGAAGCCCACATCTCTAAGATCCCTATAAAACAAGGGGCACGGCCTGGGACCCAGTCAATAATTTGGGCTCTGGACAACCCCGCAACCTCTCCTCATCAGAATGACAAGAAGGAGAAGTCCCCCCCTCCCAGCAAAGAAAAGACAGTGAGTCTGTGGCCTCTGCCACAGAAGTAACAGACATGGATGTAACCAAATTATCAGAAATGGAATTCAGAGTAACAATGGTCAAGATAATGAGTAGACTTGAAAAAAGTATTAAGGAAAATGTTACTGAGAATATAGAATCCCTAAGGGTGGAAATGAGAGCGAATTTGACAGAAATTAAAAATTCTATGAGCCAAATGCAGGCAAAACTAGAGGCTCTGACGGCCAGGGTCACTGAAGCAGAGGAAAGGGGTAGTGAATTGGAGGATGGGTTAATAGAGGAAAAAATAAAAATAGAAGATGGTCTTAAAAAAATCCATGCCCACGAATGTTGGCTACGGGAGATTACTGACTCAACGAAACGATCCAATGTTAGAATCATCGGCATCCCCGAGGGGGTGGACAAAAACAGAGGTCTAGAAGAGATATTTGAACAAATTGTAGCTGAAAACTTCCCTAATCTAGCAAGGGAAACAAACATTCGTGTCCAAGAGGCAGAGAGGACCCCTCCCAAGCTCAACCATGACAGACCTACACCACGTCACGTCATAGTGCCATTCGCAAATATTAGATCCAAGGATACAGTATTGAAAGCGGCCAGGGCAAAGAAATTTCTCATGTACCAAGGCAAAGGCATCAGAATTACGTCAGACCTGTCTACACAGACCTGGAATGAGAGAAAGTGTTGGGGGAGCATTTTTAAAGCTCTTTCAGAGAAAAACATGCAGCCAAGGATCCTTTATCCAGCAAGGCTGTCATTCAGAATTGATGGAGAAATAAAGACATTTCAGAATCGACAGTCACTAGCCAATTTCATAACCACGAAACCAGCCCTACAGGAGGTATTACGGGGGGTTCTATAAAAGTAAAAAGGCCCCAAGAGTGATACAAAGCAGAAAGTCACAGCCAATACAAACAAAGACTTTACTGACAACATGGCAGAATTAAAAGCATATCTCTCAGTAATCAGTCTTAATATTAATGGTTTAAATTCTTGCTTAAAACGCCACAGGGTTGCAGATTGGATAAAAAGAAATGACCCATCCATTTGCTGTCTACAAGAGACTCATTTCGAACCCAAAGATGCATTCAGACTGAGAGTAAGGGGATGGAGTACCATCTTTCACGCAAATGGACCTCAAAAGAAAGCTGGGGTAGCAATTCTCATATCAGATAAACTGGATTTTAAACTACAGGCTATAGTTAGAGACACAGAAGGGCACTATATTATTCTTAAGGGAAGTATTCAACAAGTGGATATGACAATTATAAATATATATGCCCCCAACAGGGGAGCAGCAAGATACACTAGCCAACTCTTAACCAGAATAAAGAGACATATAGATAAAAATACATTAATAGTAGGGGACCTCAACACTCCACTATCAGAAATAGACAGAACACCCTGGAAAAAACTAAGCAAAGAATCAAAGGCTTTGAATGCCATACTCGACGAGTTGGACCTCTTAGATATATATAGAACACTAAACCCCAGAACCAAAGAATACTCATTCTATTCTAATGCCCAAGGAACATTTTCAAGAATAGACCATGTTCTGGGACACAAAACACGTCTCAGCCGATACCAAAAGATTGAAATTATCCCCTGCATATTCTCAGACCACAACGCTCTGAAATTGGAACTCAACCACAAGGAAAAATTTGGAAGAAACTCAAACACTTGGAGACTAAGAACCATCCTGCTCAGGAATGACTCGATAAACCAGGAAATCAAAAATCAAATTAAACAATTTATGGAGACCAATGAGAATGAAAATACAACAGTCCAAAACCTATGGGATACTGCAATGGCGGTCCTAAAGGGGAAATACATAGCCATCCAAGCCTCACTCAAAAGAATAGAAAAATCTAAAATGCAGTTTTTATATTCTCACCTCAAGAAGCTGGAACAGCAACAGAGGGACAGGCCTAATCCACGCACGAGGAAGCAGTTGACCAAAATTAGAGCTGAAATCAATCAAGCAGAAACCAGAAGTACAGTAGAGCAGATCAACAGGACTAGAAGCTGGTTCTTGGAGAGAATCAATAAAATTGACAGACCACTGGCAAGACTTATCCAAAAGAAAAGAGAAAGGACCCAGATTATTAAAATTATGAATGAAAAAGGAGAGGTCACGACGAACACCATTGAAATTGGAAGGATTATTAGAAATTTTTATCAACAGCTATATGCCAATAAACTAAGCAATCTGGAAGAGATGGAATCCTTCCTGGAAACCTATAAACTACCAAGATTGAAACCGGAAGAAATTGATTTCTTAAACAGGCCAATTAATGATGAAGAAATTGAGTCAGTGATAAACAACTTTCCAAATAACAAAACTCCAGGCCTGGACGGTTTTCCTGGGGAATTCTACCAAACATTCAAAGAAGAAATAATACCTATTCTCCTAAAGCTATTTCAAAAAATAGAAACAGAAGGAAAGCTACCAAACTCATTCTATGAGGCCAATATTACCTTGATCCCCAAACCAAGCAAAGACCCCATCAAAAAGGAGAATTACAGACCGATTTCCCTAATGAATATGGACGCCAAAATCCTCAACAAGATCCTGACTAATAGAATCCAACAGTTCATTAAAAGGATTATCCATCACGATCAAGTGGGATTCATACCTGGGATGCAAGCGTGGTTCAATATTCGCAAATCAATCAGCGTGATACATCATAACAACAAGAAAAGACTCAGGAACCATATGATCCTCTCAATCGATGCCGAAAAAGCATTTGACAAAATACAGCATCCTTTACTGATTAAAACCCTTCAGAGTGTAGGAATAGAGGGTACATTTCTCAATCTCATAAAAGCCATCTATGAAAAGCCTACTGCAAATATTATTCTCAATGGGGAAAAGCTGGAAGCCTTTCCCTTAAGATCAGGAACACGACAAGGATGCCCACTCTTGCTACTATTATTCAACATAGTACTAGAAGTCCTTGCAACAGCAATCAGACAACAAAAAGGGATCAAAGGTATTCAAATCAGCAAAGAAGAAGTCAAAATGTCTCTCTTTGCAGATGACATGATACTCTATATGGAAAACCCAAAAGAAGCCACTCCCAAACTATTAGAAGTTATAGAGCAATTCAGTAACGTGGCGGGATACGAAATCAATGCTCAGAAATCAGTTGCATTTCTGTACACGAATAACAAGACCGAAGAAAGAGAAATTAGGGAATCCATCCCATTTACAATAGAAGCAAAAACCATACGTTACCTTGGAATTAACTTAACCAGAGACATAAAGGACCTTTATTCTAGACACTCTAAATCACTCTTAAAAGACATTGAGGAAGACATAAAAAGATGGAAAGATATTCCATGCTCATGGATCGGAAGAATTAACATAGTTAAAATGTCCATGCTACCCAGAGCAATCTACACTTTCAATGCTATCCCGATCAAAATACCGAGGACATTTTTCAAAGAACTGGAACAAATAGTCCTTAAATTTTTATGGAACGAGAAAAGACCCCGAATCTCCAAGGAACTGTTGAAAAGGAAAAACAAAGCTGGGGGCATCACAATGCCGGATTTCGAGCTATACTACAAAGCTGTGATCACAAAGACAGCATGGTACTGGCACAAAAACAGACACACAGACCAATGGAACAGAATAGAGAGCCCAGAAATGGACTCTCAGCTCTTTGGGCAACTAATCTTTGATAAAGCAGGAAAAAACATCCGGTGGGAAAAAGACAGTCTCTTCAATAAATGGTGCTGGGAAAATTGGACAGCTACATGCAAAAGAATGAAACTTGACCACTATCTCACACCATACACAAAAATAAACTCCAAATGGATGAAAGACCTCGATGTGAGACAGGAATCCATCAAAATTCTAGAGGAGAACATAGGCAGCAACCTCTACAACATCGGCCAAAGCAAACTTTTTCATGATACATCCCCAAAGGCAAGAGAAACAAAAGATAAAATGAATTTATGGGACTTCATCAAGATTAAAAGTTTCTGCACAGCCAAGGAAACAGTCAGAAAAACTAAGAGGCAGCCCACGGAATGGGAGAATATATTTGCAAATGACACTACAGATAAAGGACTGGTATCCAAGATCTACAAAGAACTTCTCAAACTCAATACACGAGAAACAAATAAACAAATCAAAAAATGGGCAGAAGATATGAACAGACACTTTTCCAATGAAGACATACAAATGGCTAACAGACACATGAAAAAATGTTCAAAATCATTAGCCATCAAGGAAATTCAAATCAAAACCACACTGAGATACCACCTTACGCCAGTTAAAATGGCAAAAATAGACAAGGCAAGAAACAACAATTGTTGGAGAGGATGTGGAGAAAGGGGATCCCTCCTACATTGTTGGTGGGAATGCAAGTTGGTACAGCCACTCTGGAAAACAGTGTGGAGGTCCCTTAAAAAGTTAAAAATTGAGCTACCCTATGATCCAGCCATTGCACTACTGGGTGTTTACCCCAAAGATACAGACGTAGTGAAGAGAAGGGCCATATGCACACCAATGTTCATAGCAGCAATGTCCACAATAGCTAAATCGTGGAAGGAGCCGAGATGCCCTTCAACAGATGACTGGATTAAGAAGTTGTGGTCCATATATACAATGGAATATTACTCAGCAATCAGAAAGAACGAGTTCTCAACATTTGTTACAACATGGACGGCACTGGACGAGATAATGCTAAGTGAAATAAGTCAAGCAGAGAAAGACAACTATCATATGATTTCTCTCATCTATGGAACATAAGAACTAGAATGATCAGTAGGGGAAGAAAGGGATAAAGAAAGGGGGGGGTAATCAGAAGGGGGAATGAAACATGAGAGACTATGGACTATGAGAAACAAACTGAGGGCTACAGAGGGGAGGGGGTGGGGGAATGGGATAGGCCGGTGATGGGTAGTAAGGAGGGCACATATTGCATGGTGCACTGGGTGTTATACACAACTAATGAATCATCGAGCCTTACATCGAAAACCGGGGATGTACTGTATGGTGACTAACATAATATAATAAAAAATCATTAAAAAAAATAAAAAAAAAGAAATATTAATTGATTCCTAGTGATGCTTATAATCAGTAGGAAGGTACCGATAAAGCTCAATCATATGTACACATATGTATTTACATGGATATATAAAACAATTACATGAAAATTGAGTGTAGTCATTGATGAAATTGCAATTTAACTTTATAGGCCAGTAGGAATATATAACACTTTATTTTTCATACTTAACAGAAATTACTGCGGCTCTATTTGAAAGTGAAGTTCCTTAATTCAGTATCTCTTTTATGTAGAGTTCTCATTTTTTTAAGGTGATAATGAATTGTGCATAATCCATAATGTTCATGGTGATCACAAGGGTCCTGATGGTCCACGACATTCATCTTGTGCTCTTACCAATGAAATCTGTTATGGCATCTCCCTAGAACTTACAACTTGTCAACTCAGCCTTCCCATTGCCACCTTCATATCTTTGTTCCTAAAGTATAGATGGCAGGATTTAATACAGGAGTGATGACAAAGTCCACAATGGCAAAAAATTTATCCATTGACTTGGTAGGGAAAGTCACACATAGAGAAACATGCACAGAGTGAAAAACAAAACACTATAGTGATGTGAGCTGACAGAGTGACGAATGCTTTGGATAAATCTTTTGAAGAATGTTGTCTGACAGTGATCAGAATAAAGATGTATGATACAATTAAGAAAAAGAAGGTGCCTATAGATATGAAGCCACTGTTGGCAGTGACCACAAATTCTAGTCTGTAAGTGTCCATACATGCAAGTTTAATAACCCTAGGAAAATCACAATAAAAGCTCCCCACATTACTAGGGCCACAGAATGGTAAATTTATGACAAAAACAAACTGAGACACAGCATGAATCACCCCAATGATCCAAGCAGCCACTATCAAAAGCATGCACATTTTGGGGTTCACAGTAGTTAGATAGTGGAGAGGCTTGCAAATGGCTGTGTACCTGTCATATGCCATGGCTATGAGTAGTACCATCTCAACTCCTCCCATGACATGAATAAAGAACATTTGTATCATGCGGTTATGGAAGGAAATGATTTTACAACCACTGAAAAGATCATAGATCATCCTAGGAACTGTGGTGGATGAAAGACCCAGGTCAATGAGTGATAGGTTGGCCAGCAGGATATACGTGGGGGAGTGTAAGTGAGAATAAAAAATCACTGTTAATATAATGAAGAGGTTGCCGAAGATAATTCCCACATAGAACAAAGAGAAGAAGAGAAAAAGGAAAACCTGCATTCCCAAGGATTGTGCAAGTCCCAGTAACATGAACTCAGTTACCACAGAGCCATTTCCTTGGTCCATCGAATCATAAGGAAGGGAAGACTCTAAAGTGACCTGAAAGAAATGAGAGAAGGAATTAACTTTGAGGAGTGCTTCACACGATGTGTTAAATGTTGATAATTTAAATTGGTTATTGACAGATCTTTTATTTAATTGATAGTAAATTATTTACAAAATAATGGGAGCCCAGAGCATGGGTTTGGTAGTATGAGCAAAGATGCACTCAGAGGCCATCTATTGCTTTAAATTGCTCTTATTAATTCAAGTACATGGGATAATGAGTCAACTTAAGAAGTTAGAAAAGGATGCAAAAATTAAACTCGAGGAATTCAAGTTAAATAGAACAATAAAAATTAAAACCAAAAATAATATGTATTGACTCCTAGAAAATTGGAATAGTGTATATGAGCATATAAAAAAGTTTAAAAAAACAAAAAAATAGATAACCTTTTGAAAATATAATCAAGAATAATAAAATAAGCAATTAGAAATGAGTATAGAAAAATAACAGTTAACATAATAACAGTTAATACACATTTGAAGTCTGTTTTTTATGTGTATATCTTACTGTTAGGTTTGTACTGCTGAAATGGTGTTTGCATTGGAGTTTGAGTGATAATTTTTATAAACAGGAAAATCCCACACTACATGAACCTATAATCCTAAAGTCTCTAAACTTCCATTTACAGCATATAATATAATCTGTTTATGAACTTTAATTATTATACTATGGACAATCACAATGGAAAATATGGAACTGAGTGTATTCAATGTGGTGGAGTCAGAGTCAGTAGCATGTGTAAAGGACAGGCAGGAAGGAACGCATAAATAAAGGGGAAGAATGAAGATCAATGGGAAGGAGTGTAAGAAAATAAAAGAAGGGTGAAGAAAAGAAATAAATTCCTAATAGTCAAATAGGGAGGATAAATCGATGATCAAAGAAAGGCATTGGTAGAACATTGCACATCTTTGCTTAGGTGCCTGTCATAGTTTAAATCAACACATATTGATACATTACAAACACCTGGGTATGAACTTTACTTGGGTTTCCATTCACTGCTTTAGGTATATTTTGACTGGAAGGATGGAAAGTAATAGTAATGCTGTAGGGAAAATAACCACTGAGATGCAGACAGGACTTTAAGCATATGAATCATGGGTGTGGCAGTGGGGTTTGGTAGATAGAGTGGTTGAACATGATGCCTCAGTGAACTGGCAGGTGAATCACCTCTAAAAAAATTAGGAAGTAACCAAAAGCATCCATTTAGCCTCCAGGCACTATTTGGCTTACCCTCATTCTAGTATTCATAGATTTTCATAAATATAAAATTAAAGTTTTTGATATAGGCACCCATTCTGCTTTGTCTAACACTATATCACCTGCCTAAAACAGTGGCTGGCACATAGAAAAAGCCCAGGAAATATATGATGAATGAATTTCTTAGAAATAGGTACTAAATTGTTCATAGAAGAAACAAAACAGTAGCCCTCACAAATATATAGAGAAATTGATTTAATAATATCTTCTCCATAAACTTGTATTTCCTGGTATAGTCCAGTTATATATACATAAAAAGTGAGTATTTAAATGAGTGAAGAAATTTCTGCCCTTTTTATTACAAACATCTGGAATTAGCATGTGTCACTGATGAGGAAATCCTCAGGATCTGAGAGAGAAAAAGACCATGCGCTTGGTTTCTCTGCCTCTTTAGAAAACCCTGGTGACTTTGTGAAGCTCTCAGGAGTTTGGCAGAAGTCAAGTCCCCATAGATTTTGCTATCCTTCCTCTTGGAGATGTAAACTTTTCCAGTCATTCAGGGCCTGGGAAGACCCATCATTAAATAAGAAATATAGATACATATTAAACAAATAAGATGATCAGAATTATAGATTTGTATAGAAGTGGGAAAGAACTTTGAGAGAACCTATTCAGTCACTTCATTCTACAGGTAGAGGGCCAACCCCGTGAGGGTAAATGGCTGGCCAGAGTGTTCACAGGAATACATTCTCAGGGCCAGAACTAGAATCAGCCTAAGTTCCAGTCCAATGGTGTTCCTCAGTAGTGCTCTACACCTGCTTATTAGGAAGAAACATGAAGAGGCTAGACATATTTATATTTGAAAGGGTCACCGTAACCTAATTGGAAGTGGTCTGTCAACCCTCAGTTTTTATTCATTTAAAATAAAATTGGCTTCCCTTCCTGAAAGACTTTTTTTTTTTTTTTTGCCATTGGGAATTTCTCTTGCTAACCCCCTTTCCTGTTTCTTCACATAATCTGGTTAGTCCTTGAACCGTTCCATCTCAGAACTTATAGCCACCAGCTCCTCTGTACCATCCCCTGGCACAGGGCCAGAAGCTTTCTGACTCTGAGAATAGCCTCTCAGATTAGGCATTGGCTGGTTCCTTCAAATGTGGATGAAAGTAATACTGAAGGAGAGGGAATCACACCAGAATCCTGGAGGTGGAGAATTGAGACTTCCTTCCTTTTGTTTAAAACAGAATTTGGTTCTCAAATAGGGCAGGAATAGCTGAGGCCGGATGTCTGTTTTACACAGTGGAATAAAAGGTTTAAAATGAGTTGGAGAGCACAAAAATTGAAACACATGAATCTTGAAAATTTTTCACAGTAAGAGGACAAATTGAACATATCAGAAGGTGTGTGTGTGTGTGTATGTGTCTATGTGTCAGTGTGTAGAATTTATTTGATAAGACAATGCAATGCAGTGATTGAAATTTGAGAGTAAGAGAGTGATGGTGTAGAGTAAAAGGACAAAAATATTTCAAAAGGAGAATATTTCTGACACTAATATTTTACAGAGAAACAGATGCTGAAGCAGAATTAAGGGAGAGAGAGAGAAAGGGACACAACCATGATAGGTGTAGTTTTATAATTAAAAAGCATCTTTCCTACCTGCCTGTTCAGCCACAGGATTTACATTTTTGGAAGAATAGAAATTCAGAGAGCTCAGTCTTACTTTCTATACATAATCTTCCCTGAAAGTCAAAGCTATATATGATTCTTCAAAATGGGAAATAAGCTAATTAGATACACAAGACAGTGACATAATATTGTCTCAGAGAAGGCCAATACCGAGCCCATTATTAGTTTCTTTTGGGGGACTAAATCTTTGAGTCACATTGGTTTCCCCATGAGAGAAATAATGAAAAAGAAATTGCCTGGTAATGCAACAGAGGGGAAGAGAGAAGATTTTGAGGCAATATGTTGGTTTGTGTAAAAATATCCCTATATAGTTGCATGATCTTTGGGATGAAGTGCTTAGAAGCACTGAGATGAGGGGAGGAGGGTGTAAAAACATACCCTGAGTGGACAGACATACCGAAACTTGTAGTACCATACTTGAAATAGATGTAAAATCCCTGATACGTAAAGATAATTCTTACAACTGACAGTAGGGGAATAAATAGATCACTTTCATGTTATCAATTATAGCCAATGTTTACCTCTGTAGGTTTACTTGCAGTCCCAAGCTTTGGAGTGTTGAAGATAAAAGTCTTCTTGAATGTATTTAACCTTTATTTTTCCTGAGTTGACTGGATAGAACTAAAATTTGTACATTATTGGATCGATTTCTGAAGAGATCAGTGGAAAACAGATGCAAACACAAAAGAGGAAAATATGGGAGGTTATTTGGAGTGTTTGTAAGAAGAGGATATTTACCTGAGGGAGATACTCATTCATAAGACTTATGACAAGGTATTGAAATAAGCCTAGTGTATTTCTGTAAAGAAGTAAGGCTGATCTATACTTGATATGTAGGTACAAAGAATCTGATCTCTAGTCTATCATGGGGTCCCAAAGTGTCAAGGCTCTATCTTTGTTTGAGTTGTGTTTGTTTAGAGTTGTATTTTATTTTTTCTTGTTGAGAAAATGGAAAATCATAATTCTCTAGAATAGCTGCAGAATAATGGCTAGTGTCAAATTAATTTTTGAAAAATATTGACATTCCAAAATGTATAAGGATACAAACTGAAGAATAATGTGGGCAGAAATATTTAAAAAGAAATAGGAATGCATGGTCAGTGACATGAATCGGTATATATATGATGAAGTAAAATAATTTAGTTGTTTGGAAGAAGCACAACTACTCTAAGATTAGAGGAAAATTTCTCTTGTTGCCTCCCTGCCCCACTGGCTACTGCAATGCAGTGAAGACTCCACAGCCCCATAAATCATTCTATCATGTCAATGTACTTCTGTCCTGAGATGCCTGTGTCCTAAATGGCCAACTGGATACCAGACAGAATAGCATATTAAGGTGAATGAGGGAGAATCTAGGCAGAAATAAAGCCCTAGGAAATTCTCCAGCCAGGCATAGAGCACACTGTGATTTGAGAGTAATCCCTTGGGGCATGGATCTTGGGTTTGCTTGGCAGTGGAGAAGGCTGCTGAGCTAACAGAAGAGTAGGGGATGTTAATGTAGAGCTTATGAGAACTAAAAGTGTCAGAGAGGATCGAGTCCACTGATTTACAGGCTGCCCCAGCTAAAGTTCGCTCAAGATTTAAACTGGCTGAAGCCAGCAAAAAGAAACTTGCCAGTAGATTTCACTGCAGAGAATTGACAAACAAATTTAGAAAATCAATTGAGAAAAAGCAAAGAAAAGGGGATTAGGTACTTTAATCCTATGACTAAGCAAATATAAAAAGAAAGCCCATAGGGCAGTGGGGAGGGAACTTGGGGCAGGAGGTGGCTCTCTGGGGCCTTCTCTCCCCTTCCCCTTTCCAACCCCCTTCCCCCACTGCTGGACTGGGGCTAAGAGCAGCCTGAGCAGGAACCTGACCTCAACCCAGGTCACTGAGCTGGAGGGATGAGGAACACCTCTGCAGTATCAGCCTCCTCCTCCCAGGAGATGGAGGAGCTGGAGCACTTTATGCACAGCTGGCTACATGCTACAGTACCAGGTGCAGGTCCTGCTGGCTGACAGCACAGAGGCTGATGGTGAGAGTGAGCAGACACAGTCCCACATCTCCCAGGAGGAAGTCCCAATAGTGGACCACCAGTGAAAGGCCTAATGAACAAGGGACGATGGACCACAGTGAGCAGCTGGAAAGCAGTTGTTTCTCCTCTCTAAGGCAAGCCCCCCCTCCCCTACTACACACTCCCTCAGAGTTGAAGAAGGAGGAAAACAGGAAGTGCTTGAGGACAGAGTTTTTTAAAAGTCCCAATAAAAGCCTATTCTCACTAAACCAGGGTCCAGGAGAAGGGAAACGTAGCAAGATAGGAAAGTTTTAGACAATAACTGTTCTACTCCAGCCAAATAGCACAGAACAAGCTGTGGCCCCATGTTTACCTACACCAGCAAAGATCCAGTGGGCATCTAGACTGCTACCCTCACAGGGCTGTAACAGGGCACCCTCTATCTTCCCTTCAGCAGGCTGGTGTCAGAGAAGGCTGGTAAGGAGGCTGGGGCTTTCACCCCTGCCATCTTGTAAGAAGGCCCCCAAACTACCCCCATGGTATTATTGGAGACCATATGAGAGCCTGGACTTCTATCCCCACTCAGCAGTATTGAGGCACTTCTCTCCCTGAGAGGTTGTGTCTGAGGAGATTCTAATAGAGAGTTGAGACTTCCACTATTGCCCAGTGATAGGCCACCTCCATGGCAGGGTCAGTGGGGACTGTGTGGGGCCCTGGAACTCCCACTTCTAGCTGTCTGTAACAATGTACCCCTGGACTTCTACCTTCACTGGTAGTGGTGAGACTGTGCTCCCCTCCCCCCCCCCGCCAGAGTGGTATCACTAACAACGAGTTAAAACAGAAGATTTAAATAAGATTCAGAATCTCATGACATACAAGTGTCCTAATTGCAATGAAAAAATCATTTGTCAGAGCAATAACTGGAAAGATTTCAAACTAAATGAAAAAACAGTAGATGTCAACACTGAGATGAGAAATTGGACTTCATCAAAATTAAAAACTTTTCCTCTGGGAAAAACCGTTTGGAAAGGAAAGAGAAAGTGGAATGGGAGTATAAAAAGAGAAGGTTTGCTCTAGTACTGCTCAACATTAGGAGCATTTTTTTAACCTACCTGTTCTGTTCTAAGGTGTGCAGTGACATTTGTAGAAACTCAATAATTTTGGTTTCTGCTTTGTAGTATAATCACCTCCAAGACAAAAATATATGTTTCTTCCCAGTGAGAATACAGTTAATTAGTGGTAGTAGGTGTTAGTGACCCATTGATGTTTCTCAGATCTCTAATAACTAGCGTTTTATTGATTTCTCCTGGGAACCAGTTCTGTGAGTCATATTAATTTTCTCAAGAGAAAATTAAAAGAAGGTAGGTGTTAGAATATCTCCTGTATATTAGGCAAGATAACATGCTGGATGGGTGGAAAATAAGTACCATTTAGGAGATGTGGAAATGTGGGCCTACTTAGATTTGCTGAGTTGGGAAGAGAAGATCTTTTTTTTTTTTTTAAGATTTTATTTATTTATTTGACAGAGAGACAGCCAGCAAGAGAGGGAACACAGCAGGGGAATGGGAGAGGAAGAAGCAGGCTCCCAGCCGAGGAGCCCGATGTGGGACTCGATCCCGGAACGCCGGGATCACGCCCTGAGCCGAAAGCAGACGTTTAACGATTGCGCTACCTATGCGCCCCAGATCTTTTTTTTTTCTTAATCTTCCACAATTATTGCAGATGCCCTCCTTTATGAAGTGCGAGTGTTGAGCCATACATACCAATTTTTTTTTCCAGAACAAGCAAAAAGCTTTATGCAAGGGGGGGTTTTCATAAGCATGCATGATTCTTTCTCATTCCAGATGTTTTATCTGTTACTTATTCCAAAATTTATCATGCAACAGTAAAAATGTATTGAATGAGTGAAAGAATGAATGAATGAATATCCTATGTAACTATTTTTTTTTCTTTAATCATATGAATTCTAATTGGATAAATGGTATGGGACCATGGTGAACTGTCGAACTAAAGAAAAAAGCTTAAAAATGCTATTCTAGTTTAGGAGTTGGAAAATTATGACCTATAGGCCAAATTTGGGCCACTGCCTGCTCCTCAAAAAAAGTTTAATGGAGCAAAGCTACCGCCATTTGTTTATGTACTGTGTATGGCTCTTTTGTGCTACAATAAGCAGAGTTGAACAGTTGCAACAGAGACCATATGGCTGTGATTTATCTGTTACATAAGAAGCTTGATGACCCTACCCTAGGTCAAGCAAGATAGGCAGAGGAAGAGGGTGTAGTAGAAGGATCATCCACATCCATTTTCATTATCTTCATATATATTCACATGTAAACTTCAGATGAAGTCTGGGAAATAAGTTTGTTGAAGTCCTGTAGATTATGCCTCCAGATACACTGTCTGCACTCAACTGGGTACATATTCGTGGGGTCCAATTCAAAGTGAATGTGTATATATGGCTTTTATTTATCAAAGTTATTTAAAGTCTCACCAGCCCTTCTCATACCTTTCCAGAAAATCAAAGAGGAGACAAAACTCCCAAATGCATTCCATGATGCCAGCATAATGCTAATATTAAAGTCAGATAGGATACTACTAGAAAAGAAAAGTACAGTTCAATGTTTCTGATGAACATAGATGCAAAAATTTTGAAAAAAATACTAGCAAACTAAATTCAGCACCACATTAAAAAGGTCATTCAGCATGATCAAGATGGAGTTATACCTGGCATGCAAGGATTGTTCAATGTAAAAAATCAATCAGTGTGTCATATCACATTAATAGAATGAAAGAAAAAAAATCATATGATCATCTTAATAGATGCAGAAAAAGCAGTTGACTAAATTTAACATCATGTTTATAATAAAACACGTAACAAATTAGCCACAGAAGCTACACATCTCAATATAATAAAGGCCATATATGACAAGCCGTCAGCTAAATGATACTTACTGGTAAAAAGTTGAAAGCTTTTCCTCTAAGATCAGAAGTAAGACAGTGTGCCCACTTTCGCCATTTTTTTTTTTTTTTTTGCACATAGTTTTGGAAGTCCTAGCTAGAGCAATCAGGTAAAAAGATATAAAAAGCATCAGAATTGGAAAGGAAGAACTAAAAATGTCCATATTTGCAGTTGATATGATTTTATATGTAGCAAATCCTAAGGACTCATCCAAAAAAACCCAGAACTAATGAACAAATTCAGTTTAGTTACAGAATACAAAATATAGAAAATTCAGTATCATTTCCATACACTAACGACATATTTTCTGAAAAAGAAATAACAAAATCAATCCCATTTACAATAGCATCAAATACTCTAAAATACTTGGGGACAAATTTTACCAGAGGTGAAAAATCACCACTTTGGAAACTACAAGACATTGATGGGGGAAAAAAAGACAAATAAATGGAAAGGTATTCCATATTCATGGATTAGAAGAATTAATATTTTTGAAATGTCCATACTATCAAAAGCCAACTATAAATATGATGCAAAGTCTATGAAGATTTCAATGGCATTTTTTTTTTTTACAGAAGTAGAAAAAAATACTCCTAAGATTTATATAGAACCTGGTCAGGATTATATTGTTTAAATTCTACATTTTTGCAATTTTGTTAGTTTTCCTTCTGTTAATTGATTTCTAGTCCAGACTACTATTGTCAGAGAAGATATTTGGTATAATTTCAATCTTTTAAAATTTGTTTAGGCTTGTTCTGTGGTCTAACATATGATCTATCCTGGAGAATGTTCCATGTGCCCTTGAGAATTTGTGTTCTGTTGCTCTGATGAATGTTCTGTATATGTCTGTTGAGGTCTATTCGGTCTAAAGTAGGGTTCATGTCCAGTGTTTCCTAATTAATTTTATCTGAGTGATCTATCCATTGTTGAAAGTGGGGTGTTGAATTCCTCTATGATATTTGCATTGTTGTCTATTTAACCCCTCATATCTTTTAGTATTTTCTTAATATATTTAGGTGCTATAATGTTCTGTGCCTATATATATATATATATATTCTGTGCCTATGTATATCTATATATAATATAGATATATATATTTATGATTGTTACAGCCTCTTGATGAATAGTCTCCTTTATCATTATATCATGACCTTCTTTTTGTGTTATAGGATTTGACTTAAAGTTTACTTTGTCTTAGTTTAGCTACCTCTGCTCTTTTTTGGCTTCCATTTGCATGGAGTATCTTTTTCTGTACCTTTACTTTGTGACTGTGTGTGTCCTTAGAGCTGAAGTTAGTCTCTTGTAGGCAGCATATAGTTAGTTGGTTCTTGCTTTTTTAGTCATTCAGCCACTTGTGCCTTTTGATTGGAGAATTCAGTCCATTTACAGTTATAGTAATTATTGATAGGTTAGGACTTACTAATGGCAGAAAGGATTCTAAAGGATAATGCCATCTTATTTATTGTTTTCTATAGTTTTATAGTTTCCTGAACCTTTCTTCCTCTTTTGCTGTCTTTTGTGAACTGGTGATTTACCATAATGGTATGCTTTAATTCCCTTCTCTTTATCTTTTGTGTATCTACTGTAGGTTTTTGCCTTGTGGTTACTATGAGATTGCTAAAACATCTTAGAGATTGCTAAAACATCTTAGAGTGTTTTAAGCCAGTAACAATGTAACTTCAATCACATATAAAAACTCTCCTTTTACTCTTGGAAAGGGTAAACCCCCCCCTTGAAATTTTGTGTTTTTTAAAGTGAGAATAGTTACTTTTTGTTATTCATGAGTTCAGGGAAAATAAAAAATATTTGTGTGCTGTCTGCCTTGTGCATTTCCTAACTGACTATAATTCATCAAAGCTTCGAGGTTGCATAGGCTTTCAGGGTAATTTGGTTTAATTTCATATGTTCATGGATTTAATTCATATGTTCATGGATTATAATTTAATTGTATATACATTCTTTGAGGGACAACTTTATAAAGACTCTAGCCATTGTAAAAATGTCCACATAAACATAATCATAATCCTTACTTTTTAATTTTATAACATCTTATCATTTTCCATGGAATGCTATGTCCTGGTGAGAGACAGCTTTGTAACACATTTCCATAAGGGTTTGAGGAGACTGCCTTTGAAATTGGTTGCTCTTCTCGCATTGACTCCTCCCTCAACATACTCTCTTTACTTGAGGAGTCTGCTGTTTGTCTGCTCCTGCAGCTTGGCAGGATAGAATGTTGCTTACCAAAATCTCCTAAGATGACACAACCTGCTGACCACCCCACAGAATCAGCAGGTCAAATAGTAGCATACACTTGTCCATTGCAGAAGTCATGGAATAGTGATTTGAAAATCTTAACCCCTCATTTTTTTCCCTAATCTTTAGGCCATACTCATTTTTCTTTTTTCTTTTTTTTTTAAGTTTTTAATTCTAGTTAATATACGGTGTTATAGTAGCTTAGGTGTACAATATAGTGATTCAACACTCCCATATATCACCAGGTGCTCATCATGACAAGTGCACTCCTTAATCCCCATCACCTATTTAACCCATCCTTCCACTTCCCTCCCCTCTGACAACCATCAGTTTGTTCTCTATAATTAAGAGTTTTGGTTTGTCTCTCTCTTTTTTTCCCTTTGCTCATTTGTTTTGTTTTCTTAAATTCCACACATGAGTGAAATCATATGGTATTTGTCTTTCTGTGACTGACTTATTTCACTTAGCATTATGCCTTCTAACTCCATCCATGTCGTTCTTACAGCCTTCAGTAACTGGTTATTAGTTTAGGAGGTTTTTTGGTTGATTCTTTCAGATTGTTTACATAGACTGTTACGTCATCTGCAAACAAAGACAGTTTTATGTCTTTCCTCCTAATCTATATACCTTTATTTCCTTTTTTCCCCCAGATTGCATTAACTAGTCTTCCAGTACAATGTTGAAAGGGAGTGGTGAGAGGGGATATTCTTGTCCAGGATATGATATTAACGGGAAAGCCTTAAGTTTCTCAGCAGCAAGTATCATGTTAGCTGTAGGGTTTTTTTTTTTTTTTGTATAGATTTTATCATGCTGCAAAAATTTTCCTCTATTCTGATTTAACTTGGAACTATTACCATGAATTGGTGCTGGATTTTATCAAATGTTTCTCTGCATCTGTTGATATGATCATGTTTTTTCTTCTTTAGCTAGTTGATATGATGGATTACATTAATTCACTTTCAAATGTTAAATGAACCTTGAATACCTGGAATAAGTATCATTGCACATAATTTTTAAATACTGTTTTGAATTTTATTTGAGAATACTCTTTTGAGGATTTGCATCTATATTCATGAGAGGCATGTGTCAATAGTTTCCTTTTTATGTAATGTCTATCAGCTTTTGCTATTAGGGTAATGCTGATCTCATAGAATGAGTTAGTAAGTATTCTTTCTGCTCCTATTTTTTGAGAGAGATTGTGGAGAATTCTATAAACATCCTTAAATGTTTAGTAGAATTCACTGGTGAACTCATGACCTCAACTTTTTGTTTGGTTGGTTATTAATTATTGATTACTTTCTTTAGTATATATACACTTATTCCAATTGTCCATTTTTTCTTGTGTGAGTTTCAGGAGATTGTGTTTTTAAAGCAATTGTACCATTTCATCTAGGTTATCAAATTTATGGACATAGAGTTGTTCATAGTATTCCTTTATTATCTTTTAAATGTTCATGGGATCTTAGTGATATTCTCTTTTTAACTTCTCATATTAGTAATTTGTGTTCTTTCTCTTTTTTTTCTTTTTTTTCTTTTCTTTTTTTTTTTTTAAAGATTTTATTTATTTATTTGACAGAGAGAGAGACAGCCAGCGAGAGAGGGAACACAAGCAGGGGGAGTGGGAGAGGAAGAAGCAGGCTCACAGCAGAAGAGCCTGATGTGGGGCTCGATCCCATAACGCCGGGATCACGCCCTGAGCCGAAGGCAGACGCTTAACCGCTGTGCCACCCAGGCGCCCCATCTTTCTCTTTTTTTCTTAGCTTTGCTAGAGGTTTATTGATTTTATTGATCTTTTCAAAGAATAAGCTCTTGGTTTCATTGATTTTCTCTATTGATTTCCCTTTTGAAGTTTCATTGGTTTTTTCTCGAATATTTATTTATTTTTCCCTCTGCTTGCTTGAAACTTATCTTGCTCTTCCTATTTCATTTTAGTAAAGTGGAAACTTGAATTTTAGATCTTTTTTCTAATATATTCAGTTATTGCTATAAATTTCCCTCTAAGCACTACTTTCACTATATTCCTCAAAGTTTTGATAAGTTGTGCTTTAATCTTCATTTTGTTCAAAACTTTTTTTTTTCTCTTGAGATTTATCCTTTGACCTGTGCATTATTTAGAAGTGTGTTTTAATATCTATGTTTTGGGGGATTTTCTTATTATCTTTCTGTTATTGTATTCTTGTTTTATTCCTTATGGTCTGAGAGCAGTCACTGTATGGTTTATATCTTTTCAAATTTGTTAAGGTGTGTTTTATGGCACAAAATGTGGTGTATCTTGGTGAATGCTATATTTGAGCTTAAGAAGAATTTGTATTCTGTTATTGGACAAACTAGGCAACAGATGTTGCTTATAATCTGGTGGTGTTGACTGGTGGTGTTCTTGAGTTCAACTATGTTCTTACTCATTTTCTGCCTGCTTGATTTATTTTTCTTGAGATGGGTGTCAATTTCCAACTATGATTATGGACTCATCTATTTCTCTTTGTAGTTCTATCAGTTTTTGCCTCATGCAGTTTAATGCTCTGTTTTAGTTGTATACACATTAATAATTGTTATGAACTTTTGGAGAATGGACCCTTTTATCATTATGTAATGTCCTTCCTTACCCCTGATAACTTTCCTTAGTTTTATGTCTGCTCTGTCTGAAATTAATAGAGCTAATCTTTCTTTCTTTTGATATGTATCAGTGTGGTAATTTTTTTTCCTGACCCATTTGCTTTTATTCTATATGTGTCTTTATATTTAAAGTGGGTTTCTTATAGACAATATATAGTTGGATCATGTTTTCTGATCCACTCTGATAACCTCTTTTAGTTGGTACGTTTTGACTGTTGACATTTAAAGTGATTATTTGAATGGTGGATTAACATTGAAATAACTTTTGTCCTTGTTCTTAGTTCTTACGTGTGTTTTCCACTTTTTCTACTGTGTCATTTTAGTTGAATATTTTATAGGATTCTATTTTCTCTACTTTCTTGGTTAATAATTTATAGGTTTTTTTTAACTTTTTTAAGTTATCTAAGAATTTGCAGTGAACATTTCCAACTATTCCAATTCCACTTTCAAATAACACTATACTACTTCATGGGTACTGTAGGTACCTTGTAATTACAAAATAATCCTAATGTCTTTCTTGTGTCATTGTTATCATTCAATTCACTTAACATAAGCATATATAAGCATATATTTGTATGTATATACACATATACATGCACAATATATAAACATAGGCATATATAATTGATTATGTAGTTGCTATTAATGTTTAGACATTTATCTGTCAGAACAATTAAGTATAAGGAAAATAAGTTTTTATTTTGCCTTTACTTATTCCTTCTTGTATGCTCTTCTTTTCTTCTGTAGATCTGAATTTCTAACCTATATTATTTTCCTTCTCTCTAAGGAACTTCTTTTACTACTTCTTTCAAGGTGGGTCTACTGGTAAATTCTCTCAATTTTTATTGGCCTGAGAAAGTCTCTATTTCTTCTTTACTTTAAAGCATAATTTTGAGTATAGAATTCTAGTATAGAATTTTTTTTTCCTCTCAGTACATTAAATATTTCACTCTATTCTCTTCTGGGTTGTATATTGAGGAGAAGTTGGATATGGTTCTTCTATTTTTTTTTTTATACACTAAGGTTGTTTTTTTTCTGTGACTTCTATCAGGATTTTTTGTTATCTTTTATTTTCTGTGATTTAAAAATGATATGCTTCGTGTAATTTTTTTGGCATTTATCCTATCGATGTACTCTGTGCTTTCTGGACCTGTGGTTTGGTGTCTGACATCAATTTGTGGGAATTTCTCAGTCGTTATTGTTTGAAATATTTTTTTTCTGTCCCCTTTTCTCTTTTCTCTCTTTGTGGCATTTCCATTATGCATATATCACACCTTCTTTAGTTATCCCACAGTCCTAAGATATTCTGTTCTTTTTTAAAATTTCTTTGTTCTCTTTGTTCTTTAGTTGTCAAAGATCCTATTGCTATATCATCTAGTTCAGAGATTCTTTCCTTATCCAAGTCCCATCTACAAATGAGCCCATCAAGTCACTTATCATGTCTTTTACAGTGTTTTTGATCTCTAGCATTTCTTTTTTGTTCTCTTTGGATTTGCATCCCTCTGCATACATTGGCCATCTGTTCTTACATGCTGTCTATTTTATCCATTACAGTCCTTAGCACATTTATCATAGTTATTTTGAATTTCTGGTCTGATAATTCCAACATCCCTGCTATGTCTAGCTCTGAAGTTTGTTCTGTCTCTTCAAATTGTGTTTTTTGCCTTGTAATTTTTTTTCTCACTAAGTAGACATGATATATTGGGTAAAAGGAACTGCTGTAAATAGGCCTTAGTTAATGTGGTGGGGAAGTGTGAGTATAGGGAAAGCATTATATAGCCTCACAATTAGGTCTTAATCTTTTACTGAGCTTATGCCTCTGGACTGTGAACTTTACAGGTGTCTCTGTTTTTGTGTTTTTGTTTTTGTTTTTTAATCCACCTTAGATGGGACAGAATGGCAATCATGAGTTGGAGTTGGGTATTTGCCTTCCCCAGGTTATTTAGGCTCTTATAATACCTCAGTAGTTTAGATTCTAGTTTACTACTTTCCATTGAGGGCAGGGCTACTTAAGAAAAAAAGAGTGTTTTGGTATATTTCAAAATATTTCCTTTTCCCCTTTCTCTGACAGAAACCTGAGGGGATTTTTTCTCAGTTATTTACTAGGGAATCTGCTGGAAGTAAACCTCACAATATTTTTGGGACCCCCCCCCCCCCCGCCCCCATGGCTGGTTTACCCTGGACAGTTTTTAACTTTCAAAATTTGCCTGTACTGAGACTCCAGCAATTCATCAATTATGGTGTAGGTTTCCTACTCCAGCTGTCACTCCTATAGCAGTTTCTGTTGTTTGTGTCTGCTCTAATAAGCCACGATGACCTGTATTTGTTTGTGTCTCTAATCTAGGAGACAACAGTTTGCCCTGTGTCTTCCCCTTTCTTATGGATCCAAGAAGAGTTGTGGATTTTTCAGTCTTTTCTACTTTGTATTTGTTGTTAGGATGGAATAGTGACTTCCAAGCTCCTTACATGCAGAACTAGAAACCAGAAGCCTTTATATTTGTTTTTGATAAATTTAAAGTTAATGTAGTAAAACACAATCTTTTCTTTTTTTCATGTTTTCTACTTGTTTTGCCTTGCTTAAAATTGAATATTTTATGCCACAATCATATAAATCTTACTTATATTATTGAAAGTTACTTTATGATATAATTTTAAAATAATTTAATTCAATTAATTTATTTTGAGGGTATGTATCTAATATTTTGTGTGTGTATGAAGAACTCAACATTTTGTTCAAATTCTTAGTTATTTCTGATTATATGGATTTATTCACCTCTGTTTTGAGAATCTACCTTTATTATAGGATAGAAATTAAATCTTATCTGGGCTTTCCTTACTAATTATTCTACTTTTATTCTTATGAGTGTATATTCAACAGCATAGATTTCCTACCTCAACTCCTTCCTTTTATTTTTTTTAAAGATTTTATTTATTTATTTGACAGAGAGAGACAGCAAGAGAGGAAACACAAGCAAGGGGCGTGTGAGAGGGAGAAGCAGGCTTCCCACTGAGCAGGGAGCCAGATGCAGGGCTCAATCCTAGGACCCTGGGATCATGACCTAAGCCAAAGGCAGATGCTTAACGGCTCAGCCACCCAGAAGCCCCTCAACTCCTTCCTAATTGCTAGTTTATTTGTTTCTGGAGCTGATTTCCATTTTACACCATCTGTTTTAACCTGTCTTTTTTATGTGATTAAGGAAAGAAAAAGAAAAACCCACAAAAAACAAAAAAACAATTAACCAACACTGTGCTGGGAATTATCAAATGGCTCTAGTGTATGATATTTGTCCTTACAAGTATGGGTGAGTTTTATAATTTCTGCCTAACTGGGATTGTCACTTAAAGTGGACAGTGGTTACTTACACATAGGCCATGATGATATGTAATATAATTGCTTCTTTAGCCAGAAGACACCAGGAAGAACAACAAGAAGACTTTTCCAAGAAGAGTGTTAAGTAGCAGGGTTGAGAACTAGCTCAGCCACTATATTGTTTGCACTATGGACCCATGAGTGAAGTACTTACGAATGGCAAGGATGAAGTCTTTCCATGGGTTCTTTCAGTATGGTCTCTTCTCAGTAAGGCAGTTAAAGTGACAGTCACTATTAATGTTTGTCCTTTCAGAAATGCAGATGGAATCTGAACCCTTGATATGGTTTCATTTGTTGATGCATTTAAGTAGCAACTTGGTAGCAACTTAGCAGTTGTTTACATTAGATCCCTTTCATGACGGAGGAATAGCAAGTAGTTCTTACTGGGGTAAAGGTGTTTCCCAAATATGGTTTTGGTTTTGACTAACCTTATGGCAGTAGCTTACCATTAAGTGATCCAAAGACACATAGAAAGTCTAATGTCCTTCATAGTATTGCTTAGGACAAAGAAATATCTTTACAGCCAAGAAAGTACAACAGTGGGCACATAACCAAGTGATCCACTGGTGCAGCAATATGTGGTACGCAAAAGTGTGAGACTAGTAGATCATGGAAATAGCCTTTTAAAGATGCAAATAAAGGTGCAAGTAAGTATGTTGGTGATGACACTTTGTGCTTTAACATGTGATATATACTTTGAGCCACTGGACATCATAAGGTACTGTATTCCAAAATGCATAAGTCTGGAAACCAAAGGTAGTCAGTGAGAGTGGCTCCACTCACCACCACTTCCTTGGACAATTTGAGCTTTCTGAACCTACAGCTTTGACCTCTGCTGGGGTAGGATGAATGCTTCTTCTGGGGACAGAGTAAGCATTTCAGTAAACCTAAAGTTTTAGTAGCTCACTAGTCATTTTCGTTTCCTTGTGTTTGTAGATCAGCAGACAAAAAACAGTTACTATCATGCCAGGTATAATTAACCTTTATTATCACAAAGAAATAGAATTGCTACTACACTTGCATCAGCCATTATTGTGATAACTCTAAATGGGCAGTTGCAGCAATTGAAGCATGACAAGAGAATGGTAATCATGGATTTAGTGTTACTAGGTAGGAAGATATGGATCTGAGCAAGTGATCTAGATCAGAAGAGTGGTGGAAATGTGAGGAAAATCTAGAATGGATTATGGAGGAAGAAGATAGTGAAAGTATTCTTGGGTACATATGCAATGATAGATGCCATTAATACTTGTTTCATTAACACTCCTGTATTTGAAGAATTCAATGATGGAGTGAACTTACATGGAACTTGAATGCCTCTAAGCGTGGGAAAATGTGGAGTGTATCTGATAATTTCAGTGTTGCATTTATATCCCTCTGTGCTTAATATTTCCAAGAATGTATATTGTTTTGTACCATACACTGCAAAGATTTTCTGCCTGAGGACTTTTCTTTGGATATCAAAACTGTTCAACCTGCTATGTAGGGAAAGCTTGGAACTTCCATGGAGTTAATGCCTCAGAGCTACCCCAACACAGAAATACACAGCTGCCTTGCCTCAAGTGAAATAAAGATGTTATAGAATAGGTGCATTCTCCTAGAGGGCCATAGCAGAATTGCACCCCAATGTCCATATGGTAGAATGCCAGTTAGTATACCCTCTGTTGGCATCCTTCCTTTTTCTGTCCCCTGTCTCCACTTCTGAACAAATGTGTTCCTAGTGCCCCATCCAAATAAACTCCTGGCCCACTGAATTTGTCTCTGGGTCTTCTTTTAAATAATAAGTAAAGCTGTTGGAGACACACAAACACACACACACACACACACACACACACACACACACACACACACACTCAGCAATTTAATGTGAAGATTCTTGATGTTCATTCACCAGAACTAATTTACAGGTTATTTTTAGACATTATGAATAGCAGAAACAGTGTTATTACATTTTTATTTGAGAAATAAACAAAAATTCAAAATTAAAATGTTCTTTGTTAGATTATGCTGTTCTCTGTTAGAATACCAGTTCTTAGTGTGATGAATTTACATTCCCGTGATTGGTAATGGTTGTACACTCCACAGGTGAAGTAGTAGCAGGCTTAGGATGGCAGATGATGCGTTTGTTCGGGATATGTTAAATTTGAGGTACCTAAGTAGGGATAGGTCAGTGTGTAATGGGATGTTTAGTTTTAAAACTCACCCAAAAAAGTGGTCAACACAGTCTGGAATAAGATATCTTTTTGCACAGTCTTTTTATAGCTACCTTTATGTCTTTGTTCCGTAATGTATAGATGGCAGGATTCAAGACAGGGGTGATAGCAAAGTCCACGATGAACAGATTTTTATCAATTGAAGGTGGGGGAGAAGGCCAGACATACAAAAACATGCATGGAGTGAAAAACAACAAAACCACAGTGATGTGAGCTGACAAAGTAACAAATGCCTTGGACAATTCTCCTGAAGAACGTTTCCGGACTGTGATCAAAATGAACGAATAGGAAAGGATTAGCAGGAAGAAGGTGCCCATGCTCATGAAGCCGCTGTTGGCAGCAACAATAAACTCAAACTTGGCTGCATCTGTGCACGCAAGCTTTATGATCTTAGGAAAGTCACAGTAAAAGGTGTCCACTTTATTTGGCCCACAAAAAGGCAACTTTATAACAAATAAAAACTGAGACATAGCATGGATCACCCCAGTTACCCATCCGGTGATTACAAATGAAATATGTATTTTAGGATTCATGATTTTCAAGTAGTGAAGAGGCTTATGGATGGCTGTACACCTGTCAAATGCCATGGGTATGAGTAACACCATCTCCACTCCTCCCATGATGAGAATAAAACATATCTGTGTCATACAACCTTGGAAAGAAATTACTTTGTATTCATGTAAGAGGTCTTTGATTATCTTGGGAACTGTGGTAGAGGAAAGACCCACATCAATGAGGGACAGGTTGGCCAGCAGGAAATACATGGGAGAATGTAGGTGAGAATCAAAAATTACCAAAAACAAAATAAAAAGGTTTCCCAAGATGACCCCTAAATAGAGCAAAGAACATATCAAGATGAGAAAAAGTTTTTTCTCCCAAGAGAAAGAAAGGGCCAGTAACACAATCTCCATGATCACAGAGTCATTTAATCCACCCATTGACTGGGAGAGGAGAGTTGATTTTCAAGTGACCTGACGATAAAAATTAAAAAGATTAAGTATCACTGGCAGAAACATAGATCCCCTAGTTGCCTTGCTAATTAAGTTAGATATAATTGACTGAGAGAAAAAAAATGAAGAATTTGGAGGAAATAAGTTTAGCAGCAAATTTACTATATAAAGGGGGATATATGAGGGAAAAATATGTGACTATAAATTTTGCAGATAGAGCCAAAAGGGGTTACTTTAATTTTCACCCCATACTTAAGTCTTTCTTAAAAAAATTTCTCAAACATTTCTAGATCATTATTCTGACCATTTCCCTAAGTGTTTTTTTTAAACCACATAAATATGTAATTCTCTCTTCTCTTACTTGAACCTTTCTTAGTCCCTTAAATTTTCTGTTCTTACAAAACAGATGAACATAAGGGAAGGGAAGGAAAAATAAAATAAGATGAAAACAGAGGGAGGCAAATCATAAGAGACTCAACTATAGGAAAGAAACTGAGGTTTGCTG
The DNA here is from genome assembly GCF_024610735.1 of Ursus americanus. NCBI lineage: Eukaryota > Metazoa > Chordata > Mammalia > Carnivora > Ursidae > Ursus > Ursus americanus. Next base: position 81,101,166 of record NC_142135.1, read on the forward strand.
GAGGGGAGGAGTGTGGGGGTGGTAATTGGGTGATGGGCATTAAGAAGGGCACTTGAAGTCGTGAGCAGTGGGTGATGTATGCAACTAAATGATGAATCACTAAATTCTGCCTCTGAAATGAATATTATAGTATGTTAATTAAATTTAAATAGAAATTTTTAAAAATTTGTTTTCCTTCTTCACTGGGCTTATAGAGATCACCATGACAAAATTACTTGAATATATCCCATCACTCACTACATTGGACTTTTTAGTTTAAATGAAACTCAGGTGCACAGGCTTAATAATTTTAATACTTAGTTTATGATGTGATTATCACCATTGGTCCAAGACCACTTTTAGTAAGCAGGTTACTTAATGACAAGCCAAATATAAAATAAAATATTGCATATCTGAGAGTAAATAGGAGTAAATATAATTATAAATAATAATTAATCCTAATGATCACAGATAACAGATTTGAGTGTCTCCTATATTTAGGGAATTGTGTTAAGTATATCATTTCTTTCAAACCTCCTAATGACTCTATAAGATGGGTTCAGTTTTATTATCCCCACTTCACAAATGAAACAGTGCCTGAGAAAGAGGAGGTGGCAAGGCTAGGAGTATATCAAGAGTTTTAGGACTGGAGAGTGCATTCTTCTAGCTAATGCTCTGTGCTCTTCAAGGCCAGCACTTCCAAATACATTCTAGCCCTCTCCAAGGATCCAGATGCATTAACCTTTTTCCTTCATCTGAACTTTTTACTTCCCTTGATGTGTTGCACATCTCCTTCAAAAATCAAATCTGTCAAGGATGGGAGGGGGGTATCCTTCTTATTTTCCCTTTACTCTGTAAAAACCCTTTACAGGTAAGTTTATTTTACCTTATACCTCGTATTCATTGAACAAGCCAAAACAAGCTAGCTTGCTCCAGAAAATCCTTTTAGAGAAGTCACCAGGGATTTAGCACACAATGGTCTACATATAAAAATGTCACATATAATAAACAGTTTTCAGTCTTTATCTTACATACTTGTTCTCCAAATTTGGTACTATTGATCATGCATTGATTTTGGAATTTATTCTGTCATTGGTTGCTGTATATGTATTGGCTGCCTACCCCAAAGCCTTTTCCATACCAGTTTGTGCCAGGAGAACACCTATCCATTTAGGTATTTGGTGGAGATTTTCCAATTTTTGGAGAGGGTAAGTTCTTATCTTAGACCTGGGATGAAATATGATAATCTATGTGCCTTGGCCATGGATTGGTGTAAGTGGGGCATGTAGCCGAGTTTTGATGAGATACATAACAATGCTTTCTGTGGAAGGTTTTTTTTCCCCAGATTAAAATACAAAGATTAATATGGAGAAGTCTCTTTTTCTGGCTCTTTTATTCATGCATTCAATATTAATGTGATGCCTAAGATGTAGCAACCATGAGTTTTGGGTATCTACATGTTAAAGATGATATTATGAACAGATAGAAAAATAATCCAGCCTAAAAGGTCTTTGCCTGATGTCAACAAAGGTCTACCTTCTGATATCTTGTTGAGAAAAATAAAAACTTACTTTGTTTAAGAGCCTGTAAATAAGGCAATATTACTTGAAGCTAGATGCTCTTTTGATTTTTCTCCTATATTTCTAATTTCTCTTTTGTGTCTTTCACTGATGCATGGATTCCCCACCCCCACCCCTGAGCCCACTTATCTTTGAGTATTGATGTGACTCAGAAGACTTAAAATATTTTTTTCATTTTAAACATGTAGTTTTAAGTACTCCCCACTTATAAAAGATTTCTTTATCTATAGCTCTATTTCTGGACTCTAGCATAATACATCCAAGTCTGCACTGTAGTACATAAATGGACATCCCACAAACACTTCCAAGTTAAAGTGTATAAGGGTGAACTCATGATTTTATCCTCTTTTTAATGCCTTAGGAAATATCATGAGTGTTCACTCAGATGCTTAATCCAGGAGTCTTTGAGGCACCTTTTATCCTCACTCCTCTTGTATACCAGATAGAAATTTACACTTACTGAATATTTCTGTTTTATTTCTTCCTCTTCATTTCCACTGTCAGTTTTATTTCAGGTCTCTATATTTTTTTTTCAAATTAATGACCATTAAGCCTTGTGAATGATCTATCTGCCTCCAATCTTACTTACATTTCATACATTCTACACTTTGCTTTCATATTTGTCTATCTAAAGATCAAATGTGGTGTTATACACACCTAATGAGTCGTTGAACACTACATCAAAAACTAATGATGTACTATATGTTGGCTAATTGAACATAATAAAAAAAGATCAGATATGGTCATGTAGCTCTCCTATCCCATTTTCTGGTTCTATCATTATGGATACGTTAAAATTCAGTAGCATATCACATCAGGCTCTTTATAAACTGAATGTGTTACTCTATTTTTTCACATTTCTCTGCTCTTGCATTTTCTGTCATCTGTGTTGTTCCTGGTCATTACTAAGTGGAAACATGTTTGCCTAAAAGGCCTGATGGACTCAGTTGCCATTCTAGTTCTGCCACTTATGATCTATATAAACTAGGGTACACTAGCCAATTGTGCTGATGGCATTTATTTGTCTATAAATTGAGAGGTGTCTAACTTACAGCCCCAGATGTTATGAAGATTTGAGAGTATATGGCTAAACTGTCTGGCAGAAATGTTAATTCCCCTTTTCCTTTATCTTTCAAAACTTAGATGAAATGCAAACTACTCTGAAGTGTTCCTTGACAACCACAAGCAGAGTAGTGTCTATGAACTACTGTTAAATCTTGTATCTTCTTTATAATAAAGTATATTATAATTTCTTTATAATATATTATATTTATAATTTCTAATATATTTATAATTTACAACATATTATAATTTCTTTGAGAAAAAGGGTTTTTATCCAATTTTGTATACCCCAGTAGTTAGCACAATTTCTGGCACAAGGTAGGCACTATCAAATGATAGTCTTCACTAACATTTAAGAAGACATGGAGCAAAATCAGGGACATAGAAGCCACTGTAGGAGATTTGGTGGAGAATAAATCTTCACCAAATGATTTTGGGGTTTGAGCTCATTGACACCTGCTTACTGATGGGAGAGTGGAAACCAGTCTGGATCAGCAACCTCCGTGTCATGACACTGTTCTCACAGAGTGACCTCAACACCCCACATTCCCAAGTAGATCCTAAGCCCAATACAGTAAACCTGGAAAAAGTACAAACTTTCCTCTTTATTTTTTGCCTCAAACAAAATGTGTATAGTCATTAGGGAGTATCTGGAACAGTGAAGTATTAAAGCTATAGACATATTCCTAAACTGAAAACATCACTGAATATTTGGAAAAATTCCATAATTCAAAAGAGCAGTACACTTCTCATGCTTAAGCTCCAATGAAAAGCTGTTTGGTACATGAAGAAGGAAGAGAACTTTTAAATACACCTTGAATCTATGTTCAGAAGAGTTTTTGATGCACATGAGATAAATTAGAACTTTGAATAAACTAAACTGAAAAAATATATAATTTGTTAAGTTAAAAAGAGATTTTAAAACACCAAATATAATGTAAATGTATGTATAGAAGTATTTAGACTTTATAGTATCTTTAGTTTGTGGGATTTTAAGTGATTTTATTTTTTCCTAAATATGAACTCTTATTTTCTATATCTTATAAATAATATTTACAGATCTTCTAATTTTTGAAGAAAATTTGAAATTAGTGGAGGAAACAGGAAAAATGATATGGGGTAATTTTATAAATAGCATTATTATGTAGTAACTAATAGTAAATATTCTGGGGACAGACTACCTGGATTTGAATCTCCATCTCCTTGATTTATGAGCTATGTGTCCTTGGGTGAGTTGCTTCACTTCTCTGTCCCTGAATTTCCTCATCTGTAAAATAGGGATGATATTAGCACTTACCTTATAGTGTCATTGTGAGGACTGAATGAGTTAATACATGGAGAACAGCAGAGAATGCCGTGGCACAGAATAAGTACTTAATACATTTTTAAAAATAATTATAATGATTTTTAAGACTTGATCATTCAGTTCTTTCTGAACATAAGATAGCTTGCTCTGGCAGATTGTACTCATTTGAAATGAAATAACCAAGATGTCATGTTCCATGAATTACCATGAATCCCATATCAGAGGGAAAAAAAGGGAAGGAAAATTGAAGGCCCTTCACATATCAATTTAAAAAGATATGGGCTCTTCGAAGAGAAATTCACTTCACAGTACAATTGAAATTATGAAAAAGAGACCAGAACATGTATGAAACTACATGATTGAAAGACCATGAGCAAAAAGAACCTTGAGGTAAAGAGGAAAGAAGGTTTGGGTACAAAATGTAACCAGTTGCTGGGGAGTTAAGAGAGCAGGTTTCATTTCTACCTGCTCAGGTGCAGGTCTCACTCAGCAGGAGATTCGAGAGATTGAGACACACAGACAGTTCACACTCCTTTGAATCGCCACCATTTCTTAAGACAGAAAGTTTTAAATAGTTCCTGCCATTTGGAAGGGAGTCAATTAGCTGGACTGGATGGTAGGACTGGATAGAGTCCATAAGTGCTTCTAATGGAAACCAGGTCTTTTGTGCACACTGGTTTCCCAAGGGTAAATTATCACAACTTGCAGAAGAGATCCAGGGAAATTGAGCAGTTCAATGTGATGATCTGTGATTTTGTGCCCTAATTTTTTTGTCAAATTAGAGAACTTTAGGTTAACTTTAGATGTCCATTGTGTTATTGCAAGTTACATAAACCACCGATAGTATTAGTTTGGCACCTCTATCAAGTTTAAGAAAACTATCACATTAAACCCATAATGGTTTGTCTACCTTCGAAATTTTGAGAAATAATGAATTGATATTTGAAAAAAAATCATGGGAGTTCCAAAAGTAGTGAGATATTAGATTGGCAAAATCTCACTTGGTATTTTAACAACTTTATGGAGGTTTAATATGTATACTGTAAAATTTATCCAGTTAAATGTACTACTCAATAATTTTAAATAAATTTATAGAGTTGCATCATCATCATGATAATTCAGTTTTAGAATAATTTAGTCACCCCAGAATATTCCTTGTGCCTATTTGCGTTAATCCCCACTTCTATTCCCAGATCCAGGCAACAAGTAATTTGTTTAATGCATCTAGAGATTTACTTTAGAATCAATCCAATTTACCAAACTAAAGCTCCTTGAGTGACGGGAGGGCTGTGTCCTCTTGAGGAAGGACCCTTCTACAAAGCCACATTTTTATACTAGATTTTTGCTATCCTTCAAAGGATAATCAGAATAATAATCAGAATTTTGGGGGTTATTAGACACTGATTTTGATTTTGAAATGTCACTAATTTCTGAAGAAAGAATGCTACCGTGGACAACCAGTCAGAAATAGGGGTTTGTGGCAGTCAGGTGGCCAATGAAATTTTCTCTGTGCCCATCTCACAGTGTGCTCTTTGGTTTCCTAAATCCATTCTTTAGTTATGTCCATACTTTGAGATAAAAATTGGTGTAGATATACTAACAAATGGAAGATTTCCATATTGATTACCTACGCCATGAAATGAAAGCTGTTATAGGAAAAGCCAAGTGAAGCAAATTAGACCTAATTAGCCTACTAAAACAATAAACCAAAACAATATTTCATTTTAAGAAGAACTGTAGAGGTTAGTACTACCATCAATAATTTGAAGGTTTGGGGCACCTCGGTGGCTCAGTCGGTTAAGTGCCCAACTCTTGGTTTCAGCTCAGGTCATGATTTCAGGATCATGAGATAGTCAGACTCCAAGCTCAGTGTGGAGTCTACTTAAGATTCTCTCTCCCTCTGCCCCTCCACCCCGTTCTGTCCATCTCCCAAATAATATGTCTTTTTAAAAACGGAGAGGTTTGTTTTTTGTGGGTTTTTTTTTTAATTGTTGTAAGAATACTTGATACTTGGGGCACCTGGCAGACTCAGTTGATAGAGTGTATGATTCTTGATTTCACAGTTGTTAAGTTCAAGCCCCCATTGGGTGTAGAGATTACTTAAAAATAAAATCTTAAAAAAAAAGAATATTTGATACTCGATCTAAGGATACTTTATCTGCTTTCCCAACAGAGTTTTAAGTGTCCAGTACAGTGTTGTTAACTACAGGTTGAGTGTTGTTCGGTTCTCTAGAACTCATTCATCTTATATAACTGAAACTTTGTATCTATATAACTCTCAATTTCCCTCTCCCCCCAGTCCATGGAAACCATCATTCTACTTTCTGATTTTATGATTTGATTATTTTATTTTTTAAATTTTTTTAGAAGACTGTATTTATTTATTAGAGAGAGAGCAAGCATGGGGGAAGCAGACTCCCCGTTGAGTGTAGAACCCTACCTGGGGCTCAATCCTAGGACCCTGAGATCATGACCTGAGCTAAAGTCAGACATTTAACCAACTGAGTCACCCAGGCGCCCCATGATTTGATTACTTTATATACCTCAGATAAGTGAGATCATGTAGCATTTGTCTTTTGATGACTGGCTGATTTCACTTAGTGTAGTGTCTTCTAGGTTCATCCATGTTGTTGCATATGACAAGATTTCCTTCCTTTTTGAAGCTCTTTAATATTTCATTGTATGTATATAAAACGTTTTCTTTCTCCATTCATCCATAGAGGGTCATTGGGTTATTTCCATACTTGGCTATTGTGAATAATGCTGCAATGAATGCAGGAGTGTAGATACCTCTCTGAAATGAAATGATACTGATTCCTTTAGATATATACTCAGAAGTGGGATTGCTATATAATAAGGTAGTTCTGTTTGTAATATTTGAGCAACTTCCATAATGTTTTCCAAAATGCTGTACCAATTTACATGCCCATGAACAGTGTACAAGAGTTCCTTTTTCTCCACATTTATTGCCAACACTTGTTCTTTCTTGTCTCTTTTATAATAATCACTGTAACACGTGAGGTGGTATCTTATTGTGATTTTGATATGCGTTTCTGTGCTGATCAGTGATGTTGAGCACCTTTTCATACACCTATTGGCCATTTGTATGTCTTCTTTTGAGAAATGTCTGTTCAGGTCCTTTGCCCATTTTAAATTGGATTATTTGGTTTTTGTTATTGAGTGTAAATGTGGTGTTAAAGTCCCCTACTATTATTGTATTATTATTGATTAGTTCCTTTATGTTTGCTATTAATTGTTTTATGTATTTGGGTCCACCCATCTTGGGTGCAAACATATTTACAATAACCATATCTTCTTGTTGGATTGCCCCTCTTTATATAGTGTCCTTTTTTGTCTCTTGTTACAGTCGTTGTATAAAGTCGATTTTGTCCAATATAAATATTGCTACTCTGACTTTCTTTTGACATCCATTTGCAAGATAAATGTTCCTCCATCTCCTCACTTTGATTCTGCGGACATCTTTACATCTGAAATGAGTCTCTTATAGGTAGCATGTGGTTTGGTCCTGTTTTACTCCCTCTGTCACCCTATGTCTTTTGATTAGAACGTTTAGTCCATTTACATTTGAAGTAATTATTGATTAGATACATATCTATTGCCATTTTGTTACTTGTTTTGTGGTTATTTTTATAGTTTTTCTCTGATCTTTTCTTCTCTTGCTTCTTTCATGGTTTTCTGGTTTTCTTTAGTGATATACTTGGATTTTTTTTAAGCTTTTTAAAAAATCTGTTAGTGGTTTTTGGTTTGTGTTTACCATCAGGTTTTTATATAACATTTTCTGCTCTTGATACTCGCTTAAGTTTCAACCTATTCTTTACTCTTTCTCCCACATTTAGGTATATCATGTCATATTTTACTTCCTTTTATTTTGTGAATCTCTTCACTGATTTTTATAGAAATACTTACTTTTACCGTTTCCTACTTTTCATACTCTCCATTATGGTCTTTCCTTCTCACTCAGATTCCCCTTTAATATTTCTTACAGGGCTGCTTTAGTGGTCATTAACTCCTAGTTTTTGTTTGTCTGAGAAGCTCTTTTTAAAAACATTTATTTATTTATTTATTTATTTTAGAGAGCAGGGGGGGCAGAGGGAAAGGGCAAGAGAGAGAGGGGGAATCTCAAGCCAACTATCCACTGAGCATGGAGCCTGATACAGAGTCTGATCCTGTGACCTTGACATCACAACCTGAGCCAAAAACAAGAATTAGACACTCAGTTGAGTGAGCCACCCGGGCACCCCTGTCTGAGAAACTCTTTATTTCTACTTCTATTCTGTATGATAGCCTTGCTAGAAAGAGTTTTCTTGCCTGCAGATTTTTTCCTTTAGCATTTTGAATATACTATGCCCTCTTTTTTGGACTGCCAAGTTTCAGCTGAGAAATCAGCTGATAGCCTTATGGGAGAATCCCTTGTATATAACTGTCTTTTTTTTTTCTGCTTTAAATTTTTTTTCTTTATCACTTTTTGCTATTTTGATTACTATGTGTCTTTGTGTGGACCTCCTTGGTTTGGTTTCGCCAAGGTTTCTCTGTGTCTCTTGGATCTGGATATCTGTTTCCTTCCTCAGATTAGGGAACTTTTCATCCATTATTTCTTCGAATAAATGTCCTGTCCCCCTTTCTCTCTTTTCTCCCTCTGGGATCCCTATAATGCAAATGTTATTATGCTTGATGGAGTCACTGTGTTCATTAAGTCCATTCTTGTTTTACGTAATTCTTTTTTCTCTCATTTGTTCAGTTTGATTATTTTCCATTACTCTGTTTTAGCTCATTAATTCATTCCTCTTCTTCCTGCAGTCTGCTATTTATTCTATCAAGTGTATTTTAAATTTCATTTACTCATTTATTGTGCTCTTCATCTCTGATTGGTTCTTTTTTACTTTTTTTTTTTTTTTTTTTGCAAAAAGGTAGTTTTATTTGGACCTGTGAGCAGAAAGAGCTGCACCAGGGTTGTGATGAGCAATTGATTATATACTGTGGGGTTGAGGGAGGTAAGGGAAAAGGGAGGTTTTCAAAAGAACTTTCATATGCTAAAGAGGACCTACAGACTAGAGGCCTTGCCATTGTCAAGTTAAGGTTGTTTTTCCCTCTAGCAAGGCATTAACATTAAAGATAGTTGGGAGCTTCCTGGAAGAATGTCACACATATCCCAACAGGAGTGGGGGTGGGGGAAGTTGCAGGATGTCAACTTATGCTCTGTCCCAGCTAGCCTTCTGCTCCCTCATCCTTTCCCCCTGAAAAATTTTGACCCTTAAATCTTAAAGTTCTTGAAGGCAGAAGGTCTCATCTTTTGTAACTTCTTCCTGCTGAATACGGGCATAGAGATGTCCCTACTTATAGGTCAATATTGGTCCCTTGGAGATCATGAAGGGGAGTTGCAAAAGGGGGAGGCAGTTTTCATATATGAACCTCCTTGAGTAGAAAGGATCATCTGTCAGCTGGATGTTATGGCAGTGAAGGAGTCTTAGCACTAGGCAGGGAGATACCAGAAATGACAATAAAATAGGGGTAATATTATAATGAGAAATAAGCCTGAATAAAAGAACTTTGATAGTTGACGTTTGATAGTTTTCCTCCAGTCCAGGAGTTTAAAGCAAAGAGAGATCATTTAAAGTGCTAATTAAAGTATTCATGTCAGTTAAAAACCTGGAAATGCTTTTGTGATAATCTGGAACGTATACACAGCATTCTGTTCTTACGATACATTTTCTATTGCGTTCTTAAGGGTCTCACCAATGTCCTCCACTCTCTTCTCAAGTCCGGTGAGTATCTTTATGATCATGACCTTAAATTCTCTATCAGACATGTTAATTATATCTATTTCACTTAGGTCTACTGCTGTAGCTTTGTCCTATTCTTTCATTTGTGACTTTTTCCTTTGACTCTGTATTTTGCCTAATACTCTGTGTCTGTTTCTATGTGTTAGGAAAGTCAGCTACATCTCTTGCTCTTGAAAGTAGAGGGTTTGACCTGCATTTTTTTAAAGATTTTATTTATTTATTTGACAGAGAGAGAGACAGCCAGTGAGAGAGGGAACACAGCAGGGGGAGTGGGAGAGGAAGAAGCAGGCTCCCAGTGGAGCAGGGAGCCTGATGTTGGCTAGATCCCAGGATCCTGCGATCATGCCCTGAGCTGAAGGCAGACGCTTAATGACTGAGCTACCCAGGCGTCCCTGACCTGCATTTTTAACTAGATGGTGCTGGCCCTCCTCACAGTGGACACACAGCTGGTGAAGAGACTGGCTGGCAGTGGAGGGGTGGGGGTTCAGCTCTGCTGTTCTTCCTCCATAGGAAATGCATAGTGGCTGTGGGGACTGGGCCAGCCAGGCTATTTTGCAAAGCATAATCAGGCTGGAGATGCCCTTTTAACAAGGTGTGGGCATTCTCTGCAGGAGCTGTGGAGGTGCAGTGTTGGCAAGGTTTGTGCATGTCTTCTGGGGGAGGAGATCTGTAGCACCCATGCTGTGGCAGGCCTGGCTTGAAGGGTAGGGCATAGTGTAAGCAAGTTAGGTAGGGAATGCTGGAGCAGTGCTGGTTCTTGCCCATGGTTGTGTGTTTATGATGAGGGGTGGGGAAGAGAAATGGCACCTGCTATCTCCTTTATTCCTAGAGATGTTCCTCAGAGAATTCTGTGATTAGTAACTAACTCTTCCTCCCATAAGCTCCAGGCACCTTTCAAACTGTTGCTTCCAAGCTTTATCTCTGTGGGCTGCTGGCTGTGCTCTCTCTTTGAGGTCAGGGGCTCAGCTTCCTATTGCCCTCTGGGCTCTCTCAGAGCTAAGCCTGCTGATTTTTTTTTAAATTTTGTATTTAAATTCAATTTAATTAACATATACTGCATTATTAATTTCAAAGGTAGAGTTCAGTAATTCATCAGTTATATACAACACACAGAGCTCATTACTTCAAGTGCCCTCCTTAATGCCCATCACCCGGTTACCCCATCCCCCACCTTTCTTCCAGCAACCCTGTTTGTTCCCTATAGTTAAAGAGTCACTTATGGTTTGCCTCCCTTTCTGTTTTCCCCTTGTTTTACTTTTCCTTTCCTTCCCCTATGATCCTCTGTTTTGTTTCTTAAATTCTGCATATGAGTGAAATCATATGGTAATTGTCTTTCCCTGACTGACTTATTTCATTTAGCATAAATGCTCAAGTTCTGTCCATGTTGTTGAGCCCGCTGATTTTTAAAGTTCCAGGCTTGCGACGCCTGGGTGGTTCAGTTGTTAAGCGTCTGCCTTGGGCTCAGGGCGTGATCCCAGAGTCCTGGGATCGAGCCCCACATCAGGCTCCTCCACTGGGAGCCTGCTTCTCCCTCTCCCACTCCCCCTGCCTGTGTTCCCTCTCTCACTGGCTGCCTCTCTCTCTGTCAAACAAATAAATAAAATCTTTAAAAAAAATACTAAAGTTCCAGGCTTTAAGTTCCACTGGTGGTAAGCAGTCATGAAATTCAGCCCCTCTGATTTTCAAAACCATGTGCTGTTGGGATTTCTCTTCTTTTTGCAGCTTCCCTGGTGTACCAGTCTGTTTCTTGCCCCTCTCCACACCCATGGCCCCTTCCATCTTGTGGTCAAACTTGTAGGGTTTAGGTTCCTACTGACTCTTCATCCTTTCTAATCTCTTCAATATAGCCTCTCTCTACCTTCATTTGTGGAGTATATTCAACTAGTCTTTGGGTGCTTTTCTGGGTTATTTGCCCTTATGTAAGTGTTATCTAGTTATATCCCTGGGACAAGGTAAGTTTAGGGTCCTCCTACTCTACCATCTTCCCAGAAGTTATTAGCAAAATTTTTCAGAAGTATTTTGCTTATTTCTGGCAAATGCAGCTATATACATTCAATATTCTATCTCAGGGTTCTATCAACTCTCCAGTTTTCTATTCCATGGGACATTGTATAGATCCACTACAGTGATGGTATAATGCTGGTGGACCTGGTGAGAAAGAAGTGGCAAAATTCTTGATGCTTTTGTAAGTCACATGTACGCCAGAGAGTGGGAAGTATATTTCCCCCAAATACATGGACTTGCACCTTTGGGATAAATTCTAGGAGGCTAATGGTCTAGGGTAGATGCAGTGGTGTTTGAATTTACTAAGACACGTATAGATACTATGTGGAGAATTTGTTAGCTCCTATAGGTGAATCTCAGCATAGATCTTTATGATTTAAAACAATGCTCTTCCATCTTCTGCAGGTTTCTTATAATAAGAAAACATTTCTGTAAAACTAATTTGAAAAGATATATGCACCTCTATGTTTATTACATTAGTTATAATAACCAACATATGGAAGCAACCCATGTCCATCAATAGATGAATGGATAAAGATGTGACATGTGTGTACACACACACACACACACACACACACACACAATGGAATATTACTCAGTCATAAAAAGGAACAAGTTGTTGTCATTTGCAACAATCTGGATGGGCCTGGAGGGTACAGTGCTGAATGAAGTCAGACAAAGAAAAACATGATTTCATTCATATACGGAATTTAAGAAATAAAACAAATGAACAAAGAAAAGAGAGAAACAGAGAAACGAACAAACAAAAACCAGACTCTTAAATACAGATAACAAACTCCTGGTTGCCAGAGGGGAGATGGATGGGTGTGTGGGTGAAATAAATAAAGGGGAATAAGATAGTTACAAAGTAAATAAGTGACAGAGGTGAAAAGTACAGCATCTAGAATATAGTCAATAAGATGGTAATAACATTTCTTGGTGATAGATGGCAGGCCACACTTATAGTGGTGAGCACTGAGTAATGCATAGAGACTTTGAATCATGTTGAAAACACCTGAAACTAATATAACACTATATGTTAATTATACTTCAATAAAGGAATTAAAAAACAAAAAGAAAAGGAAGGAAGAAAGGAAGCAGAAGGAAGGAAGGAAAAAGAAAAGAAGAAAGAAACAAGAAAAGAAACAAACAAACAAAAGAAAAAACATTTCTGGCTAGTTGCTAGAACTTAGTAGAGACCAAATACTTGAAGTTAGCACATAGCATGAGGTCTGTAAGTATGAACTGAGTGAAAATCCATAATGACTTTTAAAATAGTGATTCTCAACCCAGGATTATCTTCTCCAGAGACTGCTTTAAAAATCTATTGCAGGATGAAGTGATGTGAAGTAGAAACTAAGTGAAAAGTGGAATATACCTTGGCATTTATTGTTTCCAAACAAGGAAATAGTTCTTTACTCCCAACACCTGAAAGTCTACCTGACAGCTTCCTTTAATGTATAGTATTCTGTGTGGGAAAGTATAGACATACTAAGGAGTTAATGCACTCTATGAAAATGAAAAAACAAACAAACAAACAAACAAAAAAAAAACCTCCAGCTTCCTTTACCTTCAATTAGGACAATTCTAAGCACAATTTATAGAGTCCCCCAGTGGGCCATAACAGGCTTGAATTTCAGTTACATTTATCAACATAAGCATCCTTCATGTCTTAGTCTCAATTTCCATGTCCTTAATGACGTTTCCAAAAATCAGCTTTCAAATAAACTACTGACAATCAGTTTTTGTCTTTGGATCTCCTTTTAGGGAGTACAACTTGGGTAACTAGATAGAATTACTAGTCCTACATATATTTGATAGAATAAGTTTGCAGTTCATTTGGAAACTTATAGGAAGTGGAAGAGAAGTAATTATATCCTTCTATTATCAAAATGATAAAAATTTCAATTATAGTTATTATTTAGTAGATAGTGATGTTGTCTGCTAAAACAACCGATATTGTAGTGGATTCACAATTTCCATGGTAGCAAAGGTAATGAGTAAATGCTCTACAGAAGTAGATATCTATTCAATGAGGTAGATGTTATATCCAGATCTGGATGTGTTAAGTATCAGAAACCTAAGTGAAAATATTCAGTAGGCTGATGGATATATAGTTTTAGAGCTCCAAAGCCAGATTCAATCAGCAGAATTTGATATAATGTCCCCATTTGTTCAACCTTTTTATGGCTATGTCTTTGTTCCATAATGTATAGATGGCAGGATTCAAGACAGGGGTAATAGCAAAGTCAACAATGAACAGGTATTTACCAATTGATGATGTGGGGAAAGGCCAGACAGAGAAACATGCATGGAGTGAAAAAAAGAACCACCACAGTGATGTGAGCTGACAGAGTGACAAATGCTTTGGATAAGTCTCTGGAAGAACGTTTCCAGACCGTGACCAAAATGAAGATGTAGGAAAGGATCAGCAGGAAGAAGGTGCTCATAGTCATGAAGCCACTGTTGGCAGCAATAATAAACTCAAACTTGTGTCTACCTGTGCACGCAAGTTTTATGATCCTGGGAAAGTCACAGTAAAAGCTGTCTACTTCATTAGGACCACAAAAGGGCAAGTTTATAATGAAAGCAAACTGAGACATAGCATGGATCACCCCAATGACCCAGCCAGCAATTACAAGTGAAACACAGATTTTAGGGTTCATGATATTCAGGTAGTGGAGGGTCTTACAGATTGCTGTGTACCTGTCAAATGCCATGGCTATGAGTAACACCATCTCCACTCCTCCCATGATGTGGATGAAGCATATCTGTGTCATGCAGCTTTGGAAAGAAATGAGCTTGTATTCATTTAAAAGGTCCCTGATCATCTTTGGGACTGTGGTAGAGGCAAGCCCCACATCAATGAGCGACAGGTTGGCTAGCAGGAAGTACATAGGAGAATGTAGGTGAGAATCAAAAATTACCAAAAAGGAAATGAAGAGATTTCCCAGGATGATCCCTAAATAGATCAAGGAAAATATCAACATGAGAAAAACTTTAGTTTCCCAAGAACTAAAGAGTCCCAGCAACACAAACTCAGAAACCACAGAATTATTTAGTCCACCCACTGACTTGGACAGAAGAGCTGATTTTCAAATCACCTGAGGATAGAAAATGAAGAAGGGTGAGAATCAATGGTACAAATGTAGGTTTTCTGGGGCACCTGGGTGGCTCAGTCAGTTAAGCGTCCAACTCTCGATTTTGGCTTGGGTCGTGATGTCAGCATTGTAAGAAGCGCCACATCGAACTCCATGCTCAGCATGGAGCCTATTTGAGATTTTCTCTCTCTCCCTCTCTCTCACTGCCCCTCTCCCTTCCCTCTCTCTAAAAAAGAAAATGAAAACAAAACAAAACCATAAAAAAATCCCAAAAAACAAAACAAAACTAAGAACCAGATATCAAACGCAGGTTTCCTATTTATGCTGCTACTTTGTTGCATGGTTCATATTCTAGAGTTAGAAATCATTTAATTGGAAAAGAAAAAACACAAAATAGAATTACTGTAATGATCAGAGGAGTGATTATATAAAAATAGAAAAAATTTTTGAGTAGTTTAGGTGGAGATCAATTGGGGATATTTCCCTTCTTATTCCATTATTAGGCTTCTTTTTTTTCCTTTTACTGATTTCAAAACATTTCCCTTGATCACTTAACTAGGTATTCTTACAACTGAATAATCTCTAACATTTCTGTCACTTTCACATTAATGCTCACATACTAACTTGCATATTCTGGTCAGCTGGATATTTTATTTCACTGATCAAACAGACATCATGAGGCTGAAACTGTTTAATAAATTTCACCTTGCTTCACCTCATCCGTGGGCTTTTTTTTGGTACAATTTATCATGCATGTCAGGTATTCAGATTGAAATTATTCATAATGCTTTGTTCAAGACACATTGTCATGATACATGCATAGATCTCTATATCAAATAAAATATTTGATATGAGAGAATAAATACCTGTTAGTAAGGAAATGTTTATTAAGCAAAGATAATATTAATAGATAACATTTATTCCTCCTTGCAAGCCACTGTACTAAGCACATTACCTCATTTTAACTTTATAGAATTCCATAAGATAGTAATTATTTTATTAGATTCATTGTATCAGTGGAGAAACTGAGTTACAGAATAATCAATCGTCAGAGCCACAGTTTGTATCTGCAGGTGCAGGATACCAGAATTCCTGATCTCAATCATGGCACTACGGTCTTCAAGGGCAGCCCCTTCAAGTATATCCTGGGTCTTACCCAACACCCATCAATTAGTTTTCTTCCTCTTTAAATTTTCCTTGACCTATAACAAGAATGGCATTAGTATTATGACCTATTATTAGCATAATGAGCTTTCTTTTGGAAAAATCAAATCTCTATCTTGTGTCGTTTTCCAATTTTTTCTCTAACTCTGATTGGCAAGCTGGTCCACACTTTTTGTTCATTCATAAGCTAAAAATGGTTTCCACAGATTTCTTGTTTCTTAGAAAGAAGCTTTGGATTCCAAATACCTCATGTAATAATCACTTTTCAGTCATTACTTACCTTGATCTTTCTGCGGGATTTGATACTGTTTATCATGCCCTTGTTTTTGTAACTCCTTCTGCCTCTGGCTTCCTGTCTTCTTTAAAGCCATTCCCTTTCCCACTCCTGAAATTCTGTTAGTTCAAGTAGTGAGCTGAAATCACTTCAATTAGGAGATAGTGGCCCTATCCCACCTTGAAAGTATGTTATATGATTTTTCTAAACGAGTTATTATATTTTTCTTGGCCCTGGATTGATGTAAGATGGGTCACAGGGCCCAGAACTGTTCGGTGAGTTGTAAATCAATGTCCTCTGTGGAGGGTTTTCTTTCCCAAATAAAAGGACATATATCTTCATGTGCAGATGGATTTTCCTGGTCCATTTCCCCCTCATTTGATGCTAATGTTATGCCTAAAGGTGAAGCAAACATAAAATTCTAAAACTCATACACTAAAAGTAATAGTGAAAAGTTCAAAAGGATCTGGGACCCAAGATGCATGTAGTCACTTACCCAAAGCCACAAATGATCTCTCTCCTTCTGCTTTTTAGTACCTACATGCTCCCTTCCCTATCTGTAGATTTATCACTGGACTCCAGAGCAGTATATTTAAAGTTGTATGCGATTCACACAAATTCAAGTCTCACCTGCACCTTCAAGTAACGTGTCAAAACTGAACTCATTATATTCCACTCCAGTGTTTTAATAAATATCATTACCATTTTCCCAGATGCCCAATATAGGCATCTGTGTGGCACTTTTGTTTGTATTACCCTTTCCACCTCTAGTTGCACAAGTTTTATTGTCAAATATTTCTTAATTAATTTCTCTCCTCTGCATTTCTCTTGTCATTTTATTCTGCTTCTAGCCTATTTTCCCATTTTGACAATTGAAAAGGGTACTCAATGATCTTTCTGCTCCATTCTTCCCCAAGTCCAGTCCATTCTATAGTTTGATTTGAGATATGTCTATCCAAAGTCAAATACAATCATGTGGCTTTCCTATGTAAAACCTCTAGTGGGTCTGTCAAGAGAAAATTCTTGGAATCCCACCATATATCTCCTAAGCCTTTGAAAAGAGAGGAGTAATATTTGGTTTCAGAAGATATTTCCATGAAAATTATAGGGAATGAGTGTCCTAAACAGTTACTGGATAAGTTTCAAAATTGATTCCTGGTAAAAACTCTTAGTAAATTAGGAAAGATTAAGAAATATATATATATATATTTCCCCCCATTCTCGTCCTTTACTGCCTCAGGAGCCCCTGAGCTTCCTCCCTGCACAGCGCCTGCCTTGGATGCTGGTGGGAGGGGAAGAAAACCCACACAACCCCCCACTGGGAAGTCCGGGCCAAACCCTGTTTCCGGGCCAAATCCCAAACACCGAATTCTGCTGGAGGAGCGCACGCCCCAACTTTGGTCCACCCACTGTAAAGTCCTCGAGTTCCCTGGGGGAGACCAGTGGCCACAACCGGGTCCGGGACAGGGAGGTCAAAGGGTCAATCCAGGTGCCAGAGCTCACAAAATATCCACAACGACACCGGCCACACCAGGCCCACCTGGGAAACGGGCCAGCAGGTCCTCGCACAGGTGGGGTGGGGGGGGGGGAAGCCTGGGCCAAACCAAGTCTTTCCACGGGAGGGGTCCCCAGCATCAAACCGAGCCCTGTGGTTGGAAGGCTCTCTGGACCAAACCAAGTAGTTGTACAGTCATCGGTCAAACCAGATCCTTTGGCAAGAGGGGTTCGTGACACCAAACAAAACATCAAACAGAATCCGTCACGGCAACTATGGGCCAAGCTAAGTCCTTCTATGGGAGGAGGGCTGGTCAGCAGAGCCGAAGGAGTCCCTAGCGGCGGAAGCAGCTTCGAGCTCGGTGGCGGAGGGCACGGCCAGGCCAGACCCGGGTCGGCAGGCCCCCTCAGACACTGATGGTGCGGAAGACGGTGAAGCCTGGCAGCGCGGTGCTGACCAGGAGCCCGGGGCACTGCGAGCGCCAGTGCAGCTCCTTCAGGTCCGTCTCGCCCTGGTGCACAAACAGCAGCTGCTGGGGCAGGTCCGCCAGCCCGGGGTCGGCGGTCTCCGCGTCGCCCGCCTTGGGGTCGCGCTCCACGGCCAGGTCCCACTGTGTGATCTGGTTGTCTGCACCCAAGGCCGTGAAGACGCCGCTGTCCTGGGGGTGCCACTCGAGCGAGGGCACGGGTGCCACATGCTGCTTGAAGGTGGCCACTGGGGAGCCAGACTTGAACTGCCGCAGGTCCCAAATCTTGAGGGCACCGTGGTCCCCGCCGCTGAGCAGGAAGGGTTCCCGGCGGCTCCAGCTGATGATGTTGACATCGCCGTCGTGGGCGGCGGCGGTGGTGAGCATGCAGGCCTTATCATTTAAAAATAAAATCTTTGTCTGCTGTTTTAGTCACAAAATGGTGCTGAACCTGAGTCACCAAAGTCCGTCCAGACCCATTATAAAAGGTGATAGCATTATCTACTGTGAGGAGTAAACAAGCTGGCAGCCTACCAAGGGGAGGATAATGCTCCAGGCCCACCCTCTTACTGACTCACTGGCAATTCCTGTTCAAAAGGTAAATGGGCTAAATGGAAAAGAGAACCCTATCCATCCTACTCGTTCTAGAACCCTACCATCAATTCCAGTGTCTCCTGAGTGCTGTTAACTGTCCAAGACAACATAAAACTAACAAAATACATGCAGAAATAATAAAAGATAATCTAGCCTTGAACAGATCACCTCAATTCTCTGAGATATAGTCTTCTGGCATGTAAGGGGAAAATATGAATGCCTTCCCTATCCAGTTCACAGGGTTGTGGTGGCAATTACATAGAATACTTTATGTGAAAAAAAAAATATGTGTAACCCAAAAGCTGTGAATATTTTGCCTTGAAATATTACATGTTTTAAAAAGAAAGGAAGGTGGTATCTCAATGTGGTTTTGATTTGAATTTCCCTGATGGCTAATGATTTTGAACATTTTTTTCATGTGTCTGTTAGCCATTTGTATGTCTTCATTGGGAAAGTGTCTGTTCATATCTTCTGCCCATTTTTTGAATTGTTTGTTTCTTGTGTATTGAGTTTGAGAA
Organism: Ursus americanus; assembly: GCF_024610735.1. Lineage (NCBI taxonomy): Eukaryota > Metazoa > Chordata > Mammalia > Carnivora > Ursidae > Ursus > Ursus americanus. The sequence continues at coordinate 81,120,510 of NC_142135.1, forward strand.
GTTCTTTGTAGATCTTGGATACCAGTCTTTTATCTGTAGTGTTATTTGCAAATATCTTCTCCCATTCCGTGGCCTGCCTCTTAGTTTTTTTGAGTGTTTCCTTGGCTGTGCAGAAGCTTTTGATCTTGGTGAAGTCCCAATAGTTCGTTTTCGCTTTTGTTTCCCTTGCTTTGGAGACGTGTCTTGAAAGAAGTTGCTGTGGCCAATGTTGAAGAGGTTACTGCTTATATTCTCCTCTAGGATTTTGATGGTTTCCTGTCTCACATCGAGGTCTTTCATCCATTTTGAGTTTATCTGTGTGCATGGTGTAAGAGAATGGTCCAGGCTCATTCTTCAGCATGTGGCTATCCAATTTTCCGAACACCATTTATCGAAGATACTGACTTTTTTCCATTGGATATTGTTTCCTGCTTCTTCAAAGATTAGTTGACTATAGAGTTGAAGGCTCATACCTGGGCTCTCTAATTAATTCCATTGAGCTATGTGCCTGTTTTTGTGCCAGTACCATGCTGTCTTGGTGATCACAGCTTTGTAATATACCTTGAAATCAGGCAACATGATGCTCCCAGGTTTGGTTTTCTTTTTCATCATTTCCTTGGCTATTTGGGGTCTTTTCTGCTTCTGTACAACTTTTAGGATTGTTTATTCCAGCACTGTGAAAAATGCCATTGGTATTTTGATTGGGATGACGTTGAAGGTATAGATTGCCCTGGGCACCATAGACATTTTAACAATGTTTAATCTTCTGATCTGAGCATGGATTGTTTTTCCATCTCTTTCTGTTTTCAGTTCCTTTCATAAGTGTTCTCTAGTTTCTAGAGTATAGACCCTTTACCTCTTTGGTTAGGTTTATTTCTAGTTATCTTATGGTTTTTGGTGCTATGTAAATTGAGTCAATTCCCTAATTCCTCTTTCTACTGTTACATTGTTAGTTTATAGGAAAGAAAATAATTTTTGTGTGTTGATTTTGTATCCTGCCACATCATTGAATTTCTGTATGAGTTCTAGTATTTTGGGAGTAGAGTCTTTTGTGTTTTCCATATAATGTATCATGTCATCTATGCTGAGAGAGAGATCAGTGCATCATTTAAGTATCTGTTCAACACATCTAGTAAGAAGTGATCCAAACCTGCTGTATGATTATTACAGAATAGCCATTAGTTCCATTAGCAGAAACAACACTGAGATCAATGTGTCTTTACTTTCTTTTTTATATTTTTTTATTACATTATGTTAGTCACCATACAGTACATCCCTGGTTTCTGATGCAAGGTTTGATGATTCATTAGTTGCGTATAACACCCAGTGCACCATGCAATATGTGCCCTCCTTACTACCCATCACCAGTCTATCCCATTCCCCCACCCCCCTCCCTTTGAAGCCCTCAGTTTGTTTATCAGAGTGCACAGTCTCCCATGCTTCACTCCCCCTTCTGATTACCTCCCTTTCTTTATCCCTTTCTTCCCCTACCAATCTTCCTAGTTCTTATGTTCCATAGATGAGAGAAATCATATGATAATTGTCTTTCTCTGCTTGACTTATTTCATTTAGCATTATGTCCTCCAGTACCGTCCATGTTGCAGCAAATGTTGAGAACTCGCTCTTTCTGATAGCTGAGTAATAATCCATTGTATATATGGACCACAGCTTCTTAATCCAGTCATCTGTTGAAGGGCATCTCGGTTCCTTCCATGATTTAGCTATTGTGGACAATGCTGCTATGAACATTGGGGTGCATATGGCCCTTCTCTTCACTACGTCTGTATCTTTGGGGTAAATACCCAGTATTGCAATGGCTGGGTCATAGGGTAGCTCAATTTTTAACTTTTTAAGGGACCTCCACACTGTTTTCCAGAGTGGCTGCACCAACCTGCATTCCCACCAACAATGTAGGAGGGATCCCCTTTCTCCACATCCTCTCCAGCAATTGTTGTTCCCTGCCTTGTTGATTTTTGCCATTCTAACTGGCGTATGGTGGTATCTTAGTGCGGTTTTGATTTGAATTTCCCTGATGGCTAATGATTTTGAACATTTTTATGTGTCTGTTAGCCATTTGTATGTCCTCATTGGAAAAGTGTCTGTTCATATCTTCTGCCCATTTTATGATTTGTTTATTTGTTTCTTGCGTATCGAGTTTGAGAAGTTCTTTGTAGATCTTGGATACCAGTCTTTTATCTGTGGCATCATTTGCAAGTATCTTCTCCTATTCTGTGGGCTGCCTCTTAGTTTTTTTTATTGTTTCCTTGGCTGTGCAGAAGCTTTTTATTTTGATGAAGTCCCACAAGTTCATTTTTTTCTTTTGTTTCTCTTGCCTTTGGAAATGTGTCATGAAAAAGGTTGCTTTGGCCAATGTCGTAGAGGTTGTTGCCTAAGTTGTCCTCCAGGATTTTGATGAATTCCTGTCTCACATCAAGGTCTTTCATCCATTTGGAGTTTATTTTTGTATATGGTGTGAGAGAGTGGTCAAGTTTCATTCTTTTGCATGTAGCTGTCCAATTTTCCCAGCACCATTTATTGAAGAGACTGTCTTTTTTCCACTGGATGTTTTTTCCTGCTTTATCAAAGATTAGTTGCCCACGAGCCAAGGGTCCATTACTGGGTTCTCTATTCTGTTCCATTGGTCTATGTGTCTGTTTTTGTGCCAGTACCATGCTGTCTTTGTGATCACAGCTTTGTAGTACCAGCTCGAAATCTGGCATTGTGATGGCCCCAGCTTTGTTTTTCCTTTTCAATAGTCCCTTGGCAATTCGGGGCCTTTTCCAGTTCCATACAAATTTAAAGACTATTTGTTCCAGCTCCTTGAAAAATGTCATTGGTATTTAGATCGGGATAGCATTGAAAGTGTAGATTGCTCTGGGTAGCATGGACCTTTTAACTATGTTAATTCTTCCGATCCATGAGCATGGAATATTTTTCCATCTTTTTGTGTCTTCTTCAATGTCTTTCAAGAGTGATTTATAGGTTCTAGAATATAGGTCCTTTACATCTCGGGTTACGTTTATTCCAAGGTAACGTATGGTTTTTGGTGCTATTATAAATGGGATGGACTCCCTAACTTCTCTTTCTTCAGTCTCATTATTCGTGTATAGAAATGCAACTGATTTCTCAGCATTGATTTTGTATCCTGCCACATTACTGAATTGCTCTATAACTTCTAATAGCTTGGGAGTGGATTCTTTTGAGTTTTCCATCTAGAGTATTATGTCATCTGCGAAGAGAGACAGTTTGACTTCTTCTTTGCCAATTTGGATATCTTTTATCCCTTTTTGTTGTCTGATTGCTGTTGCAAGGACATCTAGTACTATGTTGAATAATAGTGGCGAGAGTGGGCATCCTTGCTGTGTTCCTGATCTTAAGGGAAAGGCTTCTAGCTTTTCCCCATTGAGAATGATATTTGCTGTAGGCTTTTCATAGATGGCTTTTATGAGCTTGAGAAATCAACCCTCTATTCCTACACTGTGAAGGGTTTTAATCAGAAAAGGATGTTGTATTTTGTCAAATGCTTTTTCTGCATCTGTTGAGAGAATCATATGATTTCTGAATTTTTGTTTCTGAATAAAATCTAAGACACTGATACATTTGCGAATGTTGTTCCACCCCTGCATCCCAGGGATGAATCCCACTTGGTAATGATGGCTAATCCTTTTAATGTACAGTTGGATTCTATTAGCCAGGATCTTGTTGAGGATTTTGGCGTCCATATTCATTCGGGAAATAGGTCCGTAATTCTCCTTTTTGATGGGGTCTTTGCCTGGTTTGGGGATCAAGGTAATATTGGCCTCATAGAATGAGTTTGGTAGCTTTCCTTCTGTTTTTTTTTTAAGCAGTAGTATTTTTTTTAAAGATTTTATTTATTTATTTATTTATTTATTTATTTATTTATTTATTTATTTGACAGAGACAGCCAGCGAGAGAGGGAACACAAGCAGGGGGAGTGGGAGAGGAAGAAGCAGGCTCATAGCAGAGGAGACTGACTCAGGGCTCGATCCTATAACGCCGGGATCACGCCTTGAGCGTGAAGGCAGACACTTAACCACTGTGCCACCCAGGCGCCCCATTTCCTTCTGTTTCTATTTTTGAAATAGCTTTAGGAGAATAGGTATTATTTCTTCTTTGAATGCTTGGTAGAATTCCCCCAGGAAAACCGTCTGGGCTGGAGTTTTATTTTTTGGAAACTTGTTTATCACTGACTCAATCTCTTCATAATTAATTGGCCTGTTTAAAAAATCAATTTCTTCCTGTTTCAGTTTTGGTACTTTATGGGTTTCCAGGAAGGCCTCCATCTTTTCCAGATTGCTTAATTTATTGGCATAAAACTGTTGATAAAAGTGTCTAATAATCCTTCCAATTTCATTGGTGTTGGTTGTGACCTCTCCTTTTTCATTCATAATTTTATTAATTTGAGTCCTTTCTCTATTCTTTTGGATAAGTCTTGCCAGAGGTCTGTCAATTTTATTAATTCTCTCAAAGAACCAGCTTCTAGTTCTGTTGATGTGCTCTACTGTACTCCTGGTTTCTAATTCATTGATTTCTGCTCTAATCTTGGTCAACTGCTTCCTCGTGCATGGATTAGGCCTGTCCCTCTGTTGCTGTTCCAGCTTCTTGAGGTGAGAATATAAAAACTGCATTTTAAATTTTTCTATTCTTTTGAGTGAGGCTTCGATGGCTATGTATTTGCCCCTTAGGACTGCCTTTGCTGTATCCCATAGGTTTTGGACCATTGTGTTTTCATTCTCTTTGGTCTCCATAAATTGATTAATTTGATTTTTGATTTCCTGGTTTATCGAGTCATTCCTGAGCAGGATGGTTCTTAGTCTCCAAGTGTTTGAGTTTCTTCCAAATTTTTCCTTGTGGTTGAGTTCCACTTTCAAAGCGTTGTGGTCTGAGAATATGCAGGGAATCGGTTGAGACCCGTTTTGTGTCCCAGAACATGGTCTGTTCTTGAGAATGTCCCATGGGCATTAGAATAGAATGAGTATTCTTTGGTTCTGGGGTATAATATTCTAGGTATGTCTGTGAGGTCCAACTCGTCGAGTATGGCATTCAAAGCCTTTGATTCTTTCCTTAGTTTTTGCCATGGTGTTTTGTCTATTTCTGATAGTGGGGTAGTGAGGTCCCCTACTATTAATGTATTTTTATCTATATGTCTCTTTATTCTGGTTAAGAGTTGGCTTGTGTATCTTGCTGCTACCCTGTTGGGGGCATATACATTTATAATCGTCATATCCACTTGTTGAATACTTCCTTTAAGAATAATATAGTGCCCTTCTGCATCTCTAACTATAGTCTCTAGTTTAAAATCCAGTTTATCTGATATGAGAATTGCTACCCCAGCTTTCTTTTGAGGTCCATTTGTGTGAAAGATGGTACTCCATCCCTTTACTAACAGTCTGAGTGTATCTTTAGGTTCAAAATGAGTCTCTTGTAGACAGCAAATGGATGGGTCATGTCTTTTTATCCAATCTGCAATGCTGTGTAATTTTATGGGAGCATTTAAGCCATTCATATTGAGACTGAATACTGAGAGATATGATTTTAATGATGCCATATTGCCAGTAAAGTCTTTGTTTGTATCGGTTGTGACTTTCTGTTCTGTATCACTCTTGGGCATTTTTACCTTTATAGAACCCCCCTTAATATCTCCTGTAGGGCTGGTTTCGTGGTTATGAAATTGGTTAATGACTGGCGATTCTGGAAGGTCTTCATTTCTCCATCAATTCTGAATGACAGCCTTGCTGGATAAAGGATCCTTGGCTGCATGTTTTTCTCTGAAAGGGTTTTTTAAATGCCCCCCTCAACCCTTTCTCTCATTCCAGGTCTGTGTAGACAGGTCTGACGTAATTCTGATACCTTTGCCTTGGTACGTGAGAAATTTCTTTGCCCTGGCTGCTTTCAATGCTGTATCCTTGGCTTTAATATTTGCGAATGGCACTATGACGTGACGTGGCGTAGGTTTGTCGTGGTTGAGCTTGGGAGGGGTCCTCTCTGCCTCTTGGACACGAATGTTTGTTTCCCTCGCTAGATTAGGGAAGTTTTCAGCCACAATTTGCTCAAATATCTCTTCTAGACCTCTGTTTTTCTCCACCCCCTCGGGGATGCCAATGATTCTGACCTTGGATCGTTTCGTTAAGTCAGTAATCTCCCGTAACCTACATTCGTGGGTGTGGTTTTTTTTAAGTCCAGCTTCTATTTTCGTTTTTTCTTCTACTAACCCATCCTCCAATTCACTAATACGTCTTCTGCCTCATTCACCCTGGCTGTCAGAGCCTCTAGTTTTGACTGCATTTGGCTCATAGACTTTTTAATTTCTGCCGGATTCGCTTTCATTTCCACCCTTAGAGATTCTATATTCTCATTAACATTTTCCTTAATACTTTTTTCAAGTCTTCACATCATCTTGACCATTGTTACTCTGAATTCGTTTTCTGATAATTTGGTTACATCCATATCCATTAGTTCTGTGGCAGAGGCCACAGACTCATTGTCTTTTCTTTTTGGGGGACATTTCTCCTTCTTGTCATTCTGATGAGGAGATGTTGCGGGGTTGTCCAGAGCCCAAATTATTGACCAGAAACCAGGCCGTGCACCCTTGTTTTATAGGGATCTTAGGGATGTGGGCTTCTTGATTTTTCAGCCTGCCTTCATTGGGAGGGGCCTGCCGCGCCGATACTCAGGCAACCCTGTTTGGGTAGAGTCTCCGTGTCCCCTGCGAGGGAGATGGGGATGGGAACCCTGTGAGCCGGTGTTTCCAGGCTTTTGTTCTCCGGTGGCTTTCCCTGGAGGTCTGCTGTGCCTCTTCTGAGAGACAGAGCAAGAGTGGCCGAATCTCAGCCTCTGTCACAGAACAGAGGGGATCGCGCACCATTCTCCACTGATGATCTGGCCACTTTAACTCTGTTTCTGTTGGTGCTGCTCAACCCTGCAGCGTCCCGGGATGTGCGCCCCACACCCTGCGTCCCAGCCCTCACTTCCAGGGCCGGCCCGTCTCTGTCCTTTGTGTTTCTAACACCGCCAGCCGCCAGCCGCCCCCATGCGCTCCCAGAGCTCCCTGTCTCAGTCTGGATCCAGTGAGCACTCAGGAGTTCCATGAGAAGTCTGGTGGCACACGCTCCCCGCTCACGGTCACAGTCTGTTTTCTCGCGGGTGCCGGTCTTAGAGTCCGCCAGCTCCCCCGTGCAGGTGGCTACAGCTTCCCGGCGCCCGAACGCAGCGGCTCCCTCCCCCTTCCGTTTATCTTCCAATATCTGTGCGCCCTTTCATGGCTCCCCAATTCGTACCTCAATACTCAGCGCTGGAGATGTTCATTTGTACAGATCCAGATGTATCTTCCTGCGTCTCAGGCTGATTCAGTGGATGTTCAGGCTAGTCTGGTACCTATCCAGTTCGACTCAGGGGACCAGCTAAAAAAGGGGTCCCCTACTCCTCTGCCATCTTAACCCTCCCCCAAGAAATATTTTTAACATTATTCTGATAGAATTTTTAAACCAATAGTTAAAATCTGATTAGATGACATATCAAATCAGTAATATAAGAAGGAAGGCTGTAGTACTGTTTCAATCATATGATATAGTCAAGATGATGAAATCAAATAATATTACTGAAAGGAAGGTAGCAAAATATATTCATTCACAAATCACACAATTGTCTACCTCAAAAACTTAAGACAAATATTAAGAAATATTAAATTTAATGAGATCCATTTAATTAATGTAGTGTCAGTAATAACCTGTTAAATACAAGAGAAACCTTATTTATAAATGAACCAAATGTTCAGTGTATGAATTCTACTGAAAAAACATAAATTTTTCTGAAATATTTGAAACCCTGTATGATATAGGAAATGAAACCATGCAAATGGAAGGAAAAGACTCCAAGTAATAGAAATATCAATTCTCACTGACCAATCTGTGCAGTAACTGCAATGCTCATTAAAAGTCCAGTGAAAATCTTTTAAAACATTAAAAACTAATTCCAATGTCCATTTTAAAGCTTGGAAAATTTTGCAAAGGAAATGAAATGGAAATTGGAGAAGAAATGATAATGCTTTTTATGAAGGATATTACAATATATCCTAAACCTATACATATTAAACTGATTAATTTGACCAAAGTTGAACAGATAGATATAACAAAACACAGTTAAGATTGTGATACAAATAGAGTATTTAGTATATGATAGAAAGTCATCACAATTATGTAGGTAATGAAGAGTTATTCAATCTAATACAGCACTCTATGTTAAAATACACTGGAATTAAAACAATAATAAATTGAGAATATTCGATAGTTGTTAAACATGTACCTCAACATTGGGAATATAAAATTTAAAGTATCTTATCATACATTTTATAGAAAGTTTGAAGTAAGTTCTGGATGATTAGAAGACTTAAATGTACAAGTAAAAGTATACAATTTTAATAAAATATGTATGAATTAATTTTAAAACTTGAGGTTAAAGAGGTCTTTCTAGATTTACTCCAAATTCAGAAAGTAGATTCCATTTTTGTATTTTCTCCTCAACAGAATGAATAAGCCTGTTGCTGCTATAGAATTGGGGAAGCAGTGCTACTCATTCTCAGCCTATGGGAAATGTGAAGTGGTACAGTCATTCCAAAAGGCAGTTGAGTCATAAAAGTAAAAACAAACAAACAAAAAGCCTCAGTAATCCTATTGGAATGATTTTGAAAGGAATTAGACAAATGAGCACAATGTATTTGTAACATTATTTTACTTATGAGCATTTTGAATAATATGAACTAATTGGAAACATATTGTTTAAGAATAACAGTGATTAAGTAAGTGGATACATTCATATAAAGCAAGTTGAAAAATGAACATTAAATCTACTGTAACTAGTGTGAAAAGATATCAAGAAGTCAAGGAAACGTTTATAGAGAAAAAAAAATCCTCTTATTTTGGGGGGAGTGGCATTTTCCATGAGTAAATGTGTCAGACTCTTTCCAAATTTCTACATGTGGTGGGATTTTAAATAACCTTATGCTTGTTTCTTTATCCCCAACTTGATTTGCTCTATTTTTAGAGGTAATACTGATTTTTTAAATTTGAAAATAAATGTGTCAAAATAAATTGAGGGGATGGAAACCTTTATATAGGAGCCATTTCCAATACACAGTAAAACACAGTGTTTAAGGGCACAGACACAAGGTCCAAATGGTTTCCATCCCCAGATCCCCCATTTACCTGCTGTGTGTTCTCTGTGAGTTTCTCAGCTGCCAGAAGCGTTCGTTTCTTCATCTGTTAAAGGCAGATACTAATAGTCACTATCTCCTATAGGTGTTTTGAGGACGAAACGAGTTGAAACAAGAAAACATCAGAAAGTGCTTGGACATACACTAAGTGCTAAATAAGTGTTATCTATTACAATAATTTTGACGATTTTCAGGAAACAGACCTAGAGTTTTCAGACTGGCAACAGTGGTTGAATAAATCTGGCAGACAGAAAGCTAGCATGCTTTTATCATGTTGTTTCAGTAGGAATAGAAGAGCAAAGATATGATATTGCTTTTTGTTTTTCTGATCTCAATATTCAGAGAAAAAGGAGATGGGAGACCCAATATACTTCACATACTATTTTCAAAAAGGTACTAGAGCTTTGAGGAATATTTTATGTTCATCTATCATACAGTTTTAAGTCTGAGAATAAGATCAGAAGGATAGAAAACAACATGAATGAAAATCATTCAAATAAAGTGAGTTAACAAAGGAAAAGGGTGACTGGAAGAGAAGTAGATGGTGGGGAACATAAAAAAGGAGGTGATTATGGAACCAGATGCTGGAGAATTAAAGATGGGGTTTCTACCTTCCTGCACAGGCTCTGGTTTTCACCCTCAGCAGCTTCAAGGGATTGAGAACCACAGAGAGATTCACTTCCTTTTAGATTCATCATTATTAATTAATACATATAGTTATAAATAGTTCTTACCATTAGGAATGAAACCAATTACAATACTGGGTATTAATAACTAATATCTATTCCATTATTGGCTGTCTATAGACATTAGGAGTTTTAGGAACATTGGCTTTTTTTTCCAAGGGTCAAGTTACCTGAGAGGGAGAACAGAGTAACAGAGAAATTGAACAATCTGGTGCGATGAGTAGCAATTGTGTGGTTTTGACAGTATTTTTTTCAAATTTGAGGTTAGAGATGTTATGCATTACAGATGTTTTATAAATTATAGAATTGTTGAAAGTTATCATTATCATGAATCTCTGTTTATATCTGTTTGGCATCAATATCATGTAACAAAATAAATACCACTATACTCTTTTTTTTTTAAAGATTTTATTTATTTATTCGACAGAGATAGAGACAGCCAGCGAGAGAGGGAACACAAGCAGGGGGAGTGGGAGAGGAAGAAGCAGGCTCATAGCGGAGGAGCCTGATGTGGGGCTCGATCCCAGAACGTCAGTATCACGCCCTGAGCTGAAGGCAGACGCTTAACCACTGTGCCACACAGGCGCCCCACCACTATGCACTCTTAATTGCTAATTCCACTTAGAATTTTAAGAAATAATAAGTTGGCATTTCAAAAAATATGAAAGCTTAAAGGATAAGCTCAAAAATGTCACTTGGAGTTTTAATACCTAAAATTATTCTATATAGAGTTCTAGAGACAAAGAAATTTTTGTTTTTTGGAAAAAATTTTGTTCATGTGTTAAATATACCTAAATGCTGCTTTCCAGTCTTCACAAACCACTTAATAAGCAAACAGAGTATCCTACCTAGGGCTTCACTGTAGGGTTGCTTGGATTTCCATCTGTACAGCTATTACTTGGGATCGCTTTTGTGAAGAAATTATTTTCTGTTTAAAGGAGACCCAGAAGCTGTTTAATTAAGGTGAATCTATTTTCTAGAGGGATTAGCTCCAGAACACCAGTCGTTTTTAGCTAAAGTTGCAAAGCTTTTTATAGCAAATATATTGGCTAAGTCCCTATACATAGAGCTCGAAAAATAGCAGATAACAAAATAAGGAGAACATAATGAGTCTGAGAATAATAAGAATACAGTCTAGTTTATGAAGTGTGAATTGCGTAGATGAGGAAGGATCAAGACAAGGTAACAGTGCAGAAACAACTTGCAAAAGCCTGAGGATCTTTTTTCTGCAAAATTGAATCCATAAATATTTATTGTTTCAGGCAGGACTGATTGAAGAGTGGGAAGGCAATAGGTTCAACATTAAAGAATTAAGGATATAGTCCCTAGTGACTACTTGTTCTCCTCCTCATCTCAGCAATATAAACTACAAGGAAAGGGGAGGCATTGTGACTATGCAATGGCATGATGTATTATCTGTACTGACTTGACGAAAGTCTGAAGAAGTGATCCATTTTGTGGCCAGTTGTTTAGAAATATCAGTATTTTGGTTCATATATTATTAATAAATAAAAATCCCAACTTGCCTTATCATTTTACCTTTTATTCTTAATTTCATAGTATTGACTTTCCCAGGATAATAATTTACCTTACTTACAATACATTTTATCATCATAGTATTATAATGGGAGCGAAGTAGGTGATTTGGTGTCTGAGGCAAACTTGTTTGCTACCTGACTGGGCAGTTTTGGGTGGTAACCCTTAAAGTCTGGTATTTAGAATTTTGATCACAGACACTTCAGTGTTCAAAACCAAGTGTTAGTGTCAGTTCTGGTGCTCTGTGAAGCAGGGACCATGACAGAATTATATGATACTTCTTGGCGGAAATGTCCGTAAAGGGGAAGAAGAGCAGTAGTGGTAGGGAAAGGCTTCCTAGCAAAATGCCATGTGGCTCTTGTTTTTGTTTTGTTTTGTTTTAATTTAAATTTTATTGTTATGTTAGTCACCATACAGTATATCATTAGTTTTTGATAGTGTTCTCTGATTCATTGTTTGCAGGTAACACCCAGTGCTCCATGCAATACGTGCCCTCCTTAATACCCATCACCAGGCTAACTCATCCGTCCCCTCCTCCCTGAAACCCTCGGTTTGTTGCCCAGAGTCCATAGACTCTCATGAATTGTTTCTCTCTCTGATTCCCCCCCTTCGTTTTTCCCTTCCTTCTCCTAATGTCCTCAATGCTGTTCTTTATGTTCCACATATGAGTGAAACCATATGATAATTATCTTTCTCTGCTTGTCTTATTTCACTTAGCATAATCTCCTCCAGTTCTATCCATGTTGATGCAAACAGTGGGTATTCATCCTTTCTGATGGCTGAGTAATATTCCATTGTATATATGGACCACAGCTTCCTTATCCATTCATCTGTTGAAGGGTATCTCAGCTCCTTCCACAGTTTGGCTGTTGTGGACATTGCTGCTATGAAAATTGGGGTGCATGTCCCCCTTCTTTTCACTACATTTGTATCTTTGGGGTAAATACCCAGTAGTGCAATTGCTGGATCATAGGGTAGCTCTATTTCTAATTTTTTGAGGAACTTCCACACTGTTTTCGAAAGTGGCTGTACCAACTTGCATTCCCACCAACAGTGTAAGAGGGTTCCCCTTCCCCACATCCTCTCCAACATTTGTTTTTTCTTTCCTTGTCAATTTTTGCCATTCTAACTTGTGTAAGGTTGTATCTCAGTGTAGTTTTGATTTGAGTTTCCCTGATGGCTAATGATGTTGAACAGTTTTTCAGGTGTCTGTTAGCCATTCGTATGTTTTCTTTGGAGAAGTGTCTGTTCATGTCTTCTGCCCATTTTTTGCCTTGATTTTTTTTTGGGGGGTGTTTTCTCTTTTCTTTTGGTTAAGTGTAGCCAGTGGTTTATCGATCTTATTAACTCTTTCAAAGAACCATCTTCTAGTTTCATTGTTCTGCTCTACTATATTTCTGGTTTCTAATTCATTGGTCTCTGCTCTAATCTTAAGTATTTCTCTTTTCTGTATAGCTTAGGGTTTATTTGTTGTTCTTTCTCTAGTTTTTTAAGGTGTAAAGTTAGTTTGTGCATCAGGATTTTTCAATTTTTTTGAGCGAGGCTTGGATGGCTATGTATTTCCCCCTTAGGACTGCCTTTGCAGTATCCCACGGATTTTGGACCAATGTGCTTTCATTCTCATTGGTTTCCATGAATTGTTTAAGTTTGTCTTTGATTTCCTGATTGACCCAAGATGGTCTTTGGCTTTCAAGTGTTTGAATTTCTTCCAAAGTTTTTCTTGTATTTAAGTTCCAGTTTCAAAGCATTGTGGTCTGAGAATATGCAGGGAATAATCTCAGTCTTTTGGTATCAGTTGAGACCTGATTTGTGACCCAGTATCTGGTCTGTTCTGGAGAAAGTACCATGCGCGTTTGAGAAGAATGCATATTCTGTTGTTTTAGGGTGGAATGTTCTGTATATCTCTCTGAGGTCCATCTGGTCCAGTGTGTCATTCAAAGCACTTGTTTCTTTGTTTTTTTTTTCTGCTTAGATGATCTATTGCTGAGAGTGAAGTGTTGAGGTCTCCTACTATTAACGTATTATTATCAATATGTCTCTTTATTTTGGATAACAGTTGGCTTATGTAGTTGGCTGCTACCATGTTGGGGGCATAGATATATACAATTGTTAGATCCTCTTGTTGGATAGACCCTTTAAGAATGATATAGTGTCCTTCTGTATCTCTTACTACAGTCTTTAGCTTAAAATCTAATTTGTCTGATTTGAGAATTGCTACTCCAGCTTTCTTTTGAGGTCCGTTGACAGGCAAAATTGTTCTCCATCCCCTCACTTTCAACCTGGAGGTATCTTTAGGTTCACAATGAGTCTCTTATAGACAGCATATGGATGGGTCATGTGTTTTTATCCAATCTGCAACCCTGTGACATTTCATGGGAGCATTTAGGCTGTTCATGTTGAGAGTGATTATTGAAAGATATGATTTTATTGTCATCATGTTGCCTGTAAAGTCCTTGTTTCTATAGATTGTCTCTGTAAGTTCCTTTTTTTTTAAGATTTTATTTATTTATTTGACAGAGAGACAGCCAGCAAGAGAGGGAACACAAGCAGGGGGAGTGGGAGAGGAAGAAGCAGGCTCCCAGTGGAGCATGGAGCCCGATGTGGGGCTCGATCCCAGGACCTTGGGATCACGCCCTGAGCCGAAGGCAGACGCTTAATGACTGAGCCACCCAGGCGCCCCTGTCTCTGTAAATTTCTGTTCTGTATCTCTCTTGGGGTCTTTCTCCTTTTATAGAATCCCCCTTAATATTTCTTGTAGGGCTGGCTTGGCGGTCACATATTCTTTCAGTTTCTGCTGGTCTTGGAAGCTCCTTGTCTCTCCATCCATTCTGAATGACAGCCTTGCTGGTAAAGTATCCTTGGCTGCATGTTCTTCTCATTTAGTACCCTGAATATGTCTTGCCAGCCCTTTCTGGCTTGCCAGGTCTCCATGGACAGGACGTTATTCTGATGTTCCTCCCTCTGTATGTAAGAAATCTCTTCTGCCTCACCACTTTCAAGATAGTTTTCCTTGGATCTAAGATTTGCAAATTGTGCTATTATATGTAGTGGCATCAGTCTGTTCCCATTGAGCTTGGGAGGGGTCCTCTCTGCCTCTTGGACATGAATGCTTCTCAGCTACATTTGCTCAAATATATCTTCTAGAACTCTCTCTCTCTCTCCACCCCTGCAGGGATCCCAATAATTCTGATATTGGAATGTTTCATTGAGTCAGTGATCTCTCTCAGTTTGATCCCTTGGGTTTTAATCTGTTTTTCCCTATGCCAGCTTGGTTTCCTTCTTTACTATCATCTTATCCTCTAGCTCACTAATTTATTCTTCTGCCTCGTTTACCCTGGCAGTCAGAGTTTAGACTGCATTTCGTTCATAGCATTTTTAAGTTAGGCCTGATTAGATCTCATTTCTGCCCTTAGAGATTCTATATTGTCATTAATATTTCTCTCAAGCCTGGATATTGCCTTCATAATTGTCATTCTGGAGTCTATTTCTGATACCTTGGTTATATCCACAACCATTAGTTCTGTGGCCAAGGCCACAGTCTCTGCTTCTTTTCTTTGTTGGAGGTTCCTCCTCTTAGTCATTCTGTTGAGGGGTGGTTGAGGGAATGTACAGAGTCCAAAATATTAATCACAACCCAAGCAAGATGCACCTGTTTTATAGGAACCTTAGGGTTGTCAGCCTCTTGTTCTTCCAGCCTGTCTTCTGGGGGAGGGCTCTGCCGTGCTGTCACTCAGGAAACCCTGTTTGGGCAGAGTTGCCCTGCCACTGTGCGGGGGGGTGGGTGGGAATGGGCTCAGTGAAAATCGGTTTTGGGGAGATTTTGTTCTCTGGTGGCTTTCTCTGGTGGCTTTCACTGGCAGCTTTCCGTGTCTCTCCCAAGAGTCAGAGCAGAAGTGACCACATCCAAACCTCTGTCTCAGAACAAAGAGATCGCAGTCTGCTCTTCACTAAGCTCTCCAAGCCACACTATCTCCCTTTCTGTCTGTGCTGCTAAAAACCACAGTCTCCTGGGTTGTGTGCCCCACAGCAGTACTCCCAGCCCTTGCTCCCAGGGCCAGGCTTGTCTCTGCCATTTGGGCTTCTAAAACTGCAAGCCGCCCCTGGTTTTCACGCATGCACCTGTAGCTCCCAGTTTTAGTCTGGGGGGCTGCCTTAAAGTCCTTTCCCCACCACTCCTCGTGTACAAATCTGTACCTGGTCCCCGGGGCGGAAGATTTTTGCCTTCCCAGCACAAGTTCATGGAGGCTCCCTTCCCCTTCTGTTTATCTTCCAATATCTGCCCAAAGAATCATGGCTCCCCGCTTCATACCTCGAGACCAACCGCTAGAGATACTCTGTTTGTAGAGATCCAGATATATCTTCTTACATCTCAGGCTGATTTTGTGGGTGTTCAGAATGGTCTGGTAGATTCCCAGCTCAATTCAGGGGACCAGTTGAAATAGGGTCCTCTACTCCTCCACCATCTTTTTTCCTCTGTCATGTGGCTCTTGTGAAAAAAGAGGGGAAAGGAGGGTGAGTGGGTGTAGTAGCCTCAGACTGCAGTGCAGCTCTGAGAAAACCTCATTTCAGGTTCATGGGAGGCTCCAGAGCAAAGATTGCCCATTAGAAGAATTCCACATGGGGCAGGAATGTCCTAGCTCTGGTATGCCCACTGTTGTCCATCATTGGCTGGGAGAAGCCTGGGCAGACTGTGGCTTCTGTGAATGCTACATTGGAATCTGAAATTGCAACAGCTAGAAGCTATCCGTTAAGTTCTTTCCATGAAGCCAGTTTTGTCTTGAAGGGAGACATGAGTGGTGCACTCCTGTGGCTAAGTACAGTGTTAGAGATTCCCTCCCTATTATATAGCAGATTTCACAACATTTGAAGCCTTTGTTTGATTTTTTCATTGTTCTGGTACTTTTGGTTTTCTTTCAAAAGAAGCTCATTTTTCTTTACTAATACCTATTTGCTTCTAAAACGCTATTACATCTGCCTTTATATTACTCTTTACTCCAGCAATTCCTATTCTCATGAAGTTTACCATCTATCTAGAAAAACAAATGAAACAGGCAATATTGTATATTAAATGCTATTTTAAGTAGGTAGACTGTCCTAGATTGAGGAATCTATAGAAAGGATATGTAACTTTTAAACAAAAATATTGTCCAGGAACAATAAATTTATTTCTGTCTCTTTTCTGTGTGTGTACTCTTAATCCCCATTATGTCACACATCCCCTCATTCACATTTCTATCTTTTTATGCATTTTATTTAGTGCTCTTGCCTGATTGAACTGATCAGAACTTCCAAAAAAATGCCAAATATTAGTATTAAGAGGAAGCATGTTTTTCTCATTTCCACTTTTAGGCAACTTGTGCTGGAGATGTTATTAGCTCAAGTAATTTTCATTATAATTCCTTTTCTAAGTTTTATCATGAATGTGGATTGGATTTTTTCAAATGCTCTTTCTATATCTATTCAGATATTTGTATGACCCCCCCCCCCATTTTTAAACTTGGTGATCGACTTCCAATCAACCTTGAACTTCTGGTATTAAATTAATTTGGCATAATGTTTTCTTCTTATTAGATATTGTTCCAGTTTCTTTGCTATGGTTTTGGAATTTCATGTGTATGTTCATGAGAATGAATGGCCTGTAACTTTTCCTTTTTATGTCTTTATCTGATTTCATGTCAAATTTATGTTGTCTTCATAAACAAAATTGGAGAAAGTGTTTGCATTGTTCCAAAACCCTTTCTTCCTAGTCTGTGGACATCTTGGAGGAAAAAATATAGAAGGAAAGATAGAAATGACCTGGTCAATCTCCTTGCAAGCATGCTAATTGGACCAATTGATAGTATTTATTATTGGAAAGAAAATGGGGAGTCTTCACATAGGGAGTCCTTTTAGCAGGATACACTTGACCTGTCTAGGTTGCTAGTGGTAAATTAGCCTGCAATTTATGGATTTATTGGATAGAGTCAGCTAATAAATGTCAGCTATCCAATTATCAGAGTAAACGTTGAAGATGTTTTATGACCAAAATAAGCTCCTTTTCTGTAAATGATGCTATTCAGGCATTATCAGAGCCGAGTCTTCATTGTTCTCTCTGGTTCAGGTACTTCCTACAATACCGTGAACAAACTTGGAGATTCAGGTTAGTGGTCTCAGAAGACTCCATTTTTGACCTTTGTATTTTGTGTCCTTTGAGTTACTAGTAAATTTTGATACTGGAGAATATTTTTGATTATCCAACTTTGTTATTTCAGCCTAATACAAGGTGTTTCTACTTTTTCTCTTCTCAAGAGAACTTTATGTAAAAAACACTTTTTTTTTTCTTTCTTAAATGTTTTGCAGTATTTACCAGGAAAGCCATTTAGGCCTGTGCTTCTCTTTGTGGAAAGCTGTATCAGTCAGGAATCAGACATCAAAGAGGACACACACATTATTTGAACAGAGTTTAAGATAAAAATTAAGCATGTATCAAGTTGTTAACTAGGTATCTGAAAGTGTATAAAGATAGCTCTCTATTGTCATGGAGTTAGGAAGTGGCTACCATTCCTAAGGGTGAGGGAACAAAGGTAAGAAATTAGAATTACTGAAATTTTGTTGTTTAGAAAAAGGGTCCTATGGAGCTGAAAATCCTTTTTTGGAGGGAGCGTGTCTTGGCTATTGCTTGTTACTCTGAACTCAGAAGAGAGGTGTGATAGCCCTGGGACCCAGAGTTTTTGAAGATAGAGTACCAGCATGCTGGTGTTATCGCTTAGAAAGTACAATAAGGCTAGTCCTTGAAACTGTTGGAGAAACAGCAACCTGAATTCACCTTCCGCCATAGAAAAGAAACATCACTGTAGTAGGTATGGCAATGTTCCCACAGCACAGCAAGCAGAGGGGAAGCCCAAAGCTTTCTCTGCCTTTGCAACCTCCCTCTAGCATGCTCTATCATCGGACCATAAAATGCAGCTAGATGGCAAAACAGGATTGTGGTTTGCAGAGTCCCAATATAAGAAAGCAGAGAATAAAAGGGTGGGTTTTGAGCTGGGAGACATTAATAATTAGGACAAAATGTTTTAATTAAAGGTTCAATTTGTTTAATAGATACAGTTGCATTGAGATGTTTTTGCTTTAGTAGCTAGTTTTTTATAGGAATTTTCCTATTTCATGTAAAATTTTAAATTTACTGGTGTAAAGTTGGACATAATATCATCTTATAATATTTTTAAAGACTGCAGCATCTGTAGACATGTCTCCTTTTTTATTTCTGGCATTGGGCATTTGCGCCTTTTTTTCTTCTTGATCAGTCTTGCTAACATACTGTCAATTTTGTTGGTCCTTCGAAACAATCAACTTTGGGTTTTTTGAGTCTTTGGATTTAACATTTTTTTATTTAATTAATTTTTGTTCTTATTATCTTCTTCTTCTAGTTTCTTTAGGTGAATTCTCTTGAAATGAACACTTGGATCACTCATGTGTGTCCTTTCTCTTTTAAAAATATGTTCATATATATATACATAAATAAAAATCTTTAAAAAATGTTCATAAATTAACATCCCCACAAACATGGCAGTAGCTATATTCCATATGTGCTCATGTAGGTATTGTTTTTTTGTTAGTATTCAGTTAAACACTTTTTTCTTAATTTCCATTGTAGCTCTTTTTGAAACATGGATCACTTAGAAGTGAATTGTGTGGAATTGCTGATGTGTTAAATGAAATGTGTATGCTTAAGAAATTAGATGGACAGTATGACCTCATATTGTAGTGTTTCAGTTAGACTACTAATTATGTTGTCTAACAAGAATTCAATGCAGATTCAGTGTTGTTATATTCCTCCAATAAAGAAGTATGAAAGGACATTATGTATGGACGTTATATATAGCCTTCAAATCACTTCTGAATAATGGCTCCTAAAACTAAAACTAAAGACTTATTATCAATGTGTACAGCTGAGATAATTTCATCTTAAAAATATCCCAAGAAGCCATATGTCCCCATGAATGCCTGTAGGCAGATCTGTGTACTGTTTCATGATTATGTGGTTTGGGGAAACATCCAGACTTTCTTTCTGCAAACAGCTCTTGAAATAGTTTGTACTTCTCTTTTTAAAAATATTATCAGAAAGTAAAAATTATAACTGTAATTATTTATATATTTTTATTAGTTTAGTTATGTCATCATCACTTTATTTTATTATTTTTTATAATAATATTTTTTTATTATATTATGTTAGTCACCATACAGTACATCCCTGGTTTTTTATGTAAAGTTTGGTGATTCATTAGTTGCATACAGCACCAGTGTACCATGCAATACGTACCCTTCTTACTACCCATCACCACGCTATCCCATTCCCCCATCCCCCTCCCCTCTGAAGCCCTCAGTTTGTTTCTCAGAGTCCATAGTCTCTCATGCTTCATTCCCCCTTCTGATTACCCTCTCTTTCTTTATCCCTTTCTTCCCCTACCGATATTCCTAGTTCTTATATTCAATAGATGAGAGAAAACATATGATAATTGTCTTTCTCTGCTTGACTTATTTCACTTAGCATTATCTCCTCCAGTGCCGTCCATGGTGCAGCAAATGTTGAGAACTCGTTCTTTCTGATAGCTGAGTAATATTCCATTGTATATATGGAGCACATCTTCTTAATCCAGTCATCTGTTGAAGGGCATCTTGGCTCATTCCACTATTTAGCTATTGTGGACAATGCTGCTATGAACATTGGGGTGCATATGGCCCTTCTTTTCACTACGTCTGTATCTTTGGGGTAAATACCCAGTCATCACTTTATTTTATTGGTATAGAGATTGATATGGTAATATTAATTGGTATAGGGATAAGACACAAGAAATTATGACTTTTCTTCTTCTATTCACAGGAATGAGCTAGAAATTAGGATATTTTAAGGGTGTGTCAATTTAATTTTATTCAGAAAATGGCATGCATCATCCAGGGCTATAATATATGCTCTATTACAATAACAGTTTCATTTAAGAAGATTATAAGATGCTGACATGACTGGTCTTGCCCAGTCTAACCCTACTAACACCACAACACACACATTTTCCTTCTGTATATTTTACTATTTATGTATAATACAGCATACACTTTGGGGGGTCGTTGGTTGAGGGCTTCCCTCAAAGGCAAAAATTGGTTAGGTCTACTGCCCAGAACATGCCTAGTTTGAAGCCTGCAGGAAAGAAAGATTGTGTGGTATGTGGGTTTTTGTTCTTACTGTTTTTTGAAGGCCACAGAGAAAGCCTTTCCTTTATTTTTTCATTAATATTGCAATCTATAATACTTGAAGTATACAAAACAATGTAAGTAAGTTTTGAAGAAAAGCATGCAATGAACAGTGGTAGGATGGTAGATAGAGCATACCAATTCCATTTTAGTTGTCTCAGCTCCTTCTGGAGTCCATCTGTCTCCTGGCTGGAGTATTAGTTCTGCTCCTCTCAAGTTGGAGCTTTCGTTAGTGACTCCAAAGCATCTGCTCCAGTTGTTCTGTGTCCCAGCCACTGGGACAGGGGAAAAAGGAAGTGGAGTCTTTCAAGAGATGGCTGAAGTTGCACAAATTACTTCTTATATTCTGTTGCCAGAACTCAGTCCTGTAGCCACATTTAGCTGTGGAGATTAGGAAATCTCTGCAGCTGGGTGGCCATGTGTCCAGATGAATCTTGGGGCTGTTCTGTTGGGGAACAAGTAGCAGCCAGTTACTGACACACAGTGTATTCACATGTTTGGTTTTACAGGACAAAACCAAGTTGTTTTTCAAGGGTTAAGTCATTTTCACCCACCAGCAGGGCATAACATTTCCATTAATACACTTCAGTATATGTTCTCAAGAATAATTGTTACTGTCAGATTTTTTTCTCTTACCAATTTAACAGGTGTAAGGTGGTATTTCATTATGATCTTTTTACATTTTCTTGATTACTAATGAGGTTGAGTGTGTAGCGTCCTGTGGTATTTCTTTTCAGAAATAAATACCTCTTCGAATTCCTTGCTCCTGGTCTCCCCTTTCAGGTCATCTTTTTTATTCATTTCTAAGAGGATTTAAGATCTTTGTATAAAATTATTGTGTTGTTTTCACTGATGGTTGCTTTTCGGCTTTCTTCTCATCACTTAAAATTTCTTTTGCTTTGAAGCAGCACATTCTTGTCTTTCCCTATCTTCCCAGCTTTCTTTTCTTTAATGTAAGGTAAAATTATAATCATAAAAATCATTTATTAACCTGAGGAAATAATGTTTCAAGGGATTGCGAATACTTCTTCCTGTGTATTTAACAACAAAAATGTCAAGAGAAACTCCACCTTTATATCAACAATGAAGACCTGGAAACTTGAACTGTAGGGTTGATGCTATGGAGTACATGGGCAATACCATTACACTAGATTCATTTATTTTTAAGTAGATGCAGACCACTCAAATATCCTTAGTATCTTCTCTAGCTAAGTTAGAGTTCAGGTGAGTAAAACGTGTAATTTTAGAAATGAGAATAATGATAATTAACCCAGAGTGGTTTTGTACTAATACATAAGCTTGGTAAAATGCTTAGCATGCTGTTGGGAACATCAGTAGTGTTAAATAATGGTAGCAATGATCATTTTTATAGTTATCATTGTTATCATCTGGCAACCTTTGAATAAATACAAAGGCATATTTATGCAAATTATGATTATCAATTACTATCTTCTCCAAGTGGTAGGAATACAAGTGTTGGATTTTTTAAGATTTATTTATTTATTTATTTATTTATTTATTTATTTATTTATTTGAGAGAGAAAGGGGATAGAGAGGCAGGGGAGAGAGAGAATCCTCAAGCAGAATCCCAGCTGAGCATGGAGCCTGATATGGGTCTCAATCCCATGACCCTGAGATAGTGACCTGAGCCAAAATCTAGAGTCAGATGGTTAACCAACTGAGTCACCCAGGCATCCCCAGTATTGGAATTTTTGAACATATTTTTGTAATGGAATAAACACAAACTGTATACATCTGGGAATACTTCAAGATTCTGGATATGAATAAGTCACATTTCCAGTTTAGTTTAGTGGTCAAAATGTGGCCAAATTGGAATGTGTTTTGTGATTACCTGTAAAAACTAAAAATTATCCCCTATACTGATTTCTCAGTCTCTTTATGGCATTCCTAATCTCTTTATTTCTCAATGTATAAATGGCTGGATTTACACTGCATAAAACACTGCAAGAAACTTGTCCACCCAAGTGATGCTAAGTGGCCACAGATAGATGAAGATGCAGGGTCCAAAGAATAGCAGCACCACTGTGATGTGGGAAGTACAGGTAGAGAGTGCCTTTGATGCTCCATCCTTTGAGTGAATGCGAACAGTTACTAGGATATAGGTGTAGGAGATTAGTAAGAGAATGAAGCAAGTTGTTGCCAAAACCCCGCTGTCAGCATTTATCAACATTCCCAGAGAATGTGTATCCATGCAGGCCAGTTTGATCACCAAAGGAATATCACAGAAAAAACTGTCCACTCTTCTGGGTCCACAGAAGGGCAGATCAAAAATCATGGCTAGTTGGCTCATGGCATGCACAAAGCCAATGATCCATGATATCAAAACTAGCCGGATGCACTTTAGTCTGTCCATGATGCTGGAGTAATGGAGTGGTTTGCAGATGGCCACATAACGATCATAGGCCATTGTCACAAGCAGCACCATCTCACCCCCTCCAAAAAAATGCACACAGAGGATCTGGGTCATGCAGCCGCCAAAGGAGATGATCTTATTATCCTTTAGGAGGTCTGTGGTCAGTTTTGGGGTAGTGACTGAGGAAAGGCAGAAGTCCACAAATGAGAGATTGGCTAAGAGGAAGTACATTGGGGAATGGAGATGAGGGTCAGTGATGAATAAAAGCACGACAAGGAGGTTGCCCACAACAGTCAGCAGGTAGAGCATTGAAAAAGGCAGTAAGAGGAAGGTCTGGAGCTCCCTTGAATCACAAAGTCCATGAAAAATGAACTCAGACACCACGGACTGATTTGCTTCCTCCATTTAGTACATGGTGTTCTAATGCAGCCCAAAGAAAGAGATGAACTAAGAACTTCTAGAATGGAAAGAAGAACCTCATCAAAGCTCAGGTGCTAGAGAGCAGGCAAGTTCCTTCGGCTCAGGGCGTGATCCTGTGTGTGTAAGTGTGAACATGGCAGGGAGGGGCAGGAGGAGAGGGAGAGAGAATACCAAGCTAACTGTGCATTGAGTGCTGAGCCTGATGCTGGGCTCCATCTCAAGACCCTGAGGTCAGGACCTGGCTAAAACTGAGAGTCTGGCCCTTACCCGACTGAGCCACCCAGGCACCCCTTGAATGTAGTTGTAATTTCTTATTGTGAGATTAAGTGGTTTTCCCATTTTTAAGAATTAAATGCCTTTCCTTTTCTTTGAACTGCATACTCCTCTTTTTTTGTATGTTTCATTCTTTGGGGTTTTGCTCTTTCTCCTTCTAAGTTTTTATTTTCGTCAAAAAAAAGACTTTTTTGTTTTTTGTTTTTTGGGGTTTTTTATTTTTATATATTTATTTTTTTTAAGATTTTATTTATTTATTTATTTGACAGAGAGACAGCCAGCGAGAGAGGGAACACAAGCAGGGGGGTGGGAGAAGAAGAAGCAGGCTCCCAGCGGAGGAGCCTGATGTGGGGCTCTATCCCAGAATGCCAGGATCACGCCCTGAGCCGAAGGCAGATGCCGAAATGACTGCGCCACCCAGGCACCCCGACTTTTTTGTTTTAAAACAAAAGCAACATGTGGATGTGATATCCTTGCCACTATCATCTCACTACTAATTCTAATTATTTTATTTATATTATGTATTTATTTTTGGTAAGAATATTTAACATAAACATCACAAGCTATATACACATATTTCAGAAATTACATATTTTCCAAGTTGTAAAATAACAAATAATAAAGCTTGAATTTAAACTGAGGTCTGGGGCTGCCTGGTTGGCTCAGTTGGTGAAGCATCTGCCTTCAGCTCAAGTCATGATTGTGGGGTCCTGGGATCAAGCCCCAAGTTGGGCTCCCTGCTCGGCGGAAAGCCTGCTTCTCCCACACCATCCACCTGCCACTCACCCTGCTATAGCTCTCTCTCACAAACAAACAAATAAATAAATACATAATCAATCAATCAATCAATCAATCTTAAAAAATGGAGGCCTGTCTGACTCCGAACTTCTAATATAACTTCCCTAGGAGAAGATCACTTGTGGTAGAAACCATGATTTTGACAAGACTAAGAAAACAAATAAGATTTCTGAAATAAGACATTTTGTTCAATGAAGAATTATAACTGACTAATAATGATAGGAATGAAATATGCAGGTTCACATTAAAATCAACGCAGTTTCATTGTTTGATTTTTAATTTTAGGCACTTTGGCTTATTAATTTTTTACTGAAGCACTTCTCCATTTGCTACCTTGAGGAAAGGTAATGAGAAACAAACTGAGGGCCTCAGAGGGGAGGGGGTGGGGGATTGGGATAGACCGGTGATGGGTAGTAAGGAGGGCACGTGTTGCATGGTGCACTGGGTGTTATACGCAACTAATGAAGCATCGAACTTTACATCGGAAACCGGAGATGTACTGTATGGTGACTAACATAATAAAAAATCATTAAAAAGAAAAAAAAAAAAAGAAAGAAAATATCAGGATAAGTTGGAAGTGTTTTGAGAACCAGTCTCCCCCAACCTGGACATTTGGGAGCCTCTAAGAATGTAGATAGGCCGTGCTTTTGTTAGTGTGTGAAATGCTGTTAGGAATTCAGAAGTCCCAGGGATTTGTTGGGAGAGAAAACCCATAATCTTTCCCATAAGACATTCACTGAATAACACATTCAGAACTCTAAACTCTATACAGATAGGTATGGAAAACCATGCTTCAGGGGAAAAGAGAGAATTTAGTCTTAAAATAGGGGGAAGATATTAAAAATGTGAGTTCAAACATCAGTTATCTGGGATGTACTCACCTTACACAGATCACCCTCTTACTGAGAGGCCTTGCTCTAGAGTCTACCTTATGTGAAACGAAGTCCAGTTAATTTTCTGCTGTGAGCGGTATGGGAGGATTGTGTCCTCCTCAGCGTGCCAAGTATACAGTGTGAGGAGTACCTCTGAGCTTGGAGACTTTCCATCTCTGTGGTTTAAATAGAGCCAAGTATTTGGAAAGGTTTTATCTGTCATGCTCTTGAGGATCCTTCACTTCCAACTTTCCCTGAGGAAAAGTTGGGCATGGAGGGCATCATGCAATAATCCATGCTTTTCAAAGCTAGATCCAAGTTAGTCCAGTTAAATGCAAGTAAAAGTGTAAGAGAAGTAAGTTCAAATGTTTAATTACTTTGTTTATTAAGAGGCTATAACTTTCTTTCTTTTGCTTTGTATCTACCATGCCATAAAGTGAACTAAGATGTCAGTTCCAGTCCCACCAGAAGCCAGATGAGTTATGTAGATGGGCAGTCGACAACTAGCTCACCTTTGGCATGTTGCAACTATGCTCATGATTTAAGGGCCTACTTGAACCTTGCTTTCTTGGATTTCAGAGGAATATTAGGTCTCGGCCTTCACAGTTCTTCCTTGAGCCAGGTCCTGAATATTTACAGTTTGAGTGTAAACCATATTAGAGGCATTTCTCTAAGCAATGGAAAGATAATGAAAGGCTACTTTTTAATTCATTCATTTATTAAAGAAATAATATATGCATGCAATCTAACTTAATAAGAGTTCAACTATTAATAGTAGATGTATTTGGAGCAAAGAGTGAAGGCCCCCTTTATCTGTGCTTTCCCAATGTCATGCGCTCTGGGAGGTAACATCTACCATCTTGCAGTGCATCCTTCTGTTACTGTTCCCATCAATGATGAGGAGTGTACATATCACCATAGACTTTTGTCTTTTATCATCCTTTTGTGTATGTTCTTAATTTTGATTTTAAATAAATTAGATGTGAAAGGCTATTAATAAAATTCTCCATTTCTTTCTTTTTCTATTACCCTTGATAGGTCAGAACATCCCTGATGTCACTCCTGGGTTTCTGACTGCTGGATGTGCCATCCATCCGCGGACCCCCCATGGTAAGTCCCTCTGGGAACTTCGATTTCATCAAATGAAATGAATCACCAAGGTTGGAAATTCCAACTCCTGTGTCAACTCCAAACCGAGGCCACTTTTGATGATTCAGGCACACGACTTGGAGGAATTACTACGTATGCCCCAAATTAGAACTGTGTTCCCTTTGGTGGGAAGTGCATAAATAGAAAAAGCCTGTAAGAAATCTATCTCTAATGTTGGCAAAAGCGGCTGATAACTCTTGGCATGTCACTTAATCTCTCTACGTTTCAGTGCCTCCCACTAGAATATGGCTTACAGCCCCTGATCTGCCCCCACCCACCTCAATAGGGCTGACCTGAGGATTACAGGAGATGGTAACAGGTATTGTCCACGAGCAGTAAAGCATCCTTCCCATGTAAAGCTAAGAGTGAGCGTCCATCCTCTCTTGCTGTGGAAGCCACATTCTTCTCTTCTGTATGCAAAGGCAAATGATCAAGTCAATCAGTATCGCTGTAACTCCAGCAGTCAACATGTATTTCTAACTCAAGAATGGGCTCACCTTTACCAGTAAACAACATCTTTAGCTAATGTACAGACCTTTAGCTGATGTTCGAACCAATACTGGCTGAGACAGATCGCTCCCTGAAAGAGTGTTCTTGGATTTTAAAAAATTAATAGGCATTATTGACAACAGGAGGTTTAGACAAATCTAACAGTTGAACAGATAATATAGAAAGTTCCCATAACCCATGCCCCCCGACCCCAATTCCTCCACTAATAACATCTTATATGGATGTGGTGCATTTGTTATAATTAGCAAAACAATATCGATACACTTTTATTAACTGGAGGTGTATTAAGGAATTCAATTTTGAAATATGCCCCAACATGGACGGACCTTGAAAACATATTATGCTCTGTGAGATAAAGCACGGGGAGAAATACCAATATTGCATGATTCCACTTCAGGGCCCTGAAACCCTGCCACTCCAAGGACTTTGCGGGGAGGCCAAGACAGATGCCTTCCAGGTCTCCAGGGAGTCCAGGGTCTCATCAAGGCATGTGGCCTGTAAACAAGTAGGTGGTAAGCGGAACAGAGAGTGGAGGGCACTTCTCGCAGTTTGAGGGGCTGAGGAATTTTTCCTAGGTCAGTTCTGGGATTGCAGGTCCACCAGGAGTTGGCTGGATGGACCCGAACAGGCTCCTGCCTGTTGGTGATGAACAGAAGGGAGGAGAGTGCAGAGAAGAGAGGCCCAGGGGAGGCAAGCTGCTGCGGGTCTGACTGTGGAGCCATGGTCCTCAGGAGGGGCAGTGTGTCCCTCAAGGGACATTTGGGAGAGACTGACTGTGATAGGTGGCTGCAGAAAGGGACCCAGGAGGTCTGGAGGCTGACTGAGCACAGTCCAGGGGGACAGTAACCATTGTCACCACTCTGCCCTTGCTGTCACGGACCCAAGAAGCCCCTCTGCTGATCCAGAGCTTTCTGGGTTCGTGGGGGCACACATCTATTGAGTAAACACAAGTTCTTTCTGGACCCCACAATTTCCCAACTTTGAGGTCCACGTCATCTGTCAATGAGCAGGTTGGCTGTCTTCTGTGTTTGTGGATGCCACCGCACCCCACCAGCTCTGGTTTTAATCAGGGCAGGAACACAGCTGGGTCCCGGGCTGGGTCTGACAGTTGGCATTGCCTCTTCAGACATGCGTGGAGGTGGTCTGGCGCAGCCTGGTTGGGAGGCTTGGTCATTCATAACATCTCATCAACTGCAATCCCTTGAAAACCAAGGAACTTCAGGAGCCATTCAGAGCTGCAGAAGCCCCCCAGAACTGATAACATGCACCCCACTGCTTCCTTGGCAGGGGGGGTTTATTTGCAGGGGAACCCCCAGGATGGGGGCCACGCTGGGGTTTCCTGGGGGTGGGTGCAGAGGAGGGGCCGACAGCAGGGGACAGTGCTGAGCTGGCACCAGCTCCCATTCCCAAAGCTGGGATCTGTGGACAGACGGGGAGGATGACTGAGGGGAAAGACATGTAACCGTGGGAGAAGGGCGCACTTGAAGGAACATTCTAGGAGGAGGCACTGCCCTTGGCCCTGGGAGGATGGGGGGTGGCAGGAGGGGTGAGGAGGAAGAGAAAAAGCAGGGAACACTGGGCCTGCCCCTCAGGAGCACTGGTTGGTTCCTGCCATGTTCTCTCAGCTCCAACAGCCCTGGGGAAGATGAAACTGTGTCCACATCTTGGTGGCAGGAAGGATGAAGAGGAACGAGGGTCATGGGGGCCCAGCACTCAGAGTCTCCATCCATTACCATGGCTGTGCCCTCCCTCTCAGATGCTGGCAGAGGAGGAAGAATGTCGGGGAAAGAAAGTAGAGTGGTGGTGGCAGGGTGGCGGGAATGCGGGGTCCGAGGGGGGTGATGTGACCAATGTGTGGTCCTCCTGCCCTGTCCACAGGGTACCAGATCCCCTACCGCCTGGCCAGCAACAGCCCCAGCACGTTCACGATGGTGGAGGTGGGGACCACAGTGAGGCAGTTCACAGCAGCCAAGCTGGCCCTGGAGTCGGCATACATCTTCAGGCTTTTGGCCAAGACAAAACACCACTAGGGTCTGCCGCTGGTGGCCACTGTCATCACCACTGAGAAGAGACATATGACCCCGGGGCCCAAGTTCACTGTTGTGGTGCTGTGGGGAGGAGAGCTGGGCCTAAATGGGAGCCGTGAACTTGCTGGGTCCACGGCTTCCTGGGTCAGGCCCTGCACTGTTGCATGTCTGCACAGCCCGACATTTACCAGAAAGACAGGAATGTCCCAGGTTTAAAGCTGGAGACGCGGCTCAGCGAGGTTGTGTAACTGGCCCAGGGTGGCTCTAAGTCATCCTGTTGGAGCGCAGCTCCCTGAAGCCGGACACTTGATCGCTGATGGTCAAAACCAGGTGCCCAGCTCAACAGGGGCTCAATAAACAAGTTTTCTACCCAGCAGTCATAGGGAGATCTGTCTCCACGGACGCTGCTTCCGTTCCAAGCACTGGTGAGATGTTTATTGTACATTGTCTTGGTTTATCCTCACAAAGGCCTGGGGAACAAAGCGCTGTGAGCCCCAGTTCTATAGAAGTGGGGCCCAGACGGATTCAGTCATTTGCCGGGGACACAGCTGTGAGGCCGTGACATGGACACCCTTCACAGACACTCAGTCTCCTCCACCTACAGAAATCTGCTGTGGGGGGCGCCTGGGTGGCACAGCGGTTAAGCATCTGCCTTTGGCTCAGGGCGTGATCCTGGTGTTGTGGGATCGAGCCCCACATCAGGCTCTTCCACTATGAGCCTGCTTCTTCCTCTCCCACTCCCCCTGCTTGTGTTCCCTCTCTCGCTGGCTGTCTCTATCTCTGTCAAATAAATAAATAAAATCTTAAAAAAAATCTGCTGTGGGTTCCCATCTCAGTGAGTGCCTGACATGCCCTCTAGCCTCACTCTGGAATCTGCCTCAGCAGACTCCCTCCCCAGGGCCGCCCCAACTCCAGGTTGGGAGATCAGGACCAGAACCAGAGGTCTCAGGGAAGAGGATGACAGGAAGGTGCTAGCGCACAGAGTAAATGGGTGGGCTCTGGGAGTCCCCAAGCATCAGGCTCTGGAGCTGTGTGACCTTAGGCAAGGCCCTTCTCCTCTCTGTTCCCTGCACTCACCTGGTGGCCTCTTGGGAAGCCTGAGGGCCAGCATGGTCCGCAGAAATCCAGGGACAGATCTGGTGCCATGGCTGCACTCAGAATGTGAGCCAATGACCCCATGGCCTGCGGGATCACTCTAGGAGATCTAGACAGTCTTAGGGAGGCATGAATTGAGCCCAGAGTGCTTGGAAAACCATCCCAAGGGCCGATCTGAAACCTACAAAAGGTAGAAGGCAAAGGAGCCTAGCATGCACTGAGCCCATACCACGCTCTGGCCACCTTCCAGGCACTGCGGCTCACTGATCTCTCAAATTCCCTCACAAGCAAGCTGAGCACCTGGGGAAGCTGATGCCCCACAAGGTGGAAGGGCCCACTGAGCTCTGGCATCTGCTGGGAGGCCGCCCCGGCTGGAACTCCCAGCTGCTCAGGACAGGGCTGCTCGGCCCAGACACATGGCTGACCCTTGTGATGGCCAACGGGGGGATGCTGGTGTCCCCCATCTGTGGCTTTGGAGCTTCCAGGGCTCCACACATTCCAGGGGAAGGCCATAGTCTGCTGTGAGTCCCCCGACCTCAACCACCGAGCCTCAGTCCCCCAAGGATGAAGACAAATGCACAGCCCCTCCTCTGACAAAGGTTACCTCTATTGCTAACTGGAGGAAGGAAGCCTTGAAGTCACTGGAGACGCCAAAGCTTGAGGTGGGTGGAGAGACAGCCATGCATAGTTGGCCCCTGGCTTTCGGCACATAGCACTGTCTGACCTGCAGCTGCCAGCACAGGGGTGGGGTTGGCGAGACCAGGGACAGGCACCAGGAGAACCCCTCCTGCAGCTTTGGCCCAGGTCCTCAGGCTCCCTCTTGTCCGGGGCATGCTCAGGGCCCTGAGTGCCTCTCCCAAAGGCTCTTGCCATCTTCCTCAGATTTGATGCAGCTCCGTAGGGAAATTCAGCACTTTCTAAGGCACAGGGAAAGCCAGGTTTGCTAAAGGTGTGACGTGACTTAAATCCAGATGGAAGCACTATCAGGAGTGCCCTCCAGGAGGCACCCTGGTCCACAGCAGGGCTGCTGCTGATGGGGCTGGGGAATACATGCCCACACCTCCGCCCACATGCCAACCACCCGCACCACCTGCCTTGGGCCCATAGAGCTTAGGGGATGTCTGCCAGGGCCTGCAGACCCCCCCAGCAGAGCGTCACTAATTGCCAGTATGCCCAGGAGGGTGGTCCTTGTGGCTGGTGAGGGGATGCAGGGCTCTTGCTTTGAGGGAGGAGGACCCCAACAGCCCAAGTGTGTGCTCCCAGAGGAGTGCCGACCACAGTCAGGTGGAAGGGCTCCTCCTGCCATCACCTCAGGGTCGGCGATCATCACTGCTTCATTACCCACCACACATTCTCAACAGGACCAATCATCTTCATGATAAACAATCAATTATTCCTTCCTCTGTGGGGTTCGTCTGCTGCAATTGATGGGACGGGGAGGTGCATGCTGGGAATGATCCACGCTCGGGAGCCAGGTCCCTGCTCCCTGCACTCTGCACTCCCAGTCGCCAGCACTGTGGGGACAGAGTGGCGGTGACACGCCCCAGAGGAGCTGAGTGGGACACTGTCTGTATTTCAGGCTCGGGTTGGCTTCCAGGAAGAAGGAGTCAGCATGACAGATGCACTGAGCCTGAGATCACAGGGAGAGTCCAGAGGGGCCTGGATGTGCTCAGCAGAGCCCAGGTGTCAACTTTGAGATGTTGTAGGGACGTGTGGTTGCCACGGAGCATGTGTGGGCTCATCCTCCTGTCTGTCTGACTGTCTCTGGCAGGAGAGAGCAGCGCTTTGGGAACAAGCCAGGGTCTCCCGTGAGGTCCAGGCTGGGGCAGGTCCAGAATCGGCCGTGAGGGAGCCGCAGGTGCCTGCGGAACTGGGAATGAGCTCCCTGTTCTCTGCCCTCATGGGCAGCCCGCGTCCTCATGCTTGAGCTCACATGGTGCCTTCCTGGAGAAGCAGCCGGTCACGTGTCCCTAGTCTGTTCTGTTTTGGTTGCAGAGCATCCAGTGCCCCCCCCCCCCCGAGAGCTCCTGGTGTCACTGGCAGAAGTGACTGCGCACAGCCTCTGGCTCCAGTGGGTCTGGGCAGTGACGCCCCCCCCCATCCACTACTTCACTGTGCAGGTGCGAGAGCTGCCCTGGGGAGAGCAGCAGACCTACTCCTCATCCATCCGCCACAAGGCCAAAGCCTGTGCTGTTGAAAGGTACCCAGAGCCAGGCATGCCATCCCCAGGGAACAGAGTAGGGAATATGTGTGGGCCAGAGACGCACCCGGACAGCTGAGCTCTCTTCTCCTAGTGCACAATCCCTGTACCAGGGACCAGGACTCCCACCTCCTGGAGCCGCTCTGGCCTCTGCCCTGGGTCTGTCCTCTGGGCATGCCCTGTGCATGTCATGTGCATACCCCAGGTCCCAGAGATGGATGAGGCACAGATGACGGGGCCAGGGAGCCTGGAAGTATGGGTTCTAGTGCCCTATCCCCTGAGAGGCAGATGTGGAGGAGGGGGAGGTGGGGGGAAGGGGTGTCACAGGCTGAGAGAGTTGCATCTTCTCTTTGTGCTCTCTGTCCTAGTCAGCAAGGCAGACTTGTTCTGTCATCCATTAGTGATGGCTGAGGAGGGAAATGGGAGAGGCATCCCCACTGCAGCTTGAGAACCCAACATTTATCCAGCTGCTGAGGGAACCACCAAGCAAAGCAGAGGGGAGTGGTGCCAACCACCACAGCTAAGTTCTTGGCACCTACAGCTTCATTGGGGCCCCTCCTCATGTTCCCACCCCCTTCTACAGTGAGGGACCAGAGCACCCCTCTGTAGTGAGGGACCAGGACACCCTCCCCTCTGCAGTGAAGGACCAGGGCACCCCCTCTCTATGGCGGGAGAGCAGGGCACCCCCTCTACAGTGGGGGACCAAGGTAGCCCCCTCTGCAGTGGGGGATGAGGGCATCCCCCCCACACGCTATGGTTGGAGACCAGGGCATTCTCCTTTATGATGGCTCATAGGAGACCAGGGCTATCTAACCATCTAGGTGAGGGTTCTCAGAAGTGCCCTCAGACCTCGTGTCTCCACAAGCAGGCCTGGGCTGTGCAGGCTCACACCACCCTGTAGAAGCCCCCTGGGTCTTTCTGGTGGGCAGGCCTGTCTGGGGAGCTGGCCTCGCATCTTTCCTGTCCTCCTCCTCTGGCCCTGACTGTGGTCAAATTCCCTGAAGCTCACGTCAGGCTGTGAGGGGGCCACGAAGGAGTGTGTCCCACCTGCTCTGAGGGTTCCAGGACCCTGGCCAGCACCTCTCATTGGGATGATGGAGGAGGCCTATACCCCATTCCCAGGCTGGCCAATGTTCCTCTCACCTTTCAGATAGAACACCATGTACTGATTCCCCCCCGCCCATTCTGAGCACTGTGCTGTGAAATCTCACATTTCTCATTGAACCCACATGACAGCCCAGTGGGGGGAGATCATCGTCCCCATTCAACAGAGGAGAGCTGAGGATCGCAAAGGTCATATTCGCCTGCAGCCCCAGCACCACCCACAGGTGCACCTCCTGACCCTCCTCCTTTGCAAGGCTGCCCAGCTCAGTTTCTGCATGCTGCTGAACCTCAGCCAAGGGAAAGGAGCAGCCGGGGTGGGGGAGCTCCTGCACCAGCCTTGATCCTCAGGCACCCTCTCCCC
This sequence comes from Ursus americanus, assembly GCF_024610735.1. Lineage (NCBI taxonomy): Eukaryota > Metazoa > Chordata > Mammalia > Carnivora > Ursidae > Ursus > Ursus americanus. The sequence continues at coordinate 81,154,348 of NC_142135.1, forward strand.
AAGCTGTGGGGGAGGAGTGGGGACTGGCATGTGGCTCTGTCTCTGCCTCTGACATGTGGCAACAGCAAAGTTTAGAGAGAAAAGGAGCTCCCTCTCCTGGGTTCAAGGTGTAAGCATGTGACTGGGATGCCACGTGATGCACACGTGGGTGTGGTCAGCACTGGGCATCACAGGGAGTCACGCCTTTGGGTAGCCATGTGAAAGACAGGAGAAAAAGGAACTCCAATGGCCTTTTCTGTCCCGGAGCTTCCTGAGATCAAACAGACAATGGTGAGCAGGGGACGTCACGTTGGAAAGGAGGGGTCCATGTTTCCCGGCAGACAGTTTGATTTGGTGTGGGAGACGCTGTGGTCCGTCCCCTCCAGGGTCTCTTCCACTCGTCAGCAGACACACGCCGTGGGCCGAGTTTCTAGGAAAGCAGCGCTTTGCACGTGGCCGTGGTGTGGTCTCCCTCCTGTTCAACAGCCTCAGAGCAACGTTATCCTCCTCTTTCTTGATGTTCTTTTTACATTTTACATTTGCCGATTGCTTGAAATCTGCCAATGACCAGAAAACATAAAAGTTTAAACCAAAGTTCAAAGCAAAATGTTTTGACATCTACATCAAGTGGCCATCCCCACATTTAGAGGGTGTGGGTCTGGAGCAGGAGGGAGGTTCTGGGTTGAGGGACATATCGGGGCTGCATCCCGCAGACATGCAGTACCATAGAGGAGAAGACCAGTGGGCCCAGAGCCACACAGACATTCTGGGTGTTACTAGGATGGGACAGCAGCAGTGTGAGCTCAGCTGACAGCTGTGTACCCATTGATAACAGGTCCTGCTGTTCCTCTGCGTGTCCCCAGGGCGACGCGATGGACCCAACCAGGAGGGCAGGAAGGGGATTACTGTGTAAAACTAGAGGGATTCAGTTCAAGTCAGGATGCTGGCCCCATCTCCACGGGGTTCTTTCTTTTCTTCTTCCATGCCATTTTAAAAAATAAAGCCATGTGAAAAGTCAGGTTAATTTAAATGGCCAGGGATATCCTGCATGGGTTCAATATTCTTTGATCTTTGTGATGCTAATCACAAGTTCTGAATAGATGAGGCATAAAGGCAGCGGTAGGTAGCCTCTAAAATGATCAGGACTCAGGCTTTATTTTCATAACCAAACCGTGCAAATGAATGTAGGGAGCTCCTTCTGTGTATGAGACTCTGCCTCCAGCTCCATGGCAGGGACAGGGACAGGAAGCCGCCTACATGCCACCCTCACCCGAGTACTTTGGCTGTGGAGCTGAACAGCAGGTCAAGCACAAGCTTGGTTTCTAACTGTGCTTCCTTCCTGTGAGCTTGGACAGTGAGCAACCTGAGCCACCGACCTGTTCCCTCCCCAGACAGCTGGAGTTTAAGAAAAGGTGTTACCTCAAACATTTACTTAAATCCAGCCAGTTTCAAGTGTGGGTGGCAGAAAGCTGGCAGGTAGAGGGTGCTGAGTGGGAAAAGGCCAAGGGAGTCTGTGCGTGGGAGATGCATCTGGGGACAATGAGGTCACTGTGGGCAGGGGTAGAGGAGGACTTTGGGAAGACAAGAAAGAGGAGGTCACATGTAGGAATTGCCTATTCCATGAGGGGGTCATGTCCTGTGGCTGTCATGGCAGCCCTGGGAGGGCTGGGTACCGGTACCGCCATTCTCACAGATGAATAAAGGGAGGCTCAGAGAAGTTTGAGGACTTCCCCAGGCTTGGATGCCAGGACCAGACTCTGGATTCTGGTTGGGCCAACCCTGATGTGGGCCTGGCGTGTGAACAGGGAACAGAACTGGGGGAAATGAGAGGGGTTGAGGAAGAGGGTCCAGGATGGTTTGTGCCTTTCTTCATAGGTCACCAGCCCTGAAGTCCTGTTCTGCCTCAGGGGGGAGCACGGCAAGAGCCCGGGGGCAGGTGGAGGCCAGTTCAGGACTGGGAGGTAGACCAGGGGTCTAAAGGACTGGCTATGCAGGGATGAGGAGGAAGGGCTGGGTGAGCTTGCAGGGGCCGGGGCCCAGGAGAGGGGACACTGGAACTGTTGTCACCTCCCATGAAGCTCCCTTCACTGCTGCTGGGTCCCTCTTGGTCTATTTTTAGGGCACCTAGTGGGCTTCCTACCCCGAGGAGAGGGTGCTCCTGCAGCTCAGCCTCTGGGTGTGCCCTGTGGCCCCCGAGACAGCTAACAGTCCTGTAAATGACACGAGCCCGGGAAACAGGCCTAAAGCTGGGAACTCTGCTTCCTGCTCTCCGTGAACCCTCCCCTTGACCTCAGACCCTGGAGGACGCTTCCATCTGTCTGAAGTGTGTGAACTGCACCCCTGCTGTGTGTGCTGGGGTGGGAATGGAGGAGGCGGCCCTGCCTCAGATTCCAAAACAAAGCGTTAGAGAACAGTAGGTGCTAAACATGGAGGGATCAATGACACGTCTGACACATGTCCTCAATGTAACATGCTAAGTGAACACGAGCACTAAATACAAGGACGAGGGTCGTTTCTGGCACGCTGACATGTGCCAGACACCATGTTGATGGTGACGAGCGTCCTCTCATTCACCCCTCCTGAGTCCTACCCCCATTCCTTCCTCCCTCCTTCCCCTTCCTTCCTCTCTTCCTCCCTTCCTCACCAAGCGCCTCCTAGGTGCGGGGCCTTGTTCTTCGTGCTCAGGGCACAGCAGTAAAGGAGACCACCTTGGTCCCTGTCCCTGTGGGGGAAGGCAGACACTCGTCCAGGAGGGGAACGGTTACTTACAAATCATGGTGGGGTTGGTGAGGGGATGGATGGGCCTAGAGGACAGTGTGCAGGGCACAGGCTCTTCCTGGAGCCACTTGAGCTGCTGCCAGAGGGTCCTGATGATAAGAAGAGCAGCCAGGATGCAGTGAGTGCGCCTTGGGTACTAGAGTCTCTTTCCTGTGCTGCTTCTGAACGGAAGCTGCATGACCGCCTCATGATCTCAGTGCTTCTGTCAGCCCAGGTGAGATGCTTCTGGCTCACTGACCTGCCCAAGGCTATGTGGGGGTTAGCATGTAGGCTGTTGGGCTTCAGAGTGCACATTCCTGACAACCGCCCTGGGCCACCATCTAATCTAAGAAGGAGAAGCTAATGCAAATATGGGGCCTCAGGTGGTTGAGGCAGGAACCCAAGGAGAAAGCCATGTGGTTGTCACCAGAATTAGATAAAATAGTTCCTAGGAAGCCAGAAACAGATAGGAAACAATTTGCTTTAACTTTATAAAGGATAGCTCCCCCAGAAACCAAGAACAAAGAGCATTCTTAAGGATGGAACTTTGGAAGCACCCCCAGGACAGCCAGGGCCAAAGTAAGGTCACCTGGCATGCCTTCTCCAGCTGTGGAATGGGGCATAGAGAGGTCAGGAGACAGACCTGCGGTCATGGACCAGCCATAGTAGGGCAAGCTGGCACGAGAGCATCCTTTGAGGTGCCGGCCAACAGAGAACCACTGTACTTCCATCTTAGGCAGGAGGGCATATGAAAACAGTTAGAGGAATATTCTTCTGATCCAGTGTCCAAAGATAGTTATCAGTCTTTGAAAACACAGGAACTTTCCTCTAGGCAAAGGATTACCCAAACCCCATTTGCAAATCAGATGGAAGTGGGGCTGCTGTTGTCTGACTCGGGGGGCATGGAAACCCTCTGGTCTCCTAGAGGATCCCTCAGAGCCTCCAGGCATTCCACGGTGCTCGGTTTGAAACCCACGAGTTTACAGGTTGGCCTGGGAGGGAGGACAGAGGCCCAGCATAGAGGCAGTGAGGGTTTGCCCACTGGTAGCTGAGGAAGCAGGCAGAGTCCAGAGCCACTCCTGCTCTCCTGGTCTGGGAGATGGACACAGGGGCAGAGCCTCACCTGAAACAGAGCTGTTGCCAGCGGGGCAGGGGTGGGGGGTCTCCTCATCTGCTCCTTCAGAAGTAATGGCAAGGAAAGCCACAGGAGCAGGCCAGCCAGTGACCCAAGGAAGACTGGAACGTCCTTTGCTTAGAAGTCTGTCTGGAGTGTGTGTGGTACAGGGCTCAGCACAGGAGACCATCAACATGGACCTGCTCAACGGAGGGAAGGTGGGAGGCCTGAGCGGTGGCAAAGAGCCACGCACCCAGAGTATCCGTGCCCCTTAAATCCCCATCAGCAGGCAGGCGGGGACGTTTTCCCCCACGGACAACTGGCATTACCTCTGTCTCAGGTACGGCGGAGAGGTTGCCCCAACACAAGATCCTCTTCCAGCCCCGGCCAAGCCTCTGGCCAGTCCTATGGTAGGGGGCAAGGGCCTTAATGGGACTGGGCCTCAATTTTCTCGTCCTTGCAATGGGAATCACAGAAAGTCCAGCAGACAGAACTGCTGTGCAGTGAACCCGGGCACTGCCTGTCCAGGGCGTGGCGCTCTTGCCAGCCGGACAAGTGCAGAAACGAGGGGCAGGCAGAGATGGTCTTTGGAGCCAGGAGGGCCTGGCCAGGGCAGACCCCCACGAAGGGGCACTTCTGGGTGAGCAAGGAAGTGGTTAGGCGGGCCCTCTTTTCTGGCTCTGAATCCTGGGAGGGCTGGGTAATCAGCTCCTCCTGAGAAATTCTCGCATCCCTCAGAGAGCGGTCATTTGCTTTGCAGGAGAAACACTAATGACAGGGTGGGCCCTGAGTAAAACTGCCAGCCTGGGTCTGCCTGGACGTTCCCCACTCCCCTCCACCCAGAAAGCCCTCTGTTCCTGGGGGCAGGCTGTGAGGACAGCGCTGGCTGCCTGAGGTCCCTCCCTGGGCAGGACAGATTCCGTGGTCACTGAGTGCCTCTTCCTCCTGGCTGCCCGCTCCCTGTGGCCAGAGCTGGGAGCAGGACAAAGACAAGGGGCTCAGGCCCTCATGGCTCTTCTGTGTTTCAGGCTGAGGCCCTTTACTTCCTACAAGCTGAGCCTGAAAGCCACCAATGATATCGGGGACAGTGACTTCAGTGCAAAGATGGACGAGGTGACCATGCTGCAGGACGGTGAGCCAGCTGGGACCCAGGCAGGCATGCAGACACAGGCATCTTCCATAGCTGCCGCCTTTGGACCCGCAGACATGGGCTCCCACAGAGAGGCCCCGCTTCATCCCAAGCCAGGAAGGGGTCACCCCGGGGAGAGAGGGCAGTGGCTGCTGAGCAGTGGGGTTCCGTGAGCAGCAGACAGCTCGGAGCACTCCGAAGCCTCTCGCTGTGAATCTACTTCAAGGGCTCACAAGTGGAACAGAGGTTCCTTTGATTGGCTTCCAAACCCCTACAATTCATTAGCATCCTAGAACTTGAATAATTTATAAGGTCAAAGGGTAACCGGGTGTTTTTTTTTTTAATAAGAATAGTTTTTTATTATATTATGTTAGTCATCATACAGTACATCCCTAGTTTTTGATGTTCCATGATTCATTAGTTGCATATAACACCCAGTGCACCATGCAATACGTGCCCTCCTTACTACCCATGACCAGCCTACCCCATTCCCCCACCCTCCTCCCCTCTGAAGCCCTCAGTTTGTACTGGGTTTTGAGAGGTTTCCCCATTTTTCTCATTCACGAACCACTCCTCAGTTTTGCTGTTTGACAGAAGCACAGGGAAGTGATTGAGTTGAGATACCCTGAAAGCTCCAGGTGATTCTTACCCATTGTCTCCCACCTCAGGAGCAGACCCCAAGATCCCTTGTGCTTTTGGGTGCCGATCCTGCCAGGCCCAGTGGCAGGCCAACTTTTAGGAGAGGAGGGTCGCTCTTGCTTCAAGATGCTGGGGCTCAGATCCCAGGCTGCAAACCTGAGCCCTCAGCTCACCCAGCAGTGCTGGGTACTCATTCCCCACGTTTCTGTCTTCCTCTTTTATAACCTGGGAGCATGGGTCCTAACGTGAGTCCTTGGGTGAGCTGGGGACCAACAGAGAGGTTCAGGGGGACCCTTCCAGCTTCTCGGCCTTACGTGGAGATTCCTCTTCTGCACACGCAAGGCGCCTGTCGCCAGGACAGGCCCCCAGAGAAACTGTGGTTGTCTCTGTGGCTCATATTTTAATCTTACATTTAACACAACTGGGGTTCTGTTTGGGAGTAGTACTGATTTTTAGCAGATGGAAGCAAACACAGCAAGCTGATTTTGTTGGCGAGTCTTTGAGGAAATTGCAAGCCAGTGAGCAGGACACCACAGACTCCCTTTGCCCTTACAAGGCTCAGGCTCCAGCAGACCTGGCTTGTTTTGGAAAAAACAAAAACAAAAACTAAAACATTCAAGGGCCTATCCAGGTTCCTAAAGCCTGTCTCAATCCTTTGATATTTAAATCCTTTCTTTTGATGCACCTATCCTGTTACCTTCCTCCTTTGAGATTTGCAGTTTCTCTTCACAGTTGACTGCCTTGTGTTTGCATGGTACCACCCCCAGAACCACAGAGCCACTGAGCTGCACAGACTCCGGGGCTTGGGGGCCCTGGGCTGGGGTGGGGCGGCGGGGGGGGGGCTTTCCATGTGTGGGTGGTTTGCTGATAAATATTTTCTTGTTATGGTGGTTGGGATACTGAGAGGCCATCAATCCAGTGTGATCTGGAAAGCTGGGTAAGGGTCTACCATGGACTTCAGACAGACCAACAGGAGGCCAGAGAACATGCAGTAGAGGTCTCCCCAGAAGGCAGGATGGGGGGCTGCAGGTGTACTGATACCACCATGTCCCCGGTGCTGGGTGCCCTGGCAGGTGCAGAGAAGACTCACAGAGTAGGTGACCAAGAGGCCAAGTCTCAGATAGTCAAGTGGGTATGGGGTGGGGAGAACAGCCTCAGTCATTCCACTCAGTGACTCTTGCCAAACATTTGATATACTGTCTCAGGATCTTACAGTGGGCAGCCATGCAAGGGCCAACTCAGTATGCCTTTTGGGTTCAGTGGGAGCAGGGGTAGGGAAGGGGTGTCTGAGGAGGCCCGCGGGACAAGACGGATGGTGCAGGACTGAGTTTCCAGCGTGTAGGGCACGGCCAAGGCAGAGCCAAACTGACCTTGGCCCTCCAGAGAGCAGAGCTGAGCCCCACCATTGCCTGGAACATGCAGCTGTCCCTGCACCCCCAGAAGTCAGCCTCCCTCCCTTAGAGTCTGAATCCAAGAGCACTCTGGCCTGGGTTGACCCTCTATCCTGTTCAGAGCCTCTTTGAATTAAGTCCCTCCAATAAATTATGCCTCTCCTCCAGGGATTGGTGTGTGTCCCTGAGAAGATGTGGGAGAGCAGGAAGGCTCCCCAGGCAGTGTTCCCAGGGAAGACAGCCAAGCGCCTTTGTTTGTCTCCATGTGGGTCTGCTGGGGGGTGGGGGCGATAAAGGCATGATGTTATCTTGTCATCTACATCAGAATCTGGTCCCTTCTATCCTGGCAGAAACAGGCTCCACAGGCAGAGAAGGGCATCCACAGGGAAGGGAGGCCAAGGCTAGAATGTTGGTTTGCCGGCTTGCTTCCCCAGCAACCCCCTGAGCAGTCACTGGTCCTGCCTCCTCACCAGAACCAGGAGGGAACTGGCATTCCTGAGGAGTGGTAATGCATCCTCCCGCGTAAAGGACAAGAAGTACACCTCTACCCTCCCTGCTCTGTGGCCGTTGAAGCCCCCTCTCTAGAGGCAGCAGCTACTTGAACACTTACAGAGCACTTATTTTTTTATAAGAATATTTTTTTATTATATTATGTTAGTCACCATACAGTACATCCCTGGTTCTTGATGTAAAGTTCCATGATTCTTTGGTTGCGTATAACACCCAGTGCACCATGCAATACGTGCCCTCCCTACTACCCATCACCAGCCTATCCCATTCCCCCACCTCCCTCCCCTCTGAAGCCCTCAGTTTGTTTCCCAGAGTCCATAGTCTCTCATGCTTCATTCCCCCTTCTAATTCCCCCCTTTCTTTATCCCTTTCTTCTCCTACCGATCTTCCTAGTTCTTCTGTTCCATAGATGAGGGGAACCATATGATAATTGTCTTTCTCTGCTTGACTTATTTCACTTAGCATTATCTCCTCCAGTGCCATCCATGTTGCAGCAAATGTTGAGAAATCGTTCTTTTTTATAGCTGAGTAATATTCCAGTGTATATATGGACCACAACTTCTTAATCCAGTCATCTGTTGAGGGGCATCTTGGTTCCTTCCACGCTTTGGCTATTGTGGACAATGCTGCTATGAACATTGGGGTGAATATGGCCCTTCTCTTCACTACGTCTGTATCTTCGGGGTAAACACCCAGTAGTGCAACTGCTGGATCATAGGGTTGCTTAATTTTTCACTTTTTAAGGGACCTCCACATTGTTTTCCAGAGTGGCTGTACCAACTTGCATTCCCACCAACAATGTAGGAGGGATCCCCTTTCTCCACATCCTCTCCAGCAATTGTTGTTTCTTGGCTTGTCAATTTTTGCCATTCTAACTGGCGTAAGGTGGTATCTTAGTGTGGTTTTGATTTGAATTTCCCTGATGGCTAATGATTTTGAACATTTTTTCATGTGTCTGTTAGCCATTTGTATGTCTTCATTGGAAAAGTGTCTGTTCATATCTTCTGCCCATTTTATGATTTGTTGATTTGTTTCAGCCCCAGGGCACGAGTGATGCAGCACCCGCGTGCAGCCCAGAAGCCCTGCTTTGTGCAGCCCGTGAGCAGAAATGTCTATTTCTCCACGAGAGACAGCTGTAAGACTTGCTGGAGCTCCTCCTCCTCCCCCCAGAGCCGGAGCTCCCACTCCTCCAGCTCTTTGGCAGACAGCTCCATGGCCAGCTGCGAGTCGCTATCAAAATGGCTCCTTTCACTCGAGGCTCCAGGGCACAGGCCTTCTGAGCTGGTGAGCAGGATCTCCTGGATGGCCCTGTGGGGAAAAAGAGGCAGAAAAAAGCAGCCCATTACCAGCAGCATCAGGGCGAAAGCCGCACCTGCATTTACCTGTCCCCTGAGAGCACACCATGCAGGGCACATTATATGTGCCCCACGGCCATGTTGCCATTCAGTCCCCTGTGGCTCTGGAGGTGTGGGTGCCATGTATAGGTGAGAAATCCGAGGCTCAGGGAGGTGAACAAACCCGCTCAGGGTCTCCTCCCAGCTCCTCCTCCACTGTCTTCCCATTGATGTGTCCTAGGGCTCAGCCCAGGAAACAGGAGCTCTTTAAGGCCTGGCGTCTGTCTTGTCCACCTCTGGGTGATCGGCACCCTACACAGGACCTGGTCTTCTGCAGGTGATGTAGCCCACATGAGAGAAGAAACAAACCCCAAATACATCCTGAAAAGGCCCCGCTGCTGCTCCCCCCATCCAGGTGGCAGTCGTGCTCCTCTTAGGAAGGTGCCTAATACAACACTGGGTCCACCCTCTGCTGAGGCCAATGTGCGTGATGTGATCTATTGCTAAGATTTTGTTTTGTTTTGTTTTGTTTTTTGGGGTTTTTTGTTTTGTTTTTTTGGGTTTTGTTGTTGTTATTGTTGTTGTTGTTGCTGCTGCTGCTGCTGCTGCTGCTTAAAAATGGCCTCAAAATTAACTTAGGAGAGTCTATAGCCACACAAAGGGAACTACACTTGAGTGACAGACTGTATGAGCCACTGCAAGTTTCAGAACAGCCAGATTAAATGTTGTGACCAATTGAGAAACACTGGTGTCTGTTATGAGTTGTACTCAGTGTGACCACAATACCGCCACTGTCTAGAAAACACACTCAAATCCTTAGATTTCAAATAGTGCTGGGCCCCATGAAAGGCAGGGATTGACTATCCTACTAGGAAAAATCAAACTTAACATTTTCTAATGGAGGAGACATTTAAGTGGGTCAGCAGCCTTGAAATTAGAAGTGACGTTCACATTTTTAAACAAATTACTGGAAAGAAGGGGGTTTACAGGTGAAGCATTTCATTTGGAATGCAAATCTATATTTAAAAATAGTCTCTTCATTTTGTTTGCTCTGATTTAGTAAATTACTCATATTTTTTTTATACTTCAGTTGCCCAGCAGTTGACAGGTATTTATTTCTACAATATATCCTATTGACCACCTCCTGCTCTGGGCTTCTTGCAATTAGTTTGTTCTACTGGGCTCTGAACGGGGACAGCTGATGGACACGCATGCCAATTTCCTTTGGTACAGCCGTCCGCCAGTCACAGAGCTGTCCGACGGCAACCACGGGGCTCCGAGCCCCATGTGTTTGGGGGCCAGGACGGCACGGGGCAAAAGCCACTTTGTAGAGGTGATGGGCTGTTCCAAGGCTCTGAGATGTCTTTATAGAAAAAGAGCTTACTTAGTTACTGGCAAGCCAAATGCCACATCTACAAAGGAAATGCTAAATTTCTGGTAGAATTTAGCACAGTAGAGAAGACCAATCTTGGGGTTGATTAAGTAGTGGAGGGTGGGAAACAGAAGCTCTTGGGACCTTGAATCTCCGTTTTGAATGTCTCCCACCTCCCACCAAAGGCCCTACAGGAAGTTGGGGTTGTGAGACCTAATGGGCCTTACATCAGAGATCTTGAAGTTCACCTTTAACCTCCTATTTTTACAGAGGAAGAATGGGGAGGCAGCGATGCCTAACAGGGACACGTCATCCACTGGCAAACTGGGGTCCACAGACCTAGAGCCGGTGGGGGCCCTGAGACAAGCTCAGGGGATACGGCTACCCAGAGGCAGGGGTGGGAGCCAGTTCCCATCCTGTCCCCACACTGGTGAGGCTGGAAACTACAGAACACCAGGCAGCAAACTTCCATGTTCATTGGAAGACATTTGGAACTGTCACCTTTAAGGGTTCCTTCACTTCTTGAGATGTGTCACTTGGCAGTGGAGTGAAGGAAGGGTCCACAGCCACTCCGTCAATTCCTGCACATTCTGCATGCCTCACAGAGCCCAGGCTATGAAAGCCCCACTCTCGTCCCTCCTGGAGCGACCGTGTCAAGTCTGTCTGTTTAACCCTCATAGAACCTCTAAACGTGCTCCTCACTCATGGGCAAATTGCACGCGAGTGGAGCTAATACCTACTGATGCCACTGAGCTGTCACATAAGGAGAGGCAGCAGGAACCTTCAGCAGTTAGGGGCCACCACTTGAGAGTTCAGGAAGCCCCCTCATCAGCCATGTACACACCCCAACTGTGGCCTTCCTGTCCTGACTTCCCACCCAGCACCCCTGCTCCATTAGCAGTGCCAGGATGGCCGGGGAGTGCCCCTGACCTGGCTCTTCTCCCCCTTGCTCCTTGCTGGGCAGCAGCTCTAGCCTGGAGGGGTCTCCAGCATGTTCTGTCCTGGCCTACAAGTCCCATGCAGGCAGTCCATTTAGGACAGGGACCCCTAGAGCCTCCTCTGGGTTTCCTGGCATGCCCACGCATGCCCTTCAGCCCCTCCCTCTCTAATGGAGTCCCTTCCAGTCCTCCCCTCTTGCCAGGCTCTGCCCCCAGCTAGGCATGGCATCTGCCTCTCCAAGGCCATGTCTAGACCACAGTTTGCTTTGGATTCCATCATCACCAGGGCCCCTACATCTCCTGACCTCAAACCATCCCCTCTCTCCTGCCTGGTCTGGATGTGATGCTGGCACTCTCCTGGACAATCTTATCAACCTGGAGGAAGAAGATCAGCTGCACAGACCCCTGCATGGACCACTAGCCCAGTGTGGCCACTTCTAGGGAGACCTCACCTCACTGTGTCCATGAACACAGACCAGGGCTCTTGCTCCCATCTCCTTACCCCATGACCCTCTGCTCTAGGCACTGCCCTCTCCCTCTCCAGGAAGGCTGCCCCATTCTGGCCTCAGGAACTTCCCTTGTTGACCAGAGTTCCCACGATGTTCTCATCGCTGCCCTTGGCCCTGCCTGTTGCTGTGTTGTGCCTCTCTGGCCCAGCTCCAGCTGGGCTTCTGAACCCAACCCCCCGGACTGGCTGAGCCCTCTCCACAGACCCGGTGAGCACCCTTGCTGGGACAGGGCAGCCTTCCTTGCCAGTTCTCCCCTCTGTGACTTTTGTCTTCAATGCATGTTGCTGTTGGCAAAAGTACGCAATTTGGAAATAAGGCAAAGAGAGGTCAGAGTGTCCAGTGCTGTCCATGGCCCACCAATACTACTTCATTATCTAGGATAGAGGTGCCTTGAGCGGACTTTCACTGAGGATTAGCACCTGGAATGTAGGGCGGACACATGTAACCCTGTGGGTATTCTGTCTGATAGGAGATGATCACTGTAGAAGAGATCACTCCCCAGGCTATGGTTTCTTGGCCCTGTCGTATGACACCTAGTTCTGTGTGTACCATGGAGGCCTCGCTGGGCCGCCCTTCCCCAAATGCCTGTAACGTTCATCCCTGGAGGCTCTGCACCAGCCCCACTGTCACACTGGCCCTCCTCAGAGAGCTGAGCTCAGGCTCCTTCCCACAGCTTGGCACAGGGGGTCCATGGTGCTCTCCCTAGGTGGGCACACCAACCATGTCATGTCCTCTGACCTGCCACCAACCCTCGGATGCTGTCACGTGGCCTGGCAGGCAGGTCCCAGCTCCCGACACCAGTTCAGGAAACACCCCGCCCTTCCCAGCCCTTATCTGCCACTGGATCAGAACAGAGGAGGTGGTGTGTGGTGTCACCAAGACGAAACTTGGAGGCTCTCCCAGACCTGTAATACAAGAAAGAAGAAAGCGAGGATTACCTGGTTCTGCTTGTACTTGGCTGCCAGTCTGGAGATCTGTTCTCATCTCCTGCAGTCCCCACGTCAGCCCTGTGGATTGTAACCCACATCATAGAGTTCACAGCATTGAAATTTAGAGATTTTAAGTGGCTTGTCCAGAGTCACAACACTGATGTGTGATGCATCTGGGACAGGAATGTAGTTGGTTCCCTGAGGACAGAGGTCCCTGAACACCTGGGACCACTAGGTCATGCCCTGTACAAAAACCAAGGGCTCTTCTCACTCTTTCTCAAAATATCCTGCCCCAAGATTTCTGCAGGAGACAGTTGATGCCCAAAAGAGTTTCCTGGGCTGAGAAAAGACCTCAAACCCTGACCTAGCCTCTTGCCTCTAGATTTTAATCCCTGACCCAAAATCCAATGCAGATGCTCCCAAAGTGAAGCCTCTCCAAAGGGCCGGGGGAAGCCCAACTGTGGCCGTCCTCCCCCAGCATCTTTGCACTGTTGGCCTCCTCACATGGAGCCTTCCTGGTGACCAGCTGACCACCCTCAGTGACCAGCGAGTGGTCTGCTCAGCTCACAGGTTGACTCAGAACCCAGGACATTCCTAAACAACTCTCACATGTCAGCTCTGCCAAGAATTATCTTCCCTTCAACTGACTAACCCTGGCTAAGCAGTTCCTGTCAATTAACTGGGAAAATGGCCATCTAGGCTGGTGCTCTGATAACTTAATGAATGGAGTCTGGGACCCTCAATGTCTGACTATTGATCTGAGCAGCCATCTGAGCAGCCTGGACTAAGATCTGACTGACAGTGGACAGGGGCTGCACTGGCTCTGAGTGGTCACCTTCTCTGCTCCTTCCCTCCCCTCCAAAATCCAGGCTCCATGGGCTCCTCATGCAGTGGCAGGGGACAGAGCCCATCTCATCTTAGAGCAACCCCTCCACACCACCCCAGGACTCTGAGAATCCTCCAGGCCCTCCTTCCTCTGTCACTACTGAGTATTTTTCCAAAGAAAACAAAAATACTAAATCAAAAAGATGTACGCACCCCCTATGTTCATTGCGGAATTATTTACAATAGCCAAGATATGGAAGCAACTCAAGTGTCCATCAGTAGGTGAATAGATGAAGATGGGTTACACACACACACACACACACACACACACACACACACACACACACACACTGCAATATTACTCCGGCATAAAAAAAATAATGAAATCTGCCATTTGCAACAACATGGATGGATCTAAAGGGTATTATGCTGATTGAAATAAGTCAGTTAGAGAAAGACAAATGCCATGTGATTTCACTCAGGTGTGGAATATTAAAAAACAAAAGAAATAAACCAGACTCAAATGCAGAGAACAAACTGGTGATTGCCAAAGGGAGGCGGGTTGGGCATGGGTGAAATAGATGAAGGGGATTAAGAGGTACAAACTTCCAAATATAAAATAAATAAGTCATGGAGATGAAAAGTACAGCATAGGGAATACAGTCAATAATATTTTGGGAGGCCTGGGTGGCTCAGTCAGTTAAGCATCTGCCTTGGGCTCAGGCCATGATCCCTGTGTCCTGGGACCAAGTCCCGCATCCGGCTCCTTGCTCAACAGGGAGCCTGCTTCTCCCTCTGCCTGCCACCCTCCCTGCTTCTGCTCTCTCTACCTCTCCTTCTTCAACAAATAAATAAAATCTTTAAATAAATAATAATAATATTTTAGTAACACTGTATGGTGACAAATGGTGACTGCACTCGTCATGGTGAACACAGTAACATATAGAATTATCAAATCAATATGTTGTGCACCTAAAACTAATATAACATCACGTATATATCAATTATACTGGATGTATCTCAATTATACTTCATAATAAAAAAAGAAAAAATATACGACGATGAATTATGGTCAGCTCAAAAACATTTGCTAAAAGCAAGATTTCAAATTAATCATTTTCTTGATACTGGAGTAGAAAGAATAAAAACTGGAAAAGACGGTGAGCTGGCGATCTCTCTCGATAGTAAATTCCAACAGCTGCTCATTAGCTCATCTTTTATGTCTTTAACCCTAGCATCTGAATGTGTTTCTGAATACTTGCATGATCACAGACTGTAGTGTTTATCTGTGATATCCAAGTCCCTACATTTCAGGTAATACATTTCTATTTATAGTTTTTCCCTGCAGAAGCCTCAACAAAAGCAAAAATGACAAATTTTGGGGTGTTGCCAATTAATCAATCAATCAACTAATATTGTGGTTAAATGTACATAACATAATATTTATCATTTTTACCATTCATAAATGTACAATTCAGTGGCATTAAATACATTAATAATGTTGTATAATTACCATTACTGTTATCTATATCCAAAACTTATTCGTCATCTTCCACTAAACCACTCTACCCATTAGACAATAACTCTTCCTTCTCCCCTCTCCCAGTCACTCTATTCCACTTTCTGTCCCTATGAACTTAACTATTCTGGGTACCTCATGTAAATGGAACCATCTAATACTTGTCCTTCTGTGTCTGGCTCATTTTACTAAGCATAATGTTTTCAAGGTCCATTCATATGATCACATACTTCAAAATTTCATTCCTTTTTGTGGCTGAAAAATATTCCATTATATATATTTCTTTTTTTAAAGTCTAATTTATCTAAGTAATCTCTACACCCAACATGGGGCTTGATTCCACAATGCTGAGATCACGACCCTACTTGAAATCAAGGGTCCAACACCTAACTGATTGAGTCACCCAGACACCCCCATCCTAGTAGTTTTAAAGTCATATATCATTGTGGTTTTGATTTGCACTAACAGGCACCAGTTTTTTTTAATTGTATTTGTTTTTTAATTCCAATATAATTAACATACAGTGTTATATTAGTTTCATTGTATAATTTAACAATTCAACAATTATTTATTTTTTTAAAATAGGCTTCATGCCCAGCATGGAGCCCAATGTGGGGCCCAAACTCATGACCCCAAGATCAAGACCTGACCTGAGACCAAGAGTCAGACACTTAACCAACTGAGCCACCCAGATGCCCTACAATTCAACAGTTCTGTACATTTCTCAGTGCTTGTCATGATAAGCTTACTCTCCATTACCTATTTCACTCGTTCCCTGCCCTCCCTCCCCTCTGGCAACCATCAGTTTCTTACCTGTACTTAAGAGTTGTTTTTTTGGGGGCGCCTGGGTGGCTCAGTCGTTGAGCATCTGCCTTCGGTTCAGGGCGTGATCCCAGAGTTCTGGGATCGAGCCCCGCATCAGGCTTTTCCTCTGGGAGCCTACTTCTTTCTCTCCCACTCCCCCTGCTTGTGTTCCCTCTCTCACTGGCTGTCTCTCTCTCTCTGTTAAAATAAATAAATAAAAAATCTTTGAAAAAAAAAAGAGTTGGATTTTTGGTTGTCTCTTTTTTTTTTCTTTGTTCATTTGTTTTGTTTCTTAAGTTCCACATAGGAGTGAAATCATATGGTATTTGTCTTTCTCTGACTGGCTTATTGCACTTAGCATTATACCCTCTAGTTCTACCTGTGTCATTGCAAATGGCAAGATTTCATTCCTTTTTATGACTGAGTAATTTTCTGTTGTATATAAGTACCACATCTTTATTCATCTACTCATGGACATTAGGGCTGCTTCCATAGCTTGGCTACTCTAAACAGTGCCACAATAAACATAAGGGTGTGTATATCTAATTCGGAAAGATACATACACCCCCATGTTGACTGCAGCATTGTGGTACAATAGCCAAGATATGGGAGGCGCCAGTTTTAACTTAGGAAAGAAATGTTTTATGACTGTGATTTAGGAAAATACTTCAGCGGCCTTTTTGGTTATGAAAGGCAAAGCCCAGAGCATAGCCTGGAATGGAGAACTGGAGACAAAAGAAGCTAAACTGCTCAAATAATAAAATCATCTGAATTTCTGATTTTCACCTGGTGCCTGAAAAACACATGGCAGAGGCCTTGAGATGGGAGCACGATACAAGAGCTGGGAGAATGGCTGTGTGGGAAGGAAGTTGACCCCAGCCTTCTGGCATCAGAAGGCTCATAAGATGGACTGTCAGTGCTATCTGACATTTGGGGTTCTCTGGTTTTCTGTGATATGCTCTAATTCCAAACCCACTCCCTGCCCAAGTCCTTAGTCCATACCATAGCCTAGATAGTTTGTAAATAACAAAAATGTTTGCTCACAGTTCTGGAGGCTGACAAGTCCAAGATCAAGTCAGCATTTTAGTGAACCCAAGTTTGGCTGCATGTCACCTGAAAGATCATCATGGAAGAGATGAGTTTTGATTGGAAAGGAATTTGAGCTTTATTCAAGAGACTGGCAACCTTGGGAGAAGGTGGGCTCCTATCCAAAAGCCAACTCTGAGGTTTCCGCCTGGCCCAGGCATTTTTAAAGGGGTTTAGGGTCATTCATCAGCAAAGGAGGTGCAGTGGCCTGCAACATTTCTTCATCATGTGCAGACTCCATGCCAGCTACAAATGTTGCTTCAGTGCTCCGGGGTTGTGCAAGGGGATCTGGTTCTTGTTCCATGATGTGCAGGAGTCCTCTGTTCTTTCTGCAAAGGAGGGCATGCCAAGGGAGGTCAGTAAAGTCATTTGTGTGACCTAAAAGAAAGAAAAACATTTTGGTCAAAAAAAAATTGCTAGGCTGATCAGAAAACCGAGGTGGCTTCAAACAGACTTGCTGACCTCTGTGGCCTGTGAAAGTTCTGGTTCTTCATTCCTTAAGGTGAGTGGCCTGCAAATCTCAAAGCAAGGCAATTAGTTCTGTTACAGGTCAAGAGTCTTAGGTCAGCAAGTAAGGACTGTGTTCACTTGAAGCAAGTGACCCCTTAAGCCCAGAAGGAGTGCTGTTAGGGCATCATGGTCATTTTCTGGTGAGCTCTGCCTTCCTTGTTCATAGCTGGTACCTTCTTACTTTGTCATGGTAGAAGGGACAAGGGAACCTGTGGGATCTCTCTTTTTTTAATTTAATTTAATTTATTTTTTTAAAAGGTTCTATTTATTTATTTGAGAGAGAGACTGAGAGAGAACACAAGCAGAGCAGAGAGAGAGGGAGAAGCAGACCCCCAGCCAAGCAGGGAGCCCAGTGTGCAGCTCAATCCTAGGATTCTGGGATCATGACCTGAGCTGAAGGCAGATGCCCAACAGGCTGAGCCATTCAGGTGCCCCTGTGGGATCTCTTTTGTAATCCCATTTATGAGGGCTCCACCTTCATAACCTAAACACCTCCAAGACCCCACCCCCTAATGCCATCACATTGGGAGTTAGGATTTTAATAAATGGATTTAAGGGGCCACAAACATTCAGACCATAGCAGGGATTATGCACAATAATGCATAATAGGGGCATCTTGGACAATAAAGGAAGGAGGTCGTGTCAGATATTTGAGGTGATTCAGCCTAAACCTATAACCCCGGCCTCAGGAGTGTTGAGGAAATTACCAAGGGTAACAGGAAAACATATGGGAGAAGTTCTGAACAAGAAGTGAACATTCGAAGAATCACTGGAGATGTGCAAGAAGGCTCAGGACATCCCATGGTGAAGATAGAATGAATTCTGCTCTTGCCTGCCCAGGATCTATTCCCCTCCTACCAGTTATAGCAGGTGACCGGCGGGGGGGGGGGGGGGAGGGGGCGGAGTCACCATCCTTCCAGGTTTATAAGGTAACACACCTCATTCCTAGCACCACCAGTGAACACGTGCCCCAGATGTGACCAATCAGCATCAGCCATCCCTCTGGCTACAGTGATTGGTTCAGAACCTGGAGCATGTGACTCAGAGCTAGACCAATGGGAATTATACCAAAGCCTTTTTTTTTTTTTGCCTGAGTTGTTGAAGGCCATTTTGGGTCTCTGTTGGGATGATGAAGTCAACACGGAAGGAAAGAGATCTGAGAGGACCACGGTGATGGAAACAGTGGAAGTCTCGTGACACTGAGCATCTAGCCTGGGACTCCTGGACTACATTTTGCAGTCACGTGGAACTCACGTGCAGTCATGCAGTCATGTAAGCCAATCGATTTCATTTCTTGCTTTAGCTTGTTTGTTGAGTTGGGTGTCTGTGATTTTCACCCGAAAGGGTCCTGACACGTGGTGGATCCAGAGAAACCTAAGTGGAAGAAGTACTCCAGTTACCTAAGCAAATGGAATGGCTGTCTCTGTTGTTCACCTGTCTGGTCAGCTAACACAGCCATCTGCTCTCTCTCCTCCTCCCTCTGACAGGGGCAATTCATGGCAGTGTGCGTTGTCATCAAACAGGGATCCCCCCCAGGGATCCTTCATGTCCTTTAGACTCTTTTTCTTGTTTGGGCTTTGAAGATTATGTTTTGAAAATGTTAAAGCTCCGGCAGAAGTGGACTGTCAGATTGATGACAAGGGACTGGCTTCCAAAAATGTTATGTATTTTAAAATACAGCTGCAAAATGTATATTTTCAGCTACATTTTGAGCAGAGAAACAAAGGTCTTCTCTTGCACCATTTGTGCCTTCCATTGTTGATGAATGTTCCGATGTTGCCTTTTTTATTTCCCTCAAACAGAATCATGTTTATGCTCTTGTGTCCTGAGACAAGGTGAAATTTAGTTCTGTTCACATTTTAAAACCATCAACTCTGGCAGCTTTTACCTTCTGCCCATCTGAGCACACCTACTTTGAGCGCTTCCAAAGTTACATAGTTTGTTTGACACCAAGTCACAACTGTATTCCAGAGACTTGTGTCCCTGGCCAGGGAGTTTTTTGTGCAAATGAAGCTGCTGCTGCTTTGTTGTTGTTGCAATAATGTCCTTTCAGAGTTGGTGTTAAGACCAGGAACTAACTCCGGCAACAAGTAAACCATTTGGAATCTGCCACCAAACACTTTTCCCCAATCTACAGGAAACAAACACAAGTTCATTTGTCTCATTTTCTAGGCTTTGGAATTTGTGTGGAAAGGGCACACTCTTGCCCAGGGAGAGGGAAGGGTGGGGTAAAGGATCCTTGAAAAAATTACCCTGATATTTACATTAGCTGGATGATCAGTATTTCCTTAGGGGCTGTGGCACGTAATTTGTCTTTGCCTCAAGAACCTAGTATTGACACTTCCACTGAAATGGGGACTGAAGGACACACTTAACTCTAGATCTGAAGGGGTTAAATGAGACATTTGCGATACAGCAGAATTCATAAGCAATTGCTTCATGCTTGGATTATGTGACTTGAAGCCACAGTTTTTTTTCTCTGTACATTCTAGGGTCTGGAAAAGCGCCACGACCCCATCATTTTCCTTACCACATGCTTCTAACTTTCCTTTTGGGAAATCTGTTTATTTTCCTCTCTCTGTACCCTGAACTGCTCCAGGCAAAAGTAGAATGAGGTAGTTACAAGCATAGATGCTTGAGCCAAGATGCTTGGGGTCAAGTTCTCATTCTGCTTCTTTCTAGCTATGTGACTTAAACTCTGTGGGCCTCAGGTCCGTTTTCTGTAAAATGGGTGTGATAACAGATATTCTGCCCTGTTGGGTTGTTGCAAAGGCTAAATGAGATGATGCTTCTGCATGGCTAGTACTTCCCAAACCTGGAACTCACTGCTGGGCCAGTGGTATGCTTAGCCTTCCTCCAGACTGTGCAGTTCGTTATAGTAAGGATGTGAATTTGTATTGATGTGTGTTAGTTTCTATGTGATGACAAAGACTAAAAACACCATGTGTCTCACGTCTGCAGAGCGAGGCTTGATGCAAGTCCTCTAGGAGTCTAGTAATTTGGTAGAGTCAGTCCAAAGAGAAAGAGGCACTGCCTGTTCGAATGGCCTGGACATCTGGCAGGAGGGTGGGTCAGGATTAGAAGTGCAGTTATGGAGACTTGCCTGTTCTCTCTGCCTTACTCAGTCCTTGAGCTCAGGCACCAGAGTATATCTCTCTCCACTAGGGGACAGGAATTTGGCAGACTGACTCAGGCTTTGAGCCCTCGTTTGGCTTCTCTGAATAAGCAACAAATATGATATCCCATGCAATATTAGGAATGTCCTTTTACTGATTGTTATTCATTGTTTATGTGAAATTAAAATTAAATGAATGTCCTGCACCCCTGATGGAAGAAATTTATAGTCCAGTTAGAGAAATAAGACATTCACAAGTCATCAGAAAATGAAGTAAAATAAGCTGAGCATCAGTAGTTCAAGGGTGTGTTGCCTGGGTGGCTCAGTCAGTTAAGCATTTGCCTTCGGCTCAGGTCATGATCCCAGGGTGCTAGGATCGAGTCCTGCATTGGGCTCCTTGCTCAGTGGGGAGTCTGCTTCTTCCTCTTCCTCTGCCTGTTCTCTCTCTCTCTCTCTCTCTCTCTCTCTCTCTCTCTCTCTCTTAAATAAATAAATAAATAAATAAATAAATAAATAAATAAATAAATAAAATCATTTAAAAAAGAAGGGTTGTGAGCATTTGGAGGTAGAAATTATTATATTTAATTGTAAATGGCCTGCTATTTTAGTACTGTACAAATATATGTGAAGTCACTAATGGGAGAAAACAGGCTATTTTCAGTATTTTTTTTTTAGATCTTACCCATTCATTTGACAGAGATAGAGACAGCCAGCGAGAGAGCGAACACAAGCAGGGGGAGTGGGAGAGGAAGAAGCAGGCTCCCAGCAGAAGAGCCCAACGTGGGGCTCAATCCCAGAACTCCAGGATCACGCCCTGAGCTGAAGGCAGACGCCCAATGACTGAGCCACCCAGGCGCCCCCTGTTTTCAGTATTTTTATTGTTTTTCTTCCTCCCCTGGCCCTTTTGCGTACTCCACATTATCGCTCCACCTCCACCTGACAGACATTTGAGAAAACTTTTCTGTTCCCGGGACTGTTCCAGGCACCAGGGGCAGAGTGGTGAACCAGATAGACATTGTCCTGCCTTCATGGAGTTCACAGTTTGGAGGGAAGACAGGCAACGGCAGGGAAACATCAAAGAACAGAATCACTTGATATAGTAATGACATCTATAGGAGAAGGTGGGCTGAGTGTGGAGGCTGTGTCAGGGGCTCCGGAAAGGGCACTCTGAGGAACAGACACTTGAGTGGAGGCCTCAGTGGTGTATTGCTGCCTTCCATGGACATGCCCCAGGGAAAAGCATGTCAGGCAAAGGGAACAGTAAAAATCCTGAAGCAGAAAAACAAAAATGAGGCCGAAGTGCCTGGGGCATTATTACACACGGTACATTAAATAATAGCTTATTCTCCTTTTTTTCCTAATCCTTTTATTGAAGGGTGTATGCATTTAAACTGAAATGGTTAAATGATAGGCAGCTAAAGAAAGAAAATAAAGCTAGGCATTGCAATAATCCACGAACTATTAGGTAGACTATAATGACTTTTAGGGTCCATTTTAAGCCCACTTTTCTAGGATGTATTTTCCAGAATAATTCCAGAATAATCCCAGTCACTCATAATGCATCATGTCATTTACATTCATTATCTCATTCAACCATCTACCAATGTAGAAGCAAATGCTCTTACTATCATCCCCAGTTTATAGATGCAAACACTGAGACCCAGAAAGGTGATCTAATGGGCAGGAAGACTGAGATTGGAGGCCTTGTCACTATGCTGTACTACTTTTTTCTTTTTTAAGATTTCATTTATTTATTTGAGAGAGAGAGAGAGAGCACAAGCCGGGGAAAGGGAGAAGCAGGCTACCCTCCAAGCGGGGAGGCCAACACAGGGCTCAATCCCACGACCCTGGGATCATGACCTGACCCCGGGATCATGACCTGAGCTGAAGGCAGACACTCAACCAACTGAGCCACCCAGGAGCCCCAGCTTCTTTCTACTTTTAAAGACAGCAGGTACCCATGGATATTAGGATGCACTCACTAATTGACCCACCATGAAAAATGAGTCAGGTCCCTGATCTTGGCTAAAGAGAAGCTTTCTCCTTCCTTCTTGCAGGCAGAGGTTTGTTGCATGCCCTACATTCCAGCATTTCCCAGGGCAGATATCTACAAAAGAACTCTGCCAGCCTAATGGCAATATTCTTTGTGGATGCCTAAACTCAGTATTATTGTTGTTGATTATTATTATTGTTGCTGTTATTACTTATGTCATCTATAACAATTTTGAATTCTGTAACTGTGATTGTTGAATATGTGTCTTTCTAACTAGTATAAAAGTTATATGAGAGCAGGGGAGTGAGAGGCATCTACTATTTGTTCTTTAAATAAATGAAGACAGTTCCCTTTGGGACATCCTGAGTTTGAATGGTTCCACCTAAAAATAAAACAATCAGATATTTTACCAGCAAAAATGCATTTATTTGGGATTAACAGAGATTACAATTCAGGACCTGCAAGCTATGGCAAAACCATAGCCAAGTTCAACAAACAAAGGAGAGGGACTTATTTTATGGCAAAGAAGGAGGAAGTCAGGAGAGGTTGTTTTGAAGGAAAGTCCATTGCAGAAAAGCAAGAATTGGGGGTGATGACAGTTTCTCATTGTCTGGGTTGCAGGGGTAGTCAATTTCTTATAGGACATGCAATGTACATCTTTTCCTGCTGGGGCCTGTAATTGATGATTCTTTCCAGTTGAGGATTCTTCTGTTGGGTATATAATTGACAATCCTTCCTGTAACTGACACTGAGTGCTGTGATTGTCCCTTCCAGCTTCCCCCGAGTTCGCTTTGACAAGGCTTCTCTTTATTTTCACAGGCTATGACAATAGAGAGTTGAAAGAATGCTTTTCCATCTCTTTGCATCACATATCCATTGTGAGGTAAACAGTGTTAACCCCACTATAAATTAAGCCTTAAAAATGAGGTGTAGCATTAAGGCAAACACTTAACTAAGCTCTGTTTGCTCATTTCTTAAGCAACCCTTCACGGCACATGTTATGTTATTGTTCTAAGCTCTGGGACAGAGCAACGAGCAAGAACGAAATCACTGCCTTGGGGCACCTTACATTCTAGGGAGGATAGCAGGTACTCAGGAAATAGCAAGTGTACATTAAATGCATAAGGTAAACAGGGATGAGTTAAGAGGGAGGGGGGATGAAAGAGGGAACAAGAGTAAGGAGAGTGTATGTATGTTGAGTGAGTGGGAGGGCACATATTGCATGGAGCACTGGGTATTATATGCAAACAATGAATCATGGAACATTATATCCAAAACTAAGGATGTACTGTATGGTGACTAACATAACACAATAAAAAATTTTTAAAAAGATTCAAAATGAAGTAAGTTTTGCTAAGAGAGCCACTCCAACTAGAGTGGAAACGAGGACACAGAAGTAATGCATCTGCACATCTCCTCTTTCAGTTTCCAAACACCATGAACTGTGGACTCCTGGCACTTGTAACTCCTCAGCTACAACCGGACCACCTCCTCCAACACAGCCTTCTACTTTGGACTGAACTAGAGACAATGTAACAACTGTTAGCAGCCAGCCCTCACCACAGTTCTTTCAAAACAAGTGCCTGTGTTTTTCCTTCATAGACCTGCTCTCCCTGCTGAAAATAAGGGGCACACCGGATTTCTTGCCAATCCTTGTCTCCCAGATGACCATTCCTACTTCTCCAAATTGAGGTTTCAGGTGTTTTCCAGCATCTACTCTTGATGGACACGAATGATGTGCAAATGCAGAGCCCACTCGAGGCTATTGACACATCATCAGGTTATGGCAAATACCAGAGGAAACATGAAAATGACAAAGTACACTTCAAGTTAAATTGAGGTTCCTGAAATTGCGTTGTTTCCATTTAAATCTTTTTGGAGGGGCACCTGGGTGGCTCAGTTGTTAAGTGTCTGCCTTCAGGTCAGGGCGTGATCCTGGAGTCCTGGGATCGAGCCCCACATGGGGCTCCTCCACTGGGAGCCTGCTCCTTCCTCTCCCACTCTCCTGCTTGTGTTCCCTGTCTCACTGGCTGTCTCTCTCTCTGTCAAATAAATAAATAAAATCTAAAAGAAATAAAAATAAAAAAATAAATCTTTGTGGAAACTTTGGTTCACAAGAATCAGCTCTGGGTGTTATAAATGTAATTTATACTTTGACATCACTTCAGAAATCCATTCATTGTGATCCATCACAGCCTATAAGGTACTCTGAATACCTATACTTACATTCACACCACCACCAACAACAAAAATCCTCTCAAAGGCATAAACTAAGAATAGTTGTTATCCGACATTTGCCAAAGTGACAGCGATTACTTGATGATATTATCTAAAAATTAACTTCTTAAAAGTATCCATTTAATGATATATTTCATAAAGGTTTACAAAACTGCACCAGAAAAATGATCTGTTTAGGTATCAATTGGATAAAATGGCATGATTGCATTACCCCTAGAAGCAAAAGGATGGCTTCGTCATGTGTAAATTTATGCTGTTACTCATGGATTCTTTAATCCTATTATGTTATCTAAGCCATAAAATACTTTAAAGAAAATCATTTCTATCTTTCTTGCCTAGAACTGCTTATTACCTCTAGCTTTCTGCCCACGGGGTTCTGAATTTTCATTTTGCAAGGGACCACACAGAGCATGTTGCTGGTCCGGCAGATGGTTACAATTTATGTGGCCCCCTGCATGACAGCTCTAGGGAGTGGATGGACAAGGGGTGAAACCAGCAGAGAGGTTTGGGGTCCAAACACTCAGAGTGCACAGACTGACCTCAGCAGCCAGAGGGTCCTGCCCAGCTGGGACCTGCCTCATCTTATGAGTCCATGCAGGACACCCACTGCAAGAGTAGCCTGGCCCCATGACCTGCACACACACCACGGGAAGCCCCATCCGGTGGTGGGGAGGACCCGCTGTCCACACAGAACTATCCACATTACACAACGGAAATTCAGGATGGAGGGCAGGAGAGAGGGAGGTCAATGCATTAAGGACCTTTATAATCTGAAACACAGGAGAAATCCAGTGTTTCCAAGAATGTTTTTCTATCCCTTGCAGAAAGGAAACTTGGAATCCAAATTAATGAAATTTATTGGAAAATGAGGGAGATATGTTTGCCTACTTAGCTTGTGGCTCAGGCAGTCCTCCCCTGAGACATTAGTAAGTGTCACTCTTGGCTTCAACGGGCTCCTTGGAAGGAAAACAGGGACATCCTGGGGATCTTATTTATTTGAGAGAGCAAAAGAGAACAAGACAGAGTGCACGAGTGGGGTGAGGGGCAGAGGGAGATGCAGACTCCCCACTGAGTGGGGAGCTTGATGCTGGGTTTGATCCCTGGAGTCCAGGAGCCTGACTTGAGCTGAAGGCAGATGCTTAACCCACTAAGCCACCCAGGAAACCCAGGAAAGACTTTTTTAAACAGTGTTTTACTAATAAAAGTTTTATAGAATAGCAGATGTAAAAAGAAAATTTAAGTCTCCTATGTGTCCCTGCCAGGGGTATTTTTTTTTTTTTTTTAGTTAGTTAGTTAACATACAGTACAGTATTTGTTTCTGGAGTAGAATTTGGTCATTCATCACTTACATACAACACTTAGTGCTGATCTGTGTCCTCCTTCATACCCATCATCCATCTACCCAACCCCGACCCACTTTCCTCTATCAATGTACAGTGTGCAGAGCTGCCTTGGGCTCTGAAAGTTCTAGCATGAGCCATCGCCACAGCAACCTGATGATGATGCACACCTTCCCTTCCATTTCAACTGTCACTCTGTGAACCCAGCCCTTGCAGTTTGGTTAACAGGTGTGAAGCTCCCCACGATGGGAAACCTGAACTGTTTTTCTACAGGTATGTTCGTGTCAATTTTCTGAATTCCTTCTCTCAAGTTGGCTGCCTCACTTTTAGAGAAATTTGTTTCTTTTTAAAATTTTTCTTTTCATTTCCACATTCAAATTTGTCCACAGTTTCAGATGAAAATTCTAGGTTTTCCGTATTAATTTTGATTTTTCAATGAAACTGGCTTCCTTAAATAGCTTCTAAATTCAGAAAAGTGGACTGTTTCTGAATGACAATTTTGTCCATACTCATACAGAGAACACACGAAGGGAATACACCACACTGCTCTCAGTGGATCAGGAGGATCTTGATGCCATCCCAGCAACCCGTGATAGGGAAAGGAATTCCAGGGCAACTCTTCTCAATGTAGATGATAAAATCTGAAAGCAAGTGTGAGCAGTCCAAATCCAGAGCTTTACAGAAGGAGAAAAAAAACCAGGGACATTTGACCGCCCCCTGTGCCCCAACACTGGGGGGCACACTACCCCTCCCCCACGTACTCACCTCAGCCCGCCGCTCTGCTCCCCGCACAGCCGGCGGATCGGGCCTGTCAGGCTCCTGGGGCCTAACCCTAACCCTAGGTCAGTCGACTAGGGGTCCCTCCCCAGGGGCCTGGAGCCACAGCGCCGGGTATAGGGGACCCCTGACCCCAGCGCTGGACTCAGCTTGCCCACCTGCAGCCAACTGGTCCCCTCAGGGCACTGCTGAGCATTCAGGACTCAGCATTCAGAGGAACATTCAGGAGAACCGGCAGGGTCCCCGAGCCCCCAGCAACTTTGACGGCCTCCAGCGTCACAATACTTGGGACCATGCTACCACTACCCCGGGTCATCTCCTCCGCCCACTGCTCCGATCGCCGCAGAGCCAGGGGATCGGGCCTGCAGGCTCCTGGGGCCTAACCCTAACCCTAGATTTGTCGCCAAGGGGAGCCTCCCCAGGGGCCTGGCGCTGCAGCCCCAGGGATTGGGGACCAATGAGTCCAAGCGCTGGACTCAGCCTGCCACTGCACAGCCCCCCTGGGGCCCTCGGGGTGCTGCCCAGCATTCAGGGCGGGAGAATGGGCAGGGACTCCCGAGCCCCCAGCAAAATTCAACGCCCCCCCCCACCACAACGCTTGGGCCCACGCACCCCCTCCCCCACACCTTCACCTTGGAAAGCTGCCTTGCTCACCACCCAGATGGAAGATCAGGCTTGTTGGGATCCTGGGGCCTAACCCTAAACTTTGGTCGGGGGCTGAGGGGCCCTTTCCTAGGGGCCTGGCACAGCACCTCCTAGGACTGGGGAACCCCGAGCCCCAGCGGCACTCAGCCTACTGCCACAAGGCCACCCAAGTCCTTAGAGGCGACGCCGAGCATTCAGCGCAGGAGAACCGGCAGGGCCCCCCAAGACCCCTGCCACCTTCGACAGCCCCCGGCACCACAATGCTTGGGCCCATGCTCCCGTGCCCCATGCCCTCCCCTTGGCCCACCGCCCTGCTCGCCCCTCAGCCGGCATATCGGGCCTGCCGGTCTTCTGGGGCCTAACCCTAACCCTAGGTCAGCTACCAAGGGGCCCACCCCCGAAGGACCTTAGTGCCACAGCGCCTAGGATTGGGGACCCCGGAGCCCCAGCGCCTGACTCAGGATGCTGCCGCGCTGCCACCCGGGCTCCTCAGGGCGCTGTAGAGCATTCAGGGGGGGAAACAGGCAGGCCCCCCTGAGACCACAGCGACCTTCAAAGGCCAACCTGGGCCACAACCCTTGGGCCCATGCTCCCCCTACCCCGCACCCTCACCTCGGCCTGCTACTCTGCTTGCCCCGCAGCTGGTGGATCAGGCCTGCCGGCCTCCTGGGGGCTAAACCTAACACTTGGTCGGCCCCAAGGGGACTATCCCAAGGGGCCTGGTGCCACAGTGCCGGGGATTGGGGACCCCAGAGCCCCAGCGTCAGACTCAGCCTGCCACCGTGCCACCACCCACACCCCTCGGGGGGTCGCCGAGCATTCAGGGAGGGAGAACGGGCAGGGACCCCTGGGCCCACGGCAAACTTAGATGGCCCCCATGCCAAAACCCTTGGGCCCACGCTGCCCTCCCATGTGCCCTCACCTGGGACCGCCCCTCCACTCGCACACAGCTGGCAGATCTTGAACTACTGGCTCCTGGGGGCTAAACTTAACCCTTGTCTGGCATCAAGGGTCCCCTCCCAAAGGGCCTGGCGCCACAACGCCAGGGATTGGGGACCTCCGAGCACCAGCGCCAGACTCACCCTGCCGCCCCGCTGCCACCAGGGCTGCTAGGGTTGCCGCTGGTCATTCAGGGCAGGAGAACGGACAGGGCCCTCCGAGACCCCCGGTGACATTCGAAGTCCCCCCGCGCCAAAACGCAGGGGCCCACTCTCCCGCTTGCCAGTGCCCTCACCTTGGCCTCCCCCTCCGCTCGCCGCACATCCTGCGAATCGGGCCTGCCGGCCTCCTGGGGGCTCACCCTAACCCTAGGTCGGCCAGCGAGGGGCCCCTCCCAAGGGGCCTGGCACCACAACACCGGGTATTGGGGACCCCCGAGCCCCGGAGCCGGACTCACCCTTCTGCCCCTCAGCCACCCGGTCCACTAGGGGTGACGCCGGTCATTCAGGGCAGGAGAACGGGAAGGGCCCTCCGTGCCACCAGCGACTTTCAAAGACCCCCACACGAAAACGCTTGCACCCACATTCCCGTTTGCCAGCGAGCTCACCTCGGCCCACCCCGGCAGATCAGGCCTGCCGGCCTCCTGGGGGTTAACCCTACCCCTAGGTCAACCCCACGGGGCCCCTCCCAAGGGTCCTGGCCACACAATGCTGGGGATTTGGGACCCCCGAGCCCCAACGTATGACTCACCCTTCCGCCCCACCGCCACCTGGACTGCTAGGGGCGCCGCCGGTCTTTCAGGGTGGGAAAATGGTCAGGGCCTCTGAGCCCATGGCGACCTTCTAAGACCCCCTGAAAGAAAACGCTTCAGCCCACGGTCCCACTCGCCAGCACCCTCACCTCGACCCGCCCCTCCGCTCGCCGCACAGCTGGCAGATCTTCCCTGCCATGCTCCTGGGGGCTAACCCTAACCCTAGGTATGCCCTCAGGGGCGCTAGGGGAGCTGCCGGTCATTCAGGGTGGGAGAACGGCCAGGGCCCCAACGAGCCCCAGTTGACCTTCGAAGGCCCCCTGCGCCAAAATGCTTGCACCCACGTTTCCGTTCGCCATTGCGCTCACCTCGGCCCACCCTCCGCTTGCCGCACAGCTGGCGGATCTGGCCTGCCTGCCTCCTGGGGGCTAACTCTAACCCTTGCTCGGCCCCCGAGGGGCACCTCTCAAGAGGCCTGGCGCCGCAACGCTGGGGATTGGGGACCCCCGAGCCCTGTCGCTGGGCTCACCCTGCCGCCCCGCCGCCATCCGGGCCGCTAGGAGCGCAGCCGGTCATTCAAGGCGGGAAAACGGGCAGGGCCCTCTGAGCCCCAGGTGACCTTGGAAGACCCCCTCGCCAAAACGCTTCTGCCTACGCTCCCGCTCGCCAGCGCCGTCACCTCAGCCTGCCCCTCCGCTCGCCGCACAGCCAGCCGATCAGGCCTGCCGGTCTCCTGGGGGCTAAACCTCAACCTAGGTCAGCCCCCGGGGCCCGGCGCCGCAACACTAGGGATTGGGGACCCCCAAGCCCCAGCGCCGGACTCACCCTACCGCCCCACCGCCACCTGGGCTGCTAGGAGGGGCGCCGGTCATTCAGGGCGGGAGAACTAGCAGGGCCCTCCGAGCCACCGTCGACATCCGAAGGCCCACCAAGACAAAACGCTTGGGCCCACGCTCCGGCTCGCCGATGCCCTCACCTCGGCCTGCTGCTCCGCTCGCCGCACAGCCGGCGGATCGGGCCTACTGACTTCCTGGGGGCTAACCCTAGCCCAAGGTCGGCCCCCGAGGGGCCCATCCCAAGAGATCTGGTGCTGCAACGCCCCGGATTGGGGACCCCCGAACCCCAGCGCCAGACTCACCCTGCTGCCCCGTCGCCACCCGGGCCGCTAAGGGTGCCGCCGGTCATTCAGGGTGTGAGAACAGGCAGGGCCCTCCAAGCCCTCCGCGACCTTCGAAGGCGCCCCATGCCAAAATGCTTGGTCCCACACTCCCGCTCGCCAGCGCCCTCACCTCGGCCCGCCCCTCCACTCGCCGCACATTCAGCGGATCGGGCCTGCCAGCCTCCTGGAGCCTAACCCTAACCCTAGTTTGGCCCCCGAGGTGCCCCTCCCCAGGGGCCTGGCGCCGCAATGCCGGGGATTGGGGACCTCTGAGCCACAGTGCCGGACTCACACTGCCACCTTGCCGCAACCCGCGCCGCTAGGGGTGCCGCCAGTCATTCAGGGCGGGAGAATGGGCAGGGCCCTCTGAGCTCCAGTGAACTTCGAAGGCGCCCCGCGCCAAAACACTTGGGCCCACTCTCCCACTCACCAGCCCTCCGCTCATCGCACAGCCAGCGGATCAGGCCTGCTGGCCTCCTGGGGGCTTACCCTAACTGTATGTCGGCCCCCGAGGGGAAACTCCCACAGAGCCTGGCGCTGCAACGTGGGGGATTGGGGCCCCCGAACCCTGGCGCCAGACTCACCCTGCTGCCCCACTGACGCCCGGGCCCCTAAGGGCGACGCCGGTCATTCAGGGCGGGAGAATGGGCAGGGCCCTCTGAACCACCAGCGACTTTCAAAGCCCCCCTCGTGAAAACGCTTGCGCCCACTCTCCCGGAAGCCAGCGCCCTCACCTCGGCCCGCCCCTCGCTCGCCTCACAGCTGGCAGATCGGGCCTGCTGGCCTCCTGGGGACTAACCCTAACCCTATGTTGGCCCCCGAGAGGCCCCTCCCAAGGGGCCTGGTGCTGCAAAGCCGGGGAATGGGGACCCCGGAGCCCCAGTGCTGGACTCACCGTGCGGCCCCGCCGACACCCGGGCCACTAGGGGGCCGCCAGTTATTCAGGGCGGGAGAACAGGCAGTGCACTCCAAGCCATCCGCGACATTTGAAGGCGCCCCGCGCCAAAACGCTTGGGCCCACGCTCCCGCTCGCAAGCGCCCTCACCTCGGCCCGCTCCTCCGCTCACCGAACAATTGGCAGATCGGGCCTGCCGGCATCCTTGGGGCTGACCCTAACACTAGGTCGGCCCCCGAGAGGCCCTTCCCAAGTAGCCTGGCACCGCAACGCCGGGATTGGGAACCCCCGAGCCCAAGCTCATGAGTCACCCTGCCGCCCCGCCACCACCCAAGCCGCTAGGGGCGCCGCCAGTCATTCAGGGCGGGAGAACGGACAGGGCCCTCCGAGACCCCAGCGACATTCGAAAGCCCCCCGCGCCAAAACGCTTGGGCCCACGCTCCCGCTCGCCAGGGCCCTGACGTCGGCCCGCCGCACCGCTCGCTGCACAGCCGGCGGAACGGGCCTGCCGGCATACTTGGGGCTAACTGTAACCCTAGGTCGTTCCAAAAGGGGGCCCCTCCCAAGGGGCCTGAGACCTCAATGCCGGGGATTGGGGACCCCCGAGCCCCAGCGCTGGACCACCCTGCCCCCTCCGCCACCCAGGCCGCTAGGGGCGCTGTCGGTCATTCATGGCGGGAAAATGGGCAGGGCCTCGGAGCGCCTGGCAACCTTCGAAGGCACCTCGTGCCAAAATGCTTGGGCCAACGCTCCCACTCGCCAGCGCCCTCACCACGGCCCACCCCTCCGCTCGCTGCAGAGCAGCAAATCGGGCCTGCCAGCCTCCTGGGGGCTAACCCTAACCATAGGTCGGTCCCTTAGAGGCCCCTCCCAAAGGGCCAGTCGCCGCAACGCCGGAGATTGGTGTCCCCCAAGCCCCAGCTCCGGATGCACCCTGCCCCCCCGCCGCCACCCGGGCCGCTAGGGGCGCCGCCGGTCATTCAGGGCGGGAGAACTGGCAGGGACCTCTGAGCCCCAGGGGACATTCGAAGGCTCCCTGCGCCAAAACGCTTGTGCCCATGTTCCCGCTTGCCAGTGCGCTCAATTCGGCCCACCCCTCCGCTTGACGCACAGCTGGTGGATTGCGCCTTCCGGCCTCCTGGGGGCTAACACTAACCCTAGGTCGGCCCCCGAGGGGACCCTCCCAAGACGTCTGGCGCCGCAACGCCGGGGATTGTGGACCCCTGATACCCAGCGCCGGACTCACCCTGCTGCCCCGCCGCCACCCGGGCCACTCGGGGTGCCGCTGGTCATTCAGGGAGGGAGAATGGGCAGGGCCCTCCGAGCCCCCGGCAAACTTCGAAGGCCCCCGCTCCAAAAAGCTTGGGCCCACGCCACCGCTCGCCAGCACCCTCACCTCGGACCGCCACTCCGTTCGCCGCACAGCCGGCAGATTGGACCTGCCGGCCTCCTTGGGGCTATCCCTAACCATAGGTCGGCCCCCGTGGGGCCCCTCTCAAGGGGCCTGGTGCCGCAACGCCGGGACTGGGGACCCCCGAGCCCCAGCACCAGACTCACCCTGCCGCCCCGTTGCCACCTGGGCCGCTAGGGGCGCCGCCGATCATTCAGGGCGGGAGAAAGGACAGGGCCTTCCGAGCCCCCGGCGACATTCGAAGGCCCCGTTCGCCAAACTGCTTGGGCCCACGCTCCCGCTCACCAGTGCCCTTACCTCGGCCTGCCACTCTGCTAGCCGCACAGCCAGCGGATCGGGCCTGCTGGCCTCCTGGGGGCAAACGCTAACCCTAGGTCGGCCCCCAAGGGGCCCCTCCCAAGACGTCTGGTGCCGCAACGCCAGGGATTGTGGACCCCCGATTCCCAGCGCGGGACTCACCCTGCTGCCCTGCCACCACCCGGGCTGCTAGGGGCGCCGCCGTCATTCAGGGAGGGAGACCAGGCAGGTCCCTCTGAGCCCCCTGCGTCCTTCGAAGGCTCCCCGCGCCAATACGCTTGGGCCCATGGTCCCGCTCGCCAGCGCCCTCACCTCGACCCGCCCCTCCGCTCGTCGCACAGCTGGCGCATCGGGCCTGCCGGCCTCCTGGGGGCTAACACTAACCCTAGGTCGGCCTCCCATGGGTCCCTCCCAGGTGGCCTAGCTCCACAACGCCGGGGATTGGGGCCCCCGAGCTCCAGCGCCGGACTCATCCCACCGCCCCGCTGCCACCCGGGACGCTAAGGGCGCCGCCGGTCATTCAGGGCAGGACGGGCAGGGCTGTTCAAGGCCCAGGAGACATTTGAAAGCCCCCTGCACCAAAACGCTTTTGCCCACATTCCCGCTCGCCAGCGCACTCACCTCGGCCTGCCCCTCCACTCAACGCACAGCTGGCGGATCGGGCCTGCCGGCCTCCTGGGGGCTAACCCTAACCCTAGGTCGGCCCCCAAGGGGCCTTACGCCTCAAAACTGGGGATTGGGGGCCCACAAGCCCCCACGCCGGACTCACCCTGCCACCCCGCCACAAACCCCGCCGCTAGGGGCGCCGCAGGTCGTTCAAGGCGGGAGAACAGGCACAGCCCTCCGAGCCCAGGCGACATTCGAAGGCTCCCCGCGCCAAAACGCTTGCACCCACGCTCCCGCTCGCCAGTGCCCTCACCTCGGCCCGCCCCTCCGCTCGCCACACAACCGGCTGATCGGGCCTGCCGGCCTCCTCGGGGCTAACCGTAATCCTAGGTCAGCCCCTGAGGGGCCCCTCCCAGGGGCCTGGCGCCACAATGCTGGGGATTGGGGACCCCTGAGCCCCAGCGGCAGACTCACCCTGCCGCCACGCCACCACCCGGGGCGCTAGGGGCGCCGCCGTTCATTCAGGGCAGGAGAACAGGCAGGGCCCTCCGAGCCCCCGGCAACCTTCGAAGGCACACCGTGGCAAAATGCTTGGGCCTACGCTCCCGCTCCCCAGCGCCCTCACCTCGTCCTGCACCTCCGCTCGCCGCACAGCTGGCAAGTCAGGCCTGCCCGCCTCCTGGGGGCTAACCCTAACCCTAGCCGGACCCCGAGGGGCCCCTCCAAAGGGGCCTAGCGCCGGAATGCCAGGGATTGGGGACCCCCGAGCCCCAGCGCCAAACTCACCCTGCTGCCCCGCCGCCATCTGGGCCCCTAGGGGGGTCGCCGGTCATTCAGGGCGGGAGAACCGGCACTGACCTCTGAACCCCGGCAACCTTCGAAGGCCCCCCACGCCAAAATGCTTGTGCCCACGCTCCCGCACGTGAGCGACCTCACCCCTGTCCACCAAACCGCTCACCGCACAGCCGGCGGATCAGGCCGCAGACCTCCTGGGGTCTAACAATAACCCTAGGCTGTGCCCAAGGGGCCCCTCCCAAGGGGCTTGGCCCCACAACGCCGGGGATTGGGGACCCCCGAGCCCCAGTGCAGGACTCAACCTGACACCCCTTTGCCACCCGGGAAGCTAGGGGTGCCGCCGGTCATTCAGGGCGGGAGAATGGGCAGGGCCCTCCGAGATAACGGCTAATTTTGAAGGCCCCCCGCGCCAAAAGCTTGGGCCCACGCTCCCGCTCCCCAGCGCCTTCACCTCGGGCCATGGCTCCACTCGACGCACAGCTGGTGAATCGGCCCACCCGGCCTCCTGGGGGCTAACCGTAACCCAAGGTAGGCCTGCTATGGGACCCTCCCAAGGGGCCTGGCGCCGCAACGTCAGGGACGTGGACCCCCAAGCCCCAGCGCCGGACTAACCCTCCATCCCGCAGCCACCTGTGCTGCTAGGGGCATCGCTGGTCATTCAGGGCGGGAGAACGAGCAGGGACTTCAGAGCCCCTGGCAACTTTCGAAGGCCTCCCACACCAAAACACTTGGTCCCACGCTCCCACTCGCCAGCGCGCTCACCTCGGCCTGCCGCTCTGCTCCTTGCACAGGTGGCCAATCGGGGCTGCCGGCCTCCTGGGGGCTAACCCTAAACCTAGGTCAGCCCAAGAAGGGCATCTCCCATATGGCCTGGTGCCACAACGCCGGGGATTGGGGACCCCCGAGCCCCAGCGCCAGACTCAACCTGCTGCCTCGCCACCACCCGGGCCGCTAGGGTTGCCGCCGGTTATTCAGGGTGGGAGAACGGGCAGGGCCCTCCGATTCCCCCAGGACATTCGAAAGCGCCCCGCGCCAAAACGTTTGTGCCCACTCTCCCGAAATCCAGCGCCCTCACCTCGACCCGCCACTCTGCTCGCCGCACAGCTGGCGGATCGGGCCTCCTGGCCTCCTGGGGGCTAACCCTTACCCTATGTCGGCCCCCGAGAGGCCCCTCCCAAGGGGCCTGACACCGCAACGCCGGGGATTGGGAACCCCCGAGCCCCAGCGCATGAGTCACCCTGCCGCCCCGCCGCCATCCAAACCGCTAGGGGCGCCGCCGGTCATTCAGGGCGGGAGAACCGGCAAGGCCCTCCGAGGCCCCAGTGACATTTGAAGGCCCCCCGCACCAAAAGGCTTGGGCCCACGCTCCCGCTCACCAGCACCTTCATGTTGGCCCACCCCTCCGCTCACCCCACAGCCGGCAGATTGGGCCTGCCGGCCTCCTGGAGCTAACCTGAACCCTAGGTCGGCCCCAGACCGGCCCCTCGCCAGGGGCCTGGTGCCGCAACGCCGGAGATTGGGGACCTCCGAGCCCCACCACCGGCGTCACCCTGCCGCCTGGCCACCACCCAGTCTACTAGGGGAAACGCCGGTCATTCAGGGCGGGAGAACAGGCTGGGCCCTCTGAGCCACCAGTGACCTTCGAAGGCCCCCCGCGCCCTAACCACTTGGGCCCACACTCCCTCTCGCCAGTGCCCTCACCTCGGCCCGCCCCTCCACTCACCACATAGCTGGTGGATCGGGCTTGCCGGCATCCTTGGGGCTAACCCTTTGGGTTAGGGTTAATCCCCAGGAGGCTGGCAGGCCCGATCCGCTGGCTGTGCGGCGAGAAGGGGGGTGGGCTGAGGTGAGTGCGCTGGCACGTGGGACCGTGGGCCCAAGCATTTTGGTGCAGCGGGCCTTCAAAGTCGCTGGGGGCTCAGAGGGCCCTGCCCGTTCTCCCGCCCTGAATGAGAAAGGTGCCCCTAGCGGGCAATAGGGTGAGTCTGACACTGGTGCTCGGGGGTCCCCAAGCCCGGGCGTGGCAGCGCCAGGCCCCTTGGGAGGGGCCTGAGGGCCCGACGTTGGGTTTGGGGTTAGCTCCCAGGTTGACGGCAGGCCCGATTCGCCGGTTGTGTGTCATGCGGAGGGGTGGGCGAGGTGAGGGCGCTGATGAGCGGGACCGTGGGCCCAAGTGTTTTGGCGCGGGGGACCTTTGAAGGTCTCTGGGGGCTCGGAGGGCACTGCCTGTTATAACGCCCTGAATGACTGGCGGCGCCCCTAGCGGCCCGGGTGGCGGCGGGGCGGCAGGGTGAGTCCAGCGATGGGGCTCAGGGGACCCCAATCCCCAGCGTGGTGGCACCAGGCCCCTTGGGAGGGGCCCCTCGTGGGCCAGCTTAGGGTTAGGTTAAGCCCCCAGGAGGCCGGCAGGCCCGATCCACCAGATGTGCAGCGAGCGGAGGTGTGGGCCGACGTGAATGCGCTGGCGAGCAGGAGCGTTGGCCCAAGCGTTTTGGCGCGGGAGGCTTTTGATGTTCGCCGGGGGCTTGGAAGGCCCTGCCCTTTCTCCTGCCCTGAATGACTGGCGGCGCCCCTAGAGGCCACGGTGGCGGCAGAGTGGCAGGGTGAATCCGGAGCTGGGGCTCAGGGGTCCCCAATCCCCGGCGTGGCAGCTCCAGGCACTTGGGAGGGGTCCCTCATTGGCTGACCTAGAGTTAGTGTTAGCTCAAAGGAGGCTGACAGGCCCGATACACCAGCTGTGCAGTGAGGGGAGTGGCGGACCGAGGTCAGGGTGCTGGCGAGCGGGAGCGTGGGCCCAAGCGTTTTGGCAAGGGGGCATTCGAAAGTCGCCTGGGGCTCGGAAGGGCCCTGCCCGTTCTCCCGCCCTGAATCACCAGCGACACCCCTAGTGGCCCGGGTGGTGGCGGGGCGGCAGGGTGAGTCTGGCGCTGGGGCTTGCGGGTCCCCAATCCCTGCCATTGTGGCACCAAGCCTCTTGGGAGGGGCAACTCTAGGGCCCACATAGGGTTATGGTTAGCCCCAAGGAGCCCAGGAGGCCAGATCCGCCAGCTGTGTCGCTAGAGGGGGGGCGGGCTGAGGTGAGGGCTCTGTAGAGAGGGAGCATGGGCCTCAGCGTTTTGGCGTGGGGGAC
This sequence comes from Ursus americanus, assembly GCF_024610735.1. Classification (NCBI taxonomy): domain Eukaryota; kingdom Metazoa; phylum Chordata; class Mammalia; order Carnivora; family Ursidae; genus Ursus; species Ursus americanus. Next base: position 81,191,784 of record NC_142135.1, read on the forward strand.
CTATGAATGTCACCGGGGGCTCGGAGGGCCCTGCCCATTCCCCCACTCTGAATGACCGGCGGCACCCAAAGTGGCCCAGGTGGCGGCAGAGGGGCAGGTTGAGTACATCGCTGGGGCTTGGGGGTCCCAAACTCCAGCATCTCGGCGCCAGGCCCTTTGGAAGTGCCCTTCGGGGGCCGACCTAGGGTTAGGGTTAGCCCCCAGGAGGCCGGCAGGCACCATATGATGGCTGTGGGGTGAGTGGAGCGGTGGGCCAAGGTGAGGGCACTGGGGAGCGGGATTGTGGGTCCCTGCATTTTGGCAATGGAGGCTTCAAATATCCCCGGTTTCTCCAGGGCCCTGTCCCTTCTCCCGCCCTGAATGACCGACTGCGCCCCTAGCGCCCCGGGTGGCAGCGTTGTGGGAGGGTGAGTCTGGCTCTGGGGCTTGGGGTCCCAGATCCCCGGCGTAGTGGCACCAGGACCCTTGGGAGGGGCCCCTGGGGGGCTGACCTAGGGTTAGGGTTAGCCCCAAGGAGACCGTCAGGCCCAATCCGCACACTGTGCGGCGAGTGGAGGTGCGGGCCGAGGTGAGGGCGCTGGGGAGCAGGAGCATGGGCACCAGCATTTTGGCGCGGGGAGCCTTTGAAGGTCACCGGTGGCTCAGAAGGCCCTGCCCTTCTCTCACCCTCTATGACCTGCGGTGCACCTAGAGGCCTGGGTGGGGACAGTGCAGCACTGTGAGTCTGGCTCTGGGGCTCTGAGTCACCAATCCCCAGCATTGCAGAGCCAGGCCGCTTGGGATGTCCCCACAGGGGCGACCTAGGGTTTTGGTTAGCTGCCAGGAGCCCAGCAGGCCCTATCCACTGGCTCTGAAGCAAGCGGAGGGGCGGGCCCAGGTGAGGCCGCTGGTGAGCAGGATCCTGGGAGCCAACGTTTTTGCGCAGGGAGCCTTCAAAGGTCAGCGTGGGCTCGGAGGGCCCTGCCCGATCTCTTGCCCTGATTGACCGGCGGGGCCTCTAGCGGCTCGGGTGGCTGAAGGGCAGCAGGATGAGTCCAGCACATGGGCTCGGGGTCCCCATCCCCAGCGTTGCAACGCCAGGCCCCTTGGGAAGGGCCCCTCGGGGACCGGCCTATGGTTAGGGTTAGCCTCCGGGAGCCCCGCAGGCCCGATACACCACCTGTGCGTCGAGCAGAGAGTTGGGGCGAGGTGAGGGTGCTGGTGAACATGAGCCTGGGCCCAAGCGTTTTGGTTTGGTGCGCCTTCAAATGTCGGCAGGGGTTCGGAGGGCCCTCCAGTTCTCCCACCCTGAATGAATGGCGGCGCCCCTAGTGGCCCGTGTGGGGCGGGGCAGCAGCGTGCATCTGGCGCTAGGGCTTGGGGGTCCCCAATCCCTGGCTTTGTGGCTCCACGCCCCTTAGGAAGGGACCTTCAGGGGCTGTCCCAGGGTTAGGGTTAGCGCCCAGGAGGCCGGCAGGCCCGAGTCGCTGGCTCTGCGAAGAGTGGAGGTGCGGGCCGAGTTGAGGGTGATGCAGAGTGGGAGTGTGGTCCCCAGCGTTTTGGCGCCCTGGGCCTTCGAATGTTGCCATGTCTCAAAGGGCCCTGCCCGTTCTCCTGCCCTGAATAACCAGCGGCGCGCTTTGCGGCTCCGTTGGCGGTGGGGCGGCAGGGTGAGTCCAGCGCTGTGGCTTGGGGATCCCCAATCCCCAGCATTGCGGGGCCAGGCCCCTTGGGGGGGTCTCCTCGAGGGCCGACCTAGGTTTAGAGTTAGCACCCAGGAGGCCGGCAGGCCCAAACCTCTGGCTGGGCGGCGAGAGGTGCACGGGCCGAGGTAAAGGCTCTGGGGAGCGGGAGCGTGGGTCCCTGCATTTTGGCGCAGGAGGCTTCAAATGTCCCTGGTTTCTCCAGGGCCCTGTCCGTTCTCCCACCCTGAATGAGCGGCGGCGCCCCTAGCAGCCTGGGTGGCGACAGTGTGACAGGGTGAGTCTGGCTCTGGGGCTCTGAATATCCAATCCCCAGCGTTGCAGAGCCAGGCCCCTTGGGTTGTGCCCCACGGGGCCGACCTAGGATTTCAGTTAGCCCCCAGGAGCCTGGCAGGCACTATCCACTGGCTCTGCAGGAAGTGGAGGGGCAGGCCGAGGTGAGGGCACTGGCGAGCAGGAGGATGGGAGCCAATGTTTTTCGCGGGGGCCTTCGAAGGTCAGCGGGGGCTCGGAGGGCCCTGTCCATTCTCCCACCCTGATTGACCAGTGGTCTCTAGCGGCTCGGGTGGCTGAAGGGCAGCAGGGTGAGTCCGGCACTTGGGCTCAGGGTCCCCATCCCCAGCGTTGTGACGCCAGGCCCCTGGGAAGTGCCCCTCGGGGGCCGAACTATGGTTAGGGTTAGCCCCCAGGAGGCCGGCAGGCCTGATACACCACCTGGGCGTCGAGCAGAGTGTTGGGCTGAGGTGAGGGTGCTGGTGAATATGAGCCTGGGCCCAAGCGTTTTGGTTTGGGGCGCCTTCGAAAGTTGGCGGGGATTCGGAGGGCCCTGGCAGTTCTCCCACCATGAATGAACGGCGGCGCCCCTAGCGGCCCGGGTGGGGAGGGGCGGCAGGGTGCATCTGGCACTGGGGCTTGGGGGTCCCCAATCCCTGGCGTTGCGGCACCAGGCCCCTTGGGAGGAGCCCTTCTGGGGCCAATCTAGGGTTAGGTTTAGCCCCTAGGAGGCTGGCAGGCCCTATTCGCCAGCTGTGTGGAGAGCGGAGTGGCAGACCTAGGTGAGGGCGCTGGTGAGTGGGAGGGTGGGCCTGGGCGTTTTGGCGTGGGGGGGCCTTCAAAGGTCGCCCTGTCTTGGACGGCCCTGCCAGTTCTCCCGCCCTGAATGAACGGCAGCACCCCAAGCCCCGGAGTGGCGGCTGGGCGGCAGGTGAGTCAGGTGCTGAGGCTCGGGGTCCCCAATCCCCAGCGTGGTGGCGCCAGGCCCCTTGGGAGGGGCCCCTCGGGGGCCGACCTAGGGTTAGGGTTAGCCCCCAGGAGGCCGGCAGGCACTATCCACTGGCTCTGCAGCAAACGGAGGGGAGGGCCGAGGTGAGGGTGGTGGGGAGCGGGAGCTTGGGCACCAGCGTTTTGGTGCGGGGAGCCTTTGAAGGTCACCGGGGACTCGGAAGCCCCTGCCCTTCTACCGCCCTGAATGACCGGCGGCGCCCCTAGCGGCCCAGGTGGCGACAGTGCAGCAGGGTGAGTCCGGCTCTGGGGCTCTGAGTCACCAATCCCCAGTGTTGCAGAGCCAGGCCCCTTGGGATGTGCCCCATGGGGCCGACCTAGGGTTTTGGTTAGAACCAAGAGCCCGGCAGGCTCTATCCACCGAGTCTGAATCAAACGGAGGGGTGGGCCGAGGTGAGGACACTGATGAGCAGAAGCATGGGAGCCTACGTTTTTGCATGGGGGGCCTTCGAAATTCAGGGGTCCTTGGAGGGCCCTGCCCGTTCTCCTGCCCTGATTGACCGGTGGGCCCCTAGCGGCTCGGGTGCCTGAAGGGCAGCAGGGTGAGTCCAGCAGGTGGGCTCGGGGTCCCCATCCCCGGCATTGCAGCACCAGGCCACTTGGGAAGGGCCCCTCGGGGACCGACCTACAGTTATGGTTAGCCCCCAGGAGGCCGGCAGGCCCGATACAACACCTGTGCATCGAGCGGAGAGTTGGGCCGAGGTGAAGGTGCTGGTGAACATAAGCCTGGGCCCAAGCGTTTTGGTTCAGGGCACCTTCAAAGGTCAGTGGGTGTTCAGAGGGACCTGCCTGTTCTCCCACCCTGAATGAACGGCGGCGCTCCTAGCGGCACAGGTGGTGAGGGGTGGCAGGGTGAGTCAGGCCCTAGTGCTTGGGTATCTCCAATCCCCAGCGATGCGACGCCAGGCCCCTTGGGAGGGGCCCCTCGGATGACAACTTAGGGTTAGGTTTAGCCCCTAGGAACTTGGCAGGTCCTATTCGCCAGCTGTGTGGAGAGTGGAGTGGAGGACCGAGGTGAGGGCGCTGGTGTTTGGGAGCGTGGGCCCGGGCGTTTTGGCACGGGGGGATTCGAAGGTCACTGTGTCTTGGAGGGCCCTGCCCATTATCCCGCCCTGAATGAACGGCAGCACCCCAAGCCCCTGGGTGGCGGCTGGGTGGCAGGGTGAGTCAGGTGCTGAGGCTCAGGGTCCCCAATCCCCGGCGTTGTGGCGCCAGGCCCCTTGGGAGGGGCCCCTCGGGGTTCGATCTAGGGTTATGGTTAGCCTCCCAGAGGCGGGTGGACCCGATCAGCATCTGTGCGGCACTCAGCAGGGTGGTCCGAGGTGAGGGCACAGGCGAGCAGGAGCTTGGGCCCAATCATTTTGGCGCAGGGGGTCTTCGAAGGTCGCCAGGACCTCGAGGGACCTGCCCATTTTCCTGCCCTGAATGACTGATGGTGCTCCTAGCAACCCGGGGTGGCGGCGAGGCAGCACGGTGAGTCCCGCACTGGGGCTCTGGGTCAGCAATCCCAGGCGTTGTGGTGCCAGGCCCCATCGGAGGGGCCCCTCGGGGGCCGACCTAGGGTTAGGTTTAGCCACCAGCAGGCCGGCGGGCCTGATACGCCTGCTATCCGGTGAGCGGAGGGGCGGGACAAAGTGAGGGCGCTGGCGTGCGGGAGCCTGGGCTCAAGCGTTTTGGCGCGGGGTCCCTTTGAAGGTCGCCAGGGACTTGAAGGGCCCTACGCGTTTTCCAGTCTTGAATATCCGGCGGCACCCCTAGCGGCCCTGGTGGCGGCAGGGCGGCAGGGTGAGTCCGGCGCTGGGGCACAGGGGTCCCCAATCCCCTGCGTTGCGGCGCCAGGCCCCTTGGGAGGGGCCCTTTGGGGACCAAACTAGGGTTAGGATTAGCCCCGGGGAGGCCAGCAGGCCCATTCTGCCAGCTGTGCGTTGAGCAGAGGGGCGGGCCGAGGTGAGGGCTCTGGTGAGCGGGAGCGAGGGCCCAAGCATTTTGTCGTGGGGGGCCTTCGATTGTTGCTGGGGCTCGGAGGGCCTTGCCCATTCTGCCGCCGTGAATGACAGACGGCGCCCCTACCGGCCCGGGTGGCAGCAGGGCAGTAGGGTGAGTCCGGCGCTGGGGCTCGGGGGTCCACAATCCCCAGCATTGCGGTGCCAGGTGCCTTGGGAGGGGCCCCTCATGGGCCGACCTACGGTTAGGGTTACCCCCAGGAGGCCGGCAGGCCCGATCCTCCAATTTTGTGGTGAGCGGTGGGGCGGACCGAGGTGAGGGCGCTGACAAGCGGGAGCGTGGGCACAAGCGTTTTGATGAGGGGTGCCTTCGAAGGTCGCCCGGGGCTTGGAGGGCCTGCCTGTTCTCACTCCGTGAATGACCAACGGCACCGCTAGCGGCCCGTGTGGCAGAGGGGTGGCACGGTGAGTCCGGCGCTGGGGCTCAGGGGTCAGTGATCCCAGGCGTTGTGGCACCAGGCCCCATCGGACTGGCCCCTCGGGGGCCAACCTAGGGTTAGGGTTAGCCCCCAGGAGGCCGGCAGGTCCGATCCGCCAGCTGTGAGGCGAGTGGAGGGGCGGGCCGAGGTAAGGGCACTGGCGAGTGGGAGTGTGGGCCTAAGCGTTTTGTCACGGGGGGGCCTTCAAAGGTCTCCGGGGGCTCAGAGGGCCCTACCCATTCTTCTGCCCTGAATGACAGGCGGCTCCCCTATAGGCCCGAGTGCAGCGGGGCGGCAGGGTGAGTCTGGCGCTGGGGCTCGGGAGTCCCCAATCCCCGGCGTTGCGGCGCCAGGCCCCTTGGGATGGGCCCCTAGGGGGCCTACCCTGGGTTAGGGTTAGCCCCCAGGAGGCTGGGAGGCCCGATCCGCTGGCTGTGTGGTGAGGGAGGCGCAGGCTGAGGTAAGGGCAATGGCTAGCGGAAGCGTGGTCCCAAGCGCTTTGGCGTGGGGGGCCTTCAAATGTCGCTGGGGGCTCGGAGGGCCCTGCCCGTTCTCCCGCCCTGAATGACCAGCGGCACCCCTAGCGGCCCGGGTAGCAGCGGGGTGATAGGGTGAGTCCGGCGCTGGGGCTCGGGGGTCACCAATACGCTGTGTTGCGGAGCCAGGCCTCTTGGGATATGCCCCTCGGGGGCCAACCTATGGTTAGGGTTAGCCCCTAGGAGGCTGGCAGGCCAGATCCACCAGCTGTTTGGAGAGCGGAGGGGCGGGCCGAGGTGAGGGCGCTGGCGAGCAGCAGCATTGGTCCAAGCTTTTTGGCGTGGAGTTCTTTGAAAGTCGCCAGAGGCTCGGAGGGCCCCGCCCGTTCTCCCACCCTGAATGACCGGCGGCGCCACTAGCGGCCCGGGTGGCGGCGGCGGCACGGTGAGTCCGGCGCTGGGGCTTGGGGGTCAGCAATCCCAGGCGTTGTGGCGCCAGGCCCCATTGGACGGGCCCCTCGAGGGCTGACCTAGGGTTAGGGTTAGCCCACAGGAGGCCGGCAGGCCTCATCAGCCGGTTGTGCGGTGAGCAGAGGGGCGGGCTATGGTGATGGTGCTGGCAAGCGGGAAGGTGGGCCCAAGCATTTTTGCAAGTGGGGCCTTTGAAGGTCGCCGGGGGCTCAGAAGGCCCTGCCCCTTCTCCCTCCTTGAATGACCAGCGGCGCCCCTACCGGCCCAGTTGGCGGCGGAGCGGCAGGGAGAGTCTGGGGCTGGGGATTGGATGTCCCCAATCCCCGGCGTTGCGGCGCAAGGCCCCTTGGGAGGGGCCACTCGTGGGCCGACCAAGTGTTAGGGTTAGCCCCCAGGATGCCGACAGGCCTGATCTGCAGGCTGTGCGGCGAGTGGAGGAGTGGGCTGAGATGTGGGCGCTGGGGAGCGGGAGCGTGGGCCCAAGCGTTTTTGCAAGTGGGGCCTTCGAAAGTCATCAGGGGCTCGAAGGGCCCTGCCTGTTCTCCCGCACTGAATGACTGGCGGCGCCCCTAGTGGCTCTGGTGGCATCAGGGCGGCAGGGTGAGTCCGGCGCTGGAGCTCGGGGGTCCCCATTCCCTGACATTGCGGTGCCAGGCCCCTTGGGAAGGCCCCCTCAGGAGTCGACCAAGGATTAGGCTTACCCCCAGGAGGCCGGTAGGCCCAATCTGCCAGCTGTGTGGTGAGCAGAGGGGCGGGCTGAGATGAGGGCGTGGGCGAGCAGGGAATGTGGGCCCTAGCATTTTGGCGCGAGGGGCCTTCGAAGGTCGCCAGGGGCTCGGAGGGCCCTGCCCATTCTCCTGCCCTGAATGATCGACGGCGCCCATCGCGGCCCGGTTGGCAGCGGGGCGGCAGGGAGAGTGTGGCACTGGGGCTCGGGGGCCCCCAATTTCTGGCTTTGCGGCGCCAGGGCCTTTGGGAGGGGCCCCTTGGGGACAGACCTAGGGTTAGGTTTAGCCCCCGGGAGGCTGGCAGGCCCGATCCGCTGGCTGTGCAGCAAGCGGAGGGGCGGGCCGAGATGAGGGCGCTGGCGAGCGAGAACATGGGCCCAAGCGTTTTGGCGTGAGTGGCCTTCGAAGGTCACTGGGGGCTAAGAGGGCCCTGCCCGTTCTCCCTCCCTGAATGACCGGTGGCGCCCCTACCAGCCCGTTTGGCGGCGGGGCAGCAGGGTGAGTCTGGTGCTCGGGCTCGGGGGTCCACAATCCCTGGCGTTGCAGCACCAGGTGCCTTGGGAGGGGCCCCCCGTGGCCTGACCTAGGGTTATGGTTAGCCCCCAGGAGGCCGGCAGGCCCAATCGGCCAGCTTTGCGGCGAGTGGAGGGGCAGGCCGAGGTGAGGGCGCTTACAAGCGGGAGCGTGGGCGCAAGCGTTTTGATGCGGGGTGCCTTCGAAAGTCGCCCGTGGCTCGAAGGGCCTGCCTGTTCTCACGCCCTGAATGACGGGCAGTGCAGCTAGCGGCCCGGGTGGCGGTGGGGTGGCACGGTGAGTCCGGCGCTGGGGCTCGGGTGTCAGCAATCCCAGGCGTTGTGGCGCCAGGACCCATCGGACGGGCCACTCGGGGGCCGACCTAGGGTTAGGGTTAGCCAGCAGGAGGCTGGCAGGCCTGATCCGCCATCTGTGTGGCGAGTGGAGGGGCGGGCCGAGGTAAGGGCACTGGCAAGCGGGAGCGTGGGCCGAAGCGTTTTGTCACGGGGAGCCTTCAAAGGTCTCCGGGGGTTCAGAGGACTCTACCCGTTCTCCTGCACTGAATGACCAGCGGCTCCCCTAGCGGCCCGCGTGGCGGTGGAGCAGCAGGGTGAGTCTGGTGCTGGGGCTCGGGAGTCCCCAGTCCCCGGCGTTGTGGTGCCAGGCCCCTTGGGATAGGCCCCTAGGGGGCCTTCCTAAGGTTAGGGTTAGCCCCCAAGGCTGGGAAGCCCGATCCGCCCGCTGCGTGGCGAGCGGAGGGGCAGGCCGAGGTAAGGGCGATGGAGAGCAGGAGCATGCTCCCAAGCGCTTTGGCACGGGGGGGCCTTCAAATGTCGCTGTGGGCTCGGAGGGCTCTGCCCATTCTCCCGCCCTAAATGACCGGCGGTGCGCGTTGTGGCCCGGGTGGTGGTGGGGGTCATGGTGAGTCCGGCGCTGGGGCTCAGGAGTCCCCAATCCCCGTCGTTGTGGCGCCATGCCCCTTGGGAGGGGCCAATAGGGAGCCGACCTAGGGTTTGGGTTAGCCCCCAGAAGGCCCGCAGGCCTGATCCGCCAGCTGTGCGGTGAGTGGAGGGGAGGGCCGAGGTAAGGGCGCTGGCCAGCAGGAGCGTGGGCCCAAGAGTTTTGGTGCGCGGGGCCTTCAAAGGTCGTTGGTGGCTTGGAGGGCCCTGCCCGTTCTCCCTCCCTGAATGAACGGCGGTGCCCCTAGCGGCCCAGGTGGTGGTGGGGCGACAGGGGGAGTCCCGCGCTGCAGCTCGGTGATCCCCAATCCCAACGTTGCTGCGCCAGGCCCCTCGGGATGGGCTCCTCGGGGGCAGACCTAGGCTTAGGGTTAGCCCCCAGGAGGCTGGCAGGCCTGATCGGCTGGCTATGCGGTCTGCGGAGCAGAGGTCCGAGGTGAGGGCGCTGGCGAGCGGGAGTGTAGGCCCAAGCATTTTGGCGTGGGATGCCTTCGAATGTCTCTGGGGACTCGGAAAGCCCTGCCCCATCTTTCGCCATGAATAACCGGTGGTGCCCTTAACAGCCCGGGTGTGGCAAGGTGGCAGGGTGAGTCTGGCACTGGGGCTCGGGGGCCCACATTACCTGGCTTGCAGAGCTAGGCCCCTTGGGAGGGTCCACTCGGGGGCTGACCTAGGGTGAGGGTTAGCCCCCAGGAGGCCGGCAGGCCCTATTCGCTGGCTGTGCGGTGAGCTGATCAGCGGGCCGAGGTGAGGGTGCTGGCGAGCGGGAGCGTGGGCCCAAGCGTTTTGGCGTGGGGGGCCTTCGAAGGTCGCCAGGGCTCAGAGGGCCCTGAACTTTCTCCCATCCTGAATGACCGGCGGCACCCCTAGCGGCCCAGGAGGCGGTGAGGCGGCAGGGTGAGTCCAGCGCCGGTGCTCGGGGGTCCCCAATCCCCGGCGTTGCGGTGCCAGGCCCCTTGGAAGGTGCCCCTCGGGGACTGACCTAGGGTTACGGTTAGACCCCAGGAGGCCGGCAGCCCCAATCGGCTGGCTGTGTGGTGTAAGGAGCAGCGGTCCGAGGTAAGGGTGTTGGTGAGCGGGAGTGTGGGCCAAAGCGTTTCGGCATGGTGGCCTACGAAAGTCGCCGGGGGCTCAGAGGGCCCTGCCCGTTCTTCCGCCCTGAATGACCGGCAGCGCCACTCGCGGCCCGGGTGTGGTGGGGCGGCAGGGTGAGTCCGGCGCTGGGGATCGGGGGTTCCTGATCCCTGGCATTCCACGGCCAGGCCCCTTGGGAGGGGCCCCTGGGGGGCCGACCTAGGGTTAGGGTTAGCCCCCTGGAGGCCGGGAGGCCCGATCCGCTGTCTGTGCATGAGCGGACGGGCGGGCTGAGGTAAGGGCTCTGGCGAGCGGGAGCGTAGGCCCAAGCGTTTTGGCGCGGGGGGCCTTTGAAGGTCTCCGGGGGCACGGAGGGCCCTACACGTTCTTCCACCCTGAATGACCGGCCATGCCCATAGTGGCCTGGGCACCGGCGGGGCGGCAGGTGAGTCTGGTGCTGGGGCTCAGGGGTCCCCAATCCCCACGTTGTGGTGCCAGGCCCCTTGGTAGGGTCTCCTCGGGAGCCTCCCAAGGTGAGGGTTTCCCCAGGAGTCCGGCAGTCCCGATCCGCTGGCTGTGCAGCGAGCAGATGAGCAGACCGAGTTGTAGGTGCTGGCGAGCAGGAGCGTGGGCCCAAGCGTTTTGGCTCGGGGGGCCTTCAATTGTCGCCGGGGGCTCGGAAGGCCCTGCCCGTTCTCCCGCCCTGAATGACCGGCCGGCGTGCCTAGCGGCCCGGGTTGTGGCAGGGCAGCAGGGTAGAGTTTGGCGCTGGGGCTCCGGGGTCCCCAATCCCAGGCGTTGCGGTGATAGGCGCCTTGGGATGGGCCCCTCGGTGGCCGACCTAGGATTAGAGTTTGCCCCCAGGAGGCCGGCAGTCCCGATCCGCCCGCTCTGCAATGAGCGGAGGGGTGGGCCGAGATGAGGGTGCTGGCGAGCAGGAGCGTGGGCCCAAGCGTTTTGGTGTGGGGGACCTTCGAAGGTCGTCGGGGGCTCGGAAGGCCCTACTCGTTGTCCCGCCCTGAATGACCGGCAGCATCCCTAGAGGCCCGGGTGGCGGCGGTCCAGCAGGGTGAGTCCGGCGCTGGGGCTCGGGGTCCCCAATCACCGCGTTGCTGCCCCAGGCCCCTTGGGATGGGCTCCTCAGGGGCCTACCTAGGGTTAGGGTTAGCCCCAGGAGGCCAGCAGTCCAGATCTGCCGGCTGTGCGGCGAGCGGAGGGGCGGGCCAAGGTGAGGGCGCTGAGTAGCGGGAGCATGGGCACAAGCGTTTTGATGTGGGGTGCCTTCGAAGGTCGCCCAGGGCTCGGAGGTCCCTGCCCGTTCTCCCGCACTGAATGTACTGAGGCGCCCGTAGCAGACCGTGTGGCGGCGGGGCATAAGGGTGAGTCGGAGCTTGTTCTCCGGGGTCCCCAATCCCTGGTGTTGCGGCACCATGCCCCTTGGGATGGGTCCCTTGGGGTCTGACCTAGGGTTTGAGTTAGCACCCAGGAGGCTGGCAGGACCGATCCGCTGGCTCTGCGACGAGCAGAGGGGTGGTTCGAGATGAGCACGCTCGAGTGCAGGGCCATGGGACCAGGCACATTGGCGCAGGGGGCCTTCAATGGTCGCCGGTGGCTCAGAAGGCCCTGCCCGTTCTCCCGCCCTTAATGACTGGCTGCGCCCCTAGCAGCCCAGTTGGACGTGGGGCCGCAGGGTGAGTCCAGAGCTGGGGCTCGGGTATCCCCAATCCCCGGCCTGGCGGCGCCAGGTCCCTTAGGAGGGGTCCCTCGGGGTAGGACCTAGGGTTAGGGTTAGCCGAAAAGAGGCCGGCAGGCCCGATCCCCTGGCTGTGAGGCGAGCGGAGGGGCAGGCCAGGTGAGGGCGCTGGTGAGCGGGAGCGTGGGCTCAAGCGTTTTGGATGGGGGGGCCTTCGAAGGTCGCCGCGGGCTCGGAGGGCCCTGCCCGTTTTCCCGCCCTGAATGACTGGCGGCGCCCCTAGCAGTCCGGGTGGCGGTGTTGCGGCAGGGTGAGTTTGGCTCTGGGGCTCCGGAGTCCCCAATCCCTGTCATTGCAGCGCCAGGCCCAGTGGGAGGGGCCACTAGGGGGTCGACCTAGGGTTAGGGTTAGCCCCCAGAAGGCCTGCAGGCCCGATCCACCAGCTGTGCGGCGAGCAGAGGGGAGGGCCGAGGTAAGGGCGCTGGCGAGCGGGAGCGTGGGCCCAAGCGTTTTGGTGTGGGGGGCCTTCGAAGGTCGCAGGTGGCTCAAAGAGCCCTGCCCGTTTTCCCTCCCTGAATGACCGGCGGCGCCCCTAGTGGCCCAGGTGGCAGTAGGGCGGGAGGGTGAGTCCGGCACTGGAGCTCAGGAGTCCCCAATCCCCGGTGTTGCGGCAATAGGAACCTGGGATGGGCCCCTATGGGGCCCACCAAAGGTTAGGGTAAGACCCAGGAGGCTGGCAGTCCCGATCCACCGGCTGTGCAGCGAGCGGAGGGGCGGGCCGAGGTGAGGGCGCAGGAGAGCGGGAACATGGGCCCAAGCTTTTTGGCGCGGTGGGCCTTCGAAGGTCGCCAGGGGCTCGGAGGGATCTGCCCGTTCTCCCTTCCTGAATGACCGGCGGTGTTTCTAGCAGCCCGGGTGGTGGTGGGGTGACACGGTGAGTCCAGCGCTTCAGCTCAGGGGTCCCCAATCCCAGGCATTGCGGTGCCAAGCACCTTCGGAGGGGCCCCTCAGGGGCCAACCTAGGGTTATGGGTAGCCCCCAGGAGGAGGGCAGGCCTCATCTGCCAGCTCTGTGGTGAGCGGAGGGGCAGGCCGAGGTGAGGGCGCTGAGGAGCGGGAGCGTGGGCTCAAGCGTTTTGGCATGGGGAGCCTTCGAAGGTCGCCAGTGGCTCGGAGGGCCCTGCCCGTTCTCCCTCCCTGAATGACCGGCGGCACCCCTAGCGGCCCAGGGGGCGGTAGGGCGGGAGGGTGAGTCCAGCGCTGGGGCTTGGGAGTCCCCAATTCCCCGCGTTGCGGCGCCAATCCCCTTGGGTCGGGCCCCTCGGGGGCTGACCTAGGGATCGGGTTAGCCCCCAGAAGGCCCACAGGCCTGATCTGCCAGCTGTGCTGCGAGCGGAGGGGAGGGCCGAGGTAAGGGCGCTGGCGAGCAGGAGCGTGGGCCCAAGCGTTTCCGTGCGGGTGGCCTTCGAAGTTCGCTGGTGGCTTGGAGGGCCCTGCCCATTCTCCCTCCCTGAATGACCGGTGGCGCCCCTAGCGGCCCAGGTGGCGGTAGGGCATGAGGGTGAGTTGGGCGCTGGGGCTTGGGAGTCCCCAATCCCCAGTGTTGTGGCATTAGGAACCTAGATGGGCCCTTCGGTGGCCCACCAATGGTTAGGGTAACACCCAGGAGGCTGGCAGTCCTGATCCACCGCAGTACAGCAAGCGGAGCGGTGGTCCGAGGTGAGGGCGTAGGCGAGCGGGAGTATGGGCCCAAGCGTTTTGGCACGGGGGGCCTTCGAAGGTTGTCAGGGGCTTGGAGGGATCTGCCCGTTCTCCCTCCCTGAGTGACCGACGGGGCTCCTAGCAGCCCGGGTTGCTGCAGGGTGGCAGGGTGAGTCCGGCGCTGGGGCTCGGGGGTCCCCAATCCCAGGCATTGCGGTGCCAGACCCCTTCGGAGGGGCCCCTCAGGGGACAACCTAGGGTTATGGTTAGCCCCCAGGAGGAGGGCAGGCTTCATCCGCTGGCTCTGCAGGGAGCGGAGGGGCAGGCCGAGGTGAGGGTGCTGAGGAGCGGGAGAGTGGGCTCAAGGCTTTGGATGGGGGGGCCTTTGAAGGATGCCGGGGGCTTGGAGGGCCCTGCCCGTTCTCTCGCCCTGAAAGACTGGCGGCGCCCCTAGCAGCCCGCGTTGCTGCGGGGCGGCAGGGTGACACTGGCGCTGGGCTCGGGGGTCCCCAATCCCCAGTGTTGTGGCGCCAGGCTCCTTGGGAGGGGCGCCTCGGGGGCCGACCTAGGGTTAGGGTTCGTCCCCAGGAGGCCGGCAAGCCAGGCGTTAAGTGGTTCTGGCAATGTAAACAAAAATGCCATACACTTATCTGTAAGAAATAACAGTGTACAGGAACGCTCTTAGCCCTAACATCATCCTTTGTGAATATGGAAGCCAGCCCCAAAGTGGTCGTGGAAGTCTGACGAAAGGGCTAAGCACTTTTCTCTGAGTCACCACACTATACAGGGAAAGACCAATGTACATCATCTTTCACGAGTAGGAAGCATTAATGAAAAGGTTCTGGAATTTCGAGGACTCTGACCCATCCTTATCGGTAACAAACCACCGTGTACAGGAAAACACCTTCAACTCTCATCAGCCTCTCAATCCTGATTCTGATTCAACTTTGGGTGTGTAGGACTAGGGAAATGTCTTATTGCTAAGGAAACATCTTATTGCTAAGAAAGAATGATGTCAGAGTAATGCCCTTCAAGTCACATCAGCCTTCCTAAAGACAGAAGCAGGAATCAAGGTGGTTATGTTACCAAGAGGTAAGGAAGATGAGCATATAAGTGAGAAACAACAGTGGGCAGGACCTCTCTTCCAACGAACAGTATCTTTGCTTAATGTTGAATTCCTATGGTAAATGGTTGTGGGCATTTGTGAGGTCAAAATCTTAAGTGTTTTGTAAAACTTCTTGGCCATTCACAGATGAGACTAAGGTAGTTGGGGACTCCTAGGCACTGATTTGTCCACTGTCAAAAATATGAAAAGATAAAAGAGACAGATGAGGTCTCCTCAGGCATTGTCCTTTATCCTCATCCTCCGTGAGGATGGCCATCTCTGGACAGCTCAGTGACAGGGTCTCATTCACAGTGGGGGCATCTGTTCCTCACAGACATCAGGCAGGGAAATGGATTTGGTTCTCTGTGCCAGCCCAGCCACAGCTGAGTGTCACAGCACCCTCTCGTGGGCTCATAAGAGTTTCACTGTCACCAGGCAGGTCATTGTATTTGATAAACCACTGTGAGAGTTTACAATTGCCTCATCTGCAACCTCCTAGAAGCAAATGCAGGTCTCTGGTACCATCTGAAGTCATGTGAAGGCATTGTGAGAAAGTGTCCTTTTGCTTAAGAAAAACATGGCTGGGGCTCCTGGCTGGCTCAGCCAGTTAAGCATGTGCCTTTGGCTCAGGTTATGATCCCAGGGTTCTGGGATCGAGCCCAGGCTCCCTGCTCAGCAGGAAAGGAGGTAGGGAAATAGCTTAGAACCCACAGAGAATGTGAATGAAGGGGAGTGAAATGGAACTTGGTCTGTGTTTTTTTTTTTTTTTTTTTTTTTTTTTTTTTTTTTTTAAAGATTTTATTTATTTATGTGACAGAGAGACAGCCAGCGAGAGAGGGAACACAGCAGGGGGAGTGGGAGAGGAAGAAGCAGGCTCATAGCGGAAGAGCCTGATGTGGGACTCGATCCAGGATCGCCAGGATCACGCCCTGAGCCGAAGGCAGACGCTTTTAACGACTGCGCTACCCAGGCGCCCCTGGTCTGTGTTTTGCTTTAGGGATTGGAAGTTAGTTTTTTCTCAATTGTGATTGTTCTTGAAACAGAAAAGCTGTATTGGTTTTTTTTTACCTTTAATTTTTTTTCTAATAATAATTTTTTATTATGATATGTTAGTCACTATACAGTATTTCCTTAGTTTTTGATGTAGTGTTCCGTGATTCATTATTTGCATATAACACCCAGTGCTCCATGCAATATGTACCTTCCTTAATACCCATCACTGGCCCATCCCAATCCCCCAACCCTCTCCCCTCTGAAGCCCTCAGTTTGTTTACCAGAGTCCATAGTCTTTCGTGGTTCATTCCCCCTTCTGTTTAGGGTCCATTGTCTAAAGGGACAGACAGTGGAAGTTCACCAAATATAAGATCGAAATTTCATTGTTCATTATAGATGCCGCCAAGTAGTTCCCAGACATTTCATTCTAATCTAGTAATTCATCATACCTGTGCAGGTGCACGTGGAAGACAATTGATGCATGCATAGTGGTAATAAAACACGCCCCGCGGTAGTAGAATAATAGAGGATGCGTATGTGTAAAATTATTCGACTACAGCTTCCATGCTTTCCCTTTGGTTCCTTATTATCTATGAAATTGGACAATTTTTGTTCTCTAGGCTTAAAACTCATTGTCAGTATTTAGAGTTTTTCAATGCTGATCTTCTCCTGTATAAGTTACCAAAAACCTAAAATATGTATGAACTTTAAAAAACGCTATATTGAAAATTACAGCAGGGAAGTTCCATTTTGTGAATATTGTGTCAATGGATCTCTATTTTGACATCAGTGTTCATTAGAAATGATGACATTTCATGTGAGTATAAATATCAATGTGAAAAAGAAAAGGTAGGAAGAACCTTGAATGTTTAAGTAATTGGTGAAATGACAGGTGTGTGTGTGTGTGTGTGTGTGTGTGTGTGTGTGTGTGTGTGTGTAATTGATTTTCAGTGAATGGTTCAGCTTCTTGTAGGGCCTCCGAGAGAGCCCAGGTGAACCTTTCAGTGGGTTGGTATCTGTTTTCAGAACATGGGAATCTCTTAGTCCAATAGTCAATCAGGCAAGCTTTGAGGTCTTGAAGAGTTTCAGTCCTCATCAATGGTGTTGCAGACCCTTGTGAGCAAACCCTAGGGTATGCTCAGAGCCTTCATTAGCTGGTACCAACGTGTGACGATTTCAGACAGCATTTCCCAAAGAAGTACCTCTTGATTCTCTGTCCTTGTCAGTTCCCTACACATCCTTACACTAGTTATGTGATCAGTGTGTTTCAGGATAATCCCCACAAGTGATTTTTGCTATTTCCTACTAGTCCTATCTGTTTCTCATCTTCTTCTTTTATGGTAGGGGTTGGGAAGCAACCTGTGTGGTGTAGGAAGGGGTGTGGTAGTTGTCGGCCTTCAGAGGACCGAATGATGCCTAGAAATTGTACTGTAGTTTGAGGTCAATTGTCCATCCTCTGAGTGTCAGGAATTCCATCACTTTACTTTGATGCTAGTCTGTTCTTCAAGCTGTCCTCAGAAATAAGGACGTCATCCATCTAGGGAATACTGGTTTGTGTGTATGTTTTCATTTTAGGAAAGGCCTTGCTGTTCCTGAAAATAATACTGTAGAGCACCCTTTCCTGTTCTTATTGGCCATCAGTCAATCTTTTGTGAAGTATTTGTTTATAAATAGACTTTTTATGGCTGATGAGCAGGAATTCTTTATTGACAAGTCTTTGTCAGTGTGTGTATTGCAAATCTTTACTTTCCAGCCTGCGGTTCACTTTTTCACTTTCTTATGGTCATAAGATAAGGAGAAATGTCACATTTTTATGAAGTCCCACTGAATTCTTTTAAATGGCCAAGAATCAAGTTTACAAATGTTAAACCCTGAAATTAACTAGATTCTATTCTTAGACCACAGGGGAATTGAGCCACAGTCATAGCGAAAAGAAAACCAGGAAGTCCATCAATGTTTAAAAATTAAATGGAACTTTGCTACATATCCTAAAGGTCAGAGAGGGAATCTCCATGGAAATTCTGAACCTTTTCTACATGAGGGCTCACACACAATGGCACTTTATTTGTGAAGAGCATTATAATAACCTAGAAAGGAATTGAGCCTTAAGTCAGAGTTCTGCCTGCCCCAGCCACACCTGGCAGCCTTGGCCTGTGATCCCCCTCAGCTGTCCTTTCTGGTGGCCCCGAGCTAAGGGGGTCAACATGGCCATATGGAAATGGGAAGCTCCCCACTCATAGTGATGGTGTTGCCCTCTCCCCAGCTGCCCTTTCTGGTGAATCTGAGCTAACCGGGTCAACATGGCCATATGGAAATTAGAATCTCCCCACTGTTAGTGGTGACATTGCTATTGTATCATCCTCACCAGTCCAACAACATGATTTCTGAGTGAAATATGACACAAGAGCGAATTCTTGGCCTTCCTTCAGGTTTGAAAATCATCTGGTGAGTCATCTATTAGAAATATGGATTCAACATGTGTTCTTTCTTTTTGAAAAGAAATAGACCCAATAGCAATTATGGCTTCCTGAGCACCTGTTCTTGAGAGACATCATACTGGCTCTTTGTAGCATTCTGCCTCTTAAACTCCTCAACTAGGATGTAGATATTTTTAGGCACATTTTCAGGTGATTAGACAGGGACTCAGATGATATGAGTCACAGAGGATTTTAGTGTCAGAAACCTAAGTGGGATCCCCAAATTGACTCCAAATCCCTTGTTGTTCCATACAGGGTACTATTTCCCTCTTATCTCTGGTCTTCTCGATCTGGAAACCTATCAAGTATCAGGACTTTCTTGTCATGTGGACAACTGAAACGAATTCAGCGGGCCTTTTCACCTCTGCCCATGGTGATCATTAAGATCATTATCTCAGTGGAGGAACTCTGGGTAAGATACTCAAAGATCCTTAGGAATAGAGACAGTATGATATTTCTCTGGTATTAAAGTTACTGAAACCAACTATCTTTTTTAGTCGATTCAGGCTCTGGTATGTTCAGAGGGTGCTGTAAAACAGGTCTGAAATAGTATTTAAAAACACTCAGCTCAGCCTCTTCTACAAAGTGAGCCAATGCTTATAAATATGGCTAAAATATTCCCTTACCTACGATGACTTCCCAGCCATCGTAGTGTTTATATGGTATGACTGTGACTTACATTAGTCAACATTTGCAGAGAAAGAACTTAGTGCATCCAAGGGGCACTTCATGTTGAAATTAGTTTGTGACAACGAGCTACTGTTTTATTCTGCAGTCCAAGGGAATGGTGCCAGACATCTCTAAGGTGTCTAGCAGTTCTACAATTCTGATTTTATGTGGTCTCTGTGCTTCAGAGATTTGGGCAGGAGAAGGGCAGGAGTCCAGAGACTGTGAACACTTCTGTTACCTGTGCTGACCATGGAGAGAGCAGGTAGCCTTCTGTGGGCATCATTTTGATTTCTTGGTACTCTTGTGAAAGGTGCTTTTGTCTCAAATTCCTCCATTTAGGAGTAATTATAATGATAAAAGGAATTTTTATCTTATATCATCTGTGGGCCCTGATCCTGGGCTCCCAGGGAAGCTATCCTTTAACATTTTACCCGGCTCAAAATGACTGGGCAACATCTCAAAGCATGGGCCCTGTATCTACCCCAACACATGTTGTACATCTGCTTCTAGAAGAAAACAATAACCAAAAATGCCAACATAAAGATAAGAAAAAATAAAGAACCTCTTTGACTCCCATAAGTTTAAATTCATACTGACATGTACATACTGAAATCATAAGAAAGAGTCTGCCACTTTCTGGAATCTAAGAAGATCCTCATTGTGGTGTGTAACTCTGTACGTAAAAGAAAACATAAAAAAATATATAAGCCTGCCCCAAATGTACCTTCCCCGGAGCACTCCCTTCTTGGTGAAGATTGTGTCTCCCAGGCAGCTGTCCTGACTTGGGTTTGAATAAAGGTCTCTTCCTTTCTCTCTAAAATGTTTTTAAAAGTTCATTCACGCAGTGTCGACAATAACAGTGTTTTCTATTAAAGTGAGAAATAAATGTTCCACTCTAGTTGCATTGGGAATAAACGAATTGAGGGTTTCTTTAGAAGAGTAAGTCTGCTTTCCAGAAAAGGCAAGGTTTGGTCTATTGAGAATGAAGATAATTACTGCTAAACAACAAGTATGTGTTGCCCCTTCGCCCAGAAACAGAATCAGGTGTGCAGGCTTTAGGTCAGAGGTGCCTTCTTCTCCCCAGCTGACAGCACTTCTCTGCTCTGGCTCCAAGAAACCCGAGGTTTTGAACGTCAGCATCGGAGTCAGCGAGGCAGCTTGTCACAGGACACCAGTGTTCAGAGAAAGCACAGGTATGTTTGGCAAAATTGCCTAACTATGTCAGGGCTGGAGGTAAAACCTCTCATTATCCCAAAACCTCCTGGGCTTTTCTCTTTTCTCTAGTTGAGCCACAAAGTAAAATTGAAGTAGCTGTCAGCATTCTGGGTTTGGTGGAAGAATTACTTAGTTTCCCTGCAGGTAGAACTTTGCAGAGGATCACAAATTCTCTATCCATTTATTGCTTACAAATATATTTTGACCATCTGTTTCCTAGGAACCCTTTTTTATTAGAAAGGGAAGGCGAGATTCACTCTGTGCCTGTTTGTAACATCTAATTTGTTCCTTCATCTAACAGTGTTTATTCAATTGGGCCTAAGATATGGTTGAGTGGGCAGCATCTAGAGTTAGGTGGCTTTTTTTCATCTGATACAGACTTGGATGATGTCATTCGACAAAGGTGATGTTTCATCATTGATTAGTTTATTCATCAGAAGAGTTAAAATTAGGGTGGAGGGAAAATTCAAAATTATCCAAACTGGCCTGTTCCTGTTTAAAAGTTGAGCTTCACTTTCTAGTTTTACTAAATGTATTATCTCGATATTTTGAGGTGCCATATTCTCTCTGTAGTTTCTTTGGTGGTGGAGTCAGAAGGAGAGTCTGGGAATTCTTTTGCATAGTGGCATGCTGGTGGCTTCAAGGGGCTTGGCATCAGGAGCCTTGGGGTGAAGTCTGCAACTGCTTGCCTGACCATGGGTGCATCTTCCAGAGGTTTTGTTTCCTCTTATGAAATTGCTGGCAGATAATGTTCTGCTTAAAGGGGAACCCTCCCATCCTGTTGGTGGCAATGCAAAGTGGTGCAGCCAGTCTGGGAAACAGTGTGGGGGTTCCTCAAAAAGTTAAACATTGAACAACCACATGATCCAGCAATTGCTGTCCTAGGTATTTACCCAAAGGATACAGAAATGCAGATTCGGAGGGAGTACATGCACCATGATGTTTATAGCAGCAATGTCCACAGTAGCCAAACTATGGAGAGAATCCCAAAGTCCATGCACTGATGAATGGATAAAGCAGATGTGGGATACATATATATAATGGAATATGACCCAGCTTCAAAAAGAATGAAATCTTACCATTTGCAAGGATGTGGATGGATCTAGAGTGTATTAAGTTAAGCAAAATCAGTGAGGAAAGACCAATATCCTATGCTCTCACGCTTGTGGAATTTCAGAAAGAAAATAGATGAACAGAGTTGAGGGGTGATGAGAGAGGCAAACAAGGAAATAGACTCAACCTTGGAGCACAAACTGAGTGTTGCTGCAGGAAAAGGGTTTGGGGGGAAGAGTTAAATGGGTGAGGGGTATTAAGGAGGGCACTTGTGATGAGCACTGGGTACTGTATGCAGGTGAGGAATCGCTAAATCCTACCCCTGAAGCGAATATTCCATGGCATGTGAACTAACTGGAATTTAAGTAAAAGAAGAAAGGAAAAAGTGTTCTGCTTCATGAAGAGTGAGGTAAAATTGTAGTGATTTGGGCAGTACTATTCTATAGAGGATAGATGTAAAACACCCTGTTGTAGGATACACTAGTTGCTTATCACATAAGGAGTCCTCAGAAAGCTGCAATGAAAGATTCAGATCTCAGAGCATGTTCGTGTTCCACTGATATGTTACAGTTTGCACAGGTAGGAACGAAGGTGGAGAGAAAGGCAACAGAAGGGGAAAGTAGGTGTGAACCTTTCATTAGTTAGCGTTATAGCTTTCTCATGAAAGCCTTGCGCCAGTGTGCTTTTGGAAGAAGAGGAGGAATCTGGGAGCTTTGCAGGAGACGGGGGAGTTCCAGGTCTGGGTAAAGCTGACAGGGGTCCCAGATGAGAGCTGAATGCATTCTGCAGCAGGGTGTGTTCAGTGTGGGCTCCAGGGGTGGCTGTGGGTCTCCTGGGTGAGAGTTGTGACAGGTGAGGGCTGTGTGCAAGTTCCTGGCTGAGGACAAGTGAGGCACAGGCGGAGAGCTGGCAGAGAACCTTCTTCTGGGCCACCAGCCTCACCCAACGCACACAGCCTCATCTTCTGTCCCTGTCACTCCAGTTCAGAAATCTCCGAAGGTGAGTGAAAACACATCAAGAGCATTCTGAACATAAGGGAAAGCATGTGCAAAGGCTCTGGGGCAGGAGAATTCCAGCTATGTCCAGAAGCAGCAAGAAGGCCCTGTGGCCACAGGAGACAGCTTAGGACATGAGCTCAGAGAGGTGACAGAGGGTGACAGAAAGCCATTCCAGGGCTATAACCCCATGAGACCCTGTTTCACTGGGCCATCCTGGCGACAGTGTTGAGAACAGATGACAGAGGGTTGAAGATGGCAAGGCAGGTCAATGACGAAGCTTTTCCAGGAACTCAGGCACTGTGGACCAGAGGGGTGGCCTTGGATGGAGTGGTTAGACCTATTCTGGGTCCATTTTGAAGATGGAGCTCACAGGATTTGCTGATGGGTTAGCTATTAGGAGCAGAAGAATGGAGGAATTGGGGTAACTCCTGGGTGCTGTGGGTTGTCCTGATCGAGGGGAAGGAGAGGGTTTCAGGGGGTAGGAGGTAGTCCGTGTTCCGCATGCTGAGGAAGGTGCCTTTCCCGGTGGATCTGCTGAGGTTTGTGTCTGGGAGAACCTTTCACATCTCCTCCCTCAGCAATGCTCAAGTACAAGTATCCCCCACTTGTTAAACGTTTACAGTAAGACACTGGGCTTTCTTGAAAGAACTAGGTTATTACCCAATTTCAGTAAGAGGAAGAGACCTGAAGAGGATTTCCCTCTTATGAAAAAAGTTGAACAGTGAGAATCGCATTCAGCATCTGTTTTGGGGAGAAGCACGACAGAGGCGGCGTGCACCCCAACCAGCTCCTTCCGCTGGGAACCGCTCTCCGCATCCAGCCACCAGCACTTCGAATTGTGTCTGTGAGCCTCTGCTGTGCTTTATCTTCATTTATGCTGGGCCTCCGTTAGAAACTTGTGTCCTGAGGCCTAAGAAAAGCCAAAGAGAAGGAATTTTGGAGTCTGAGCACACTGTCTAATTGTTCGTGTAAATTAATGGTCATTCCTTCTTGACACCATTTCTGCAGTGCAAGGTTTCTCAGAAGCCCTGTACTTTCAAAGAGCAGGGAAACCTATACCCCATGCTGCGGGGTTAGTTTTAGTCTCCATGCTGGACAGAATGTTTCATGACTTTAGGATTTTCTCATTCAAACATTGAGACTTTAACCACCTTCATCCGTTTCTACCACCCAATCCCCGAATCTGGCACCTACCAATCTGCTCTCGGTATCCATGCGTTCAGTATTTGTTTATTCCACGTGGAATGTACATGAGAGCATCTGGTATTGGTCTTTTTGTCTGAGTTACTTGGCATAAGGCCCCCAAGGTCTGTGTTTCCATGTCTGGTTCTTGTGAATAATGCTGCCGTGAACGTGGGAGTGCATCTGTCTTTTTGAGGCAGTATTTTTGTGTTCTCCAAATCAATACTCAGTAGAGCCATTACTGGGTCATGAGGTAGTTGTATTTATTTTTTCAGGAACCTCCATACCGTTTGTCACAGCGACTGCACCAATTTCCATTCCCACCAACAGTGCACAGTGTCTCCTCGTCTGCACACCCTTGACCCCACTTGGTGTCTCTCTCTGGGACAATTGCTGTTCCAACAGTTGTGAGGGGATAGACGATTGTGGGTTTGACTGATGTTTCCCTGACGATGACAAGTGATGTCGAACAACTTTTTCTGTCTGTTGGCACCTGTGTGCCATCTTTGGATAGTATCTATTCACATATTCCCCTCATTTTTTATATAGTTTTTTTTTTTTGTTTTGATTTGTATGAGTGTTTTGTGTATGTTGGATATTAGCCTCTTCTCACACATATGATTCGCAGATATTTTTTTCTTATTGGGTCAGTGGCCTTTTAAGTTTTTGATGGCTTCTTTTGCCATGTGGAAGATTTCAGTTTGATGTTGTTCCACTTGTTTATTTTTGCTTTTGTTGCCTTTGCATTTGGTGTCTGATCTGAAGACTCTTTGCCAAAACCAATGTCAAGAGACTTAGTACCTGTGTCTTCTTGGAGGTTTATGGATTCAGGTCTTATGTTCAAATCATTCATCCATTAAAAATTTTGTGTGTGGTGTAAGAAAGTGACCCAGTTATATTCTTCTGCATTTAGTGTCCAGTTTGCCTGTTACCGCTCACTGAAGAGACAGTCTTTCCCTCATGGCATATCTTCTGCTGCTGTGTCCTAAGTTAGGATCATCTACGTGTGGGTAAGTTTCTCAGGTTTCTGTTCTGTTCCACTGACCTGGTGTCTGTGTTTATGTCAGTACCATCCTGTTTTGATGACAACAGCTTTGTAATCTAGCTTGAAATCCAGGAGTGTGTTGACTGCACCTCTTTCTCCAGGTTGCTTTGGGTATTTGGGGTCTTTTGTGATTCCATACAAGTTTGAGGACTGTTTTCTATTTCCTCGAATAATGCCAGTGCAATTCAGATAGGCGTTTCATCACATCTGTCGATTGCTTTGGGTACGATGGACATGTTCATATAATTAAGTCTTCCAGTTAAGGAGCATGGCGTATGCTTCCATTTGTTTGTGTTGCCTTCCAACTCTTTGACCCATACATTCTGCCCCCCTCGTTACACAGATTTTTCATTTCTTTTCTGCCATGTGTTGAGTGTACTATGTCTTTCTCATTCTTGGTTACTTTTATTTCTAGATTTTTTTGATGCAATTGTAAAGGGCGTTGCTTTTTTAATTTCTCTTTGTGAAAGTGTGTCATCAGTATACAGAAATGCAAGAAGTTGGGTCATCTGGGTGGCTCCATAAGTGAAGCGTCTGCCTTCAGCTCATGTCATGATCCCAGAGTTCTGGGATCGAGCCCCATGTTGGGCTCCCCGCTTAGCGAGGGTCTGCATTTCCCTCTTTCTGACACTCCCCCTGCTCGTGATTTTTCTCTTCCTGTCAAATAAATAAATAAAATTTGAAAAAAATAAAGACAACAGGTCTCTATATTGACTTTATATCCTGCAGCTTTCTTGAATTTGTTTATTCTAACAGGTTTTTTTTTTTGTGTGTGTGTGTGTGTGGAATCTTTCGGGATTTCATGTCATTTGCAAATAATGACAGCTTTCCTGTATGGATTTCATATCTTTCTCTTTTTTTAAAATTGTTATTCACCCTACAGTACTTAATTTGTTTTTGATGTAGTGTTCCATGATTCATTGTTTGCATATAACACCTAGTGCTCTTTATGACACGTGCCGTCCAGTTTTTTTTTAAAGAATTTATTTATTTATTCGACAGAGATAGAGACAGCCAGCGAGAGAGGGAACACAACCAGGGGGAGTGGGAGAGGAAGAAGCAGGTTCACAACGGTGGAGCCTGATGTGGGGCTCGATCCCATAACGCCGGGATCACGCCCTGAGCCAAAGGCAGACGCTTAACCGCTGTGCCACCCAGGTGCCCCAACACGTGCCCTCCTTAATACCCATCACCAGGATAACCCATTCCCCCACCCCTCCCTTTCTGCAACCTTCAGTTTGTTTCCCAGTGTCAGTAGTCTCTCATGGTTCATCTCCCCCTCTCATTCCCCCCTTCACTTTTCCCTTCCTTCTTCTAATGTCCTCCGTGCTATTCCTTCCATTCCACATAGGAGTGAAACCATATGATAATTGTCTTTCTCTGCTTGACTTAATTTCACTTAGCATAATCCCCTCCTGGTCCATCCATGTTGGTGCAAATGGTGGGTATTCATCCTTTCTGATGACTGAGTAATATTCCATTGTATAGATGAACCACATCTTCTTTGTCCATTCATCTGCTGAAGGACATCTTGGCTCCTTCCACAGTTTGGCTATTATGGACATTGCTGCTATGAACATTGGGATACAGGTGCCCCTTCTTTTCATTACTCTGTGTCTATGGGGTAAATACCCAGTAGTGCAATTGTCGGTCGTCGGATAGCTCTGTCTTTAACGTCTTGAGGAACCTCCATATTGTTTTCAAAAGTGGCTGTACCAGCTTGAATTCTCACGAGTAGTGTAAGAGGGCTCCCCTTTCTCCACAACCTCTCTGACTTTTTTTTATTTCCTGTCTCGTTAATTTTTTTTCAAGATTTTATTTATTTATTCCACAGAGATAGAGACAGC
The DNA here is from genome assembly GCF_024610735.1 of Ursus americanus. Lineage (NCBI taxonomy): Eukaryota > Metazoa > Chordata > Mammalia > Carnivora > Ursidae > Ursus > Ursus americanus. Next base: position 81,217,367 of record NC_142135.1, read on the forward strand.
CAGAGAGAGAGAGAACACAAGCAGGGGTAGTGGGAGAGGAAGAAGCAGGCTCATAACGGAGGAGCCTGATGTGGGGCTCGATCCCATAATGCCGAGATCACGCCCTGAGCCGAAGGCAGACGCTTAACCACTGTGCCACCCAGGTGTCCCCTGCCTTGTTAATTTTCACCATTCTAACTGGTGTAAGGTGGTATCTCATTGTCGTTTTGATTTGTATTTGCCTGATGGCAAGTGATGTGGAGCATTTTTTCATCTGTCTGTTGGCCATTTGTATGTCTTCTCTGGAGAAGTATCTCATTGTGTCTTCTGCCCATTTTTTGGATGTCGAGTTTGAGGAGTTCTTTATAGATCTTGGATACCAGCCCTTTATCTGTAATATCATTTGCAGATATCTTCTTTGATTCCATAGATTGCCTTTTTGTTTTGTTGATCGTTTGCTTTGCCAAGCAGAAGCTTTTTATCCTGATGAAGTGCCAATAGTTCATTTTTGCTTTTATTTCCTTTGCCTTTAGAGACCTATCTTGCAAGAAGTTGTTGTGTCCAAGGTTGAAGAGTTCTTTTGACTTTGATATGAGACAGGAATCCATTATCTTATTTTCCTGATTGTATTCGAATCCTCTGTCTTTCTTGGTGAGTCTAGCTAAGTTTGTCAGTTTTGTTTATCTTTCCAAAAAAGGCAGCTCTCATTTTCATTGTTTTTTTTTTTTTTTTGTCTTTTTAGTCTCCATTGGATTTATTCATGCATTCCTTTTTGTTATTTCCTTATTTCTACTAATTTGGGGCTTTTTTTTTTCTTCTTTACCACATAAATCAGGTTGTTTATTGGAGAGCATTCTCATGGATTGATGAAGACTTGAATTTCTATGAATGTCCCCCATAAAGCTACTTTTGCTGCATCCCATACGTTTTTGTAGGTTGTCTTTTTCATCAGTGTCAAGGTACTTCTAAAATTTTTTGATTTCTTCTTTGACTGTTTGTTTTTCAGTAGCATGTTGTTAAATCTCCACATATTTTTTTTAAGGTTATTTAAGTATCTGACAGAGAGTGAGACAGCGAGAGAGGGAACGCAAGCAAGGCATTGGGAGAGGGAGAAGCGGGCTTCCCACTGAGCAAGGAGCGTGATTCGGGGCTAGATCCCAGGATCCTGGGATCAAGACCTGTGCTGAAAGCAGATCCTTAACAACTGAGCCACCCAGGCCCCCCAATCTCCACCTATTTTTTACTGTCCCATTTTTTTCTTGAAACTGATTTCTAGTTTCATATCATTGTGATTGGACAAGATTTGAAGCAGAAGTTGAAGAGCGGATTCAGATGAAAAGTTTGTTTCCTGGAGGGTTTTCTGAGGGCAGACCATGAGTTCCGTGGGGATGGAGGAAGGTTAAGTGAGACGGGGGGTGGGGTTAACCCTTGTTAGAATTACTGACTACTACCATGCAGGCTGTGTGCTACCGTTCACACCATAGTCCTGATGGACTTGTACTTCATTAGAAATATTTTGTAGGAGGTGTAGGCATAGCCTTCACGGGCCATGTGGGTTCATGGCATGACCCCAGGTCAGCAACCAGGATGTATGGTATTGTGGGGGATCAGAACCAGGCTTTCTGTGGGAAGTGACAGAAATAGGGTATGTTGAGCTCCATGACCATAGGTGAGGTCCCGAGTGACCCATTGGGTGTTAGGTCCTGTGGATCTGTCTCATCAGGTGCTGTGGAATTCAGGGACACCCTCCTGTCTGGGGATTTGTGTGGAGACAGGTAGACATCAGTGTCTGGCCAGGCACGAGGGTCGCACTGGACCACCACCAGAGGTGCAGCGTGTGGGGGAGCCACTGTTTGGTTTCCACGAAAGCTGACCAGGGTCTGTGACTGTGATTCCTAGCAGCTGCAAGGGGAGAGGAGGCCAGGGGTCCTGCACACTTCCTAGAGTTGTGGTCAGGACTAGTCTGGAGCCGACTGAAGTCAGCCACACCTGGCACAGAAGGCACCCAGTCAGTGTAGCTGTGGGCACAGCTCTGATGAAACTTTCGGGCCGGCTCCATGCTGCCACCTCCTGCTTTTCTTCATCATCTTCAAGGTCATGTGCCTCTGCTCTTGCCCCATGGCCTCCGGGGTATTGTCCGTCCTCCATCTGGCCCTCGTCCCTGGTGCCCTGTGCAGTCCGATGCCATGGTAACCTTCTCGAGACAAACATCTGGCCCTGATGGAACACTTCCATAAATCTCGTGTGATGCGAGAATGATGCCCAGCCCTGGAAGGGGGCTGCAGGTCCCCAATCAGGAGAGCCATGTCTCCCTTTTCAGCATGGCCTGCCCTCCCCTCAGTCTTCTTCAGGGAAGCTCTCCCCACTTCCTGAGATGACAGCTCTGAACTTAAAAAATGAATGTGATTTTACATATCTCTATGCCTTAGTTCATCCATGGCATGTCTTTCAACCCCGTTAGTGGGGGTTTTTTTAGCAGTTTTGAAGGGCTGTCTGCTCAAGGAGGGGATGACCTGGGTGGGGCAGCTTTCCCTCTCATCTCCCTCAGCTTGTTTCTGAGCCCTGGGGCCAGCTGTCCCACTGAGGATTGAGGGACCTGAGCCAGCCCATCCTGAGCCCAGATTGTGTCAGCTCATAGACTGATGCGTGTCGGAGCAGTGGGCAGCTGGCATGGGCCAGGGGCAGGCAGTGTCTCCTTCTCATTCCTTCCCTCCCTTCCTCCCAGAGGTAGCTCAGAGGAGCCTTCAACCCCTGCATCTCCAGATCCCTTGACCTGTGCCTCCTGTGTTCAGCTGGTGACCTTGGAGTTTCACATGGATTCTACCTCCCGTATCCTCTCCCGTAGCAGTTCTTGGATCAGGGGAGGGGTCGGACCCTTGTCTGTTTTTGGTCTTCTTTTTGTCCCGCACCAAGCCCACCCACCTTTGCATCTTCCATGTATGTGCTTGGAAGCAAGCCCATCCACAGGGAACCTATTAGTCAAACGGATCCAGGCAATGAACATTGAAGTAGAGATCCAGGATCCATAATAAACCTGCTCTGAAACCTGTCCCAAAGTCTGTGACTCTCTCACACTGAAACAGAAACAATAATAGCTTTCTGGACTGTGAAGTGACATGTGTCTCTACTTCCAATCTTGAATGCATAGGTGCTGAGCCTGGACAGAAAAGGACCATGGCTCCCGTGGGCTGGGATCCACGGTAAGAACTCAGTGAAATCTGAATTTGAGGCATGGAGTGAATAATTATTGTAGAGTGAATCCTCCCAAGTATGGCTTATGCACAGTGCGCAGGAAAAGCTTTTTCAAAGAGGTTCCTGAAAGAAAAATCTTTTTTAAATATGTATTTTAATTTCAGTAGAGCTAACATACAGTATTACATTCGTTTCAGGTGTACAATAGAGTGATTCAGTAATTCTATATATTACTCAGTGGTCATCAAGAAAAGCGTCCTCTTAATCCCCTTCATCTATTTCACTCATCCCTCTATCCACCTCCTCTCTGGTAACCATCCGTTTGTTCTCTATTGTTAAGAGATTGTATTTTGGTGTGTCTCCTTTTTCTCTTTTAGTTATTTATTTTTGTTTATTTCTTAAATTCCCCGTTAATGTGACATCGTATGGGATTTGTCTTTCTCTGACTGACTGATTTTAGTTAGGATAATACTCTCTAGCTCCATCCATGTGCTGCAAATGGCAAGGTTTCATTCTTTTTCAAGCCAAGTAATACTCCATTGTGTGTGTGTATGTGTGTGTGTGTGTGTGTGTGTGTGTGTGTGTGTGTGTGTGTGTGAATACACACATCTATCATCTCATTTGTCAATTTTTCTACAGACACTTGGGTTGCTTCCCTATTGTGATATTGTAAATAATGGTGCAAGAAACATAGGGGTGCACGTATCCTTTTAAGTTACTGTTTGCCTATTCTTTGGGTAAATATGAGTAGTGTGATTGTTGGATTGTAGGGTAGTTCTATATTTAATTTTTTGAGGAACCTTCATACTGTTTTCCACGGTGGCCACCACAGTTTGCATTCCCACCCACAGTTCGCGAGGATTTCCTTTATCCACATCCTCCCAACACCTGCTCTTTGTTGTGCTTTTGATGTTAGCCATTCTGACAGGTTTGAGGTATTACCTCATTGTCCTTTGGATTTACATTTTCCTGATGACGCGTGATGGTGAACATCTTTTCATGGGACTGTTGGCCATTTGTATTTCTTCTTTGGAGAAATGACTGTCCATGTCTTCTGCCTATTTTTTAACTGGATTATTTGTTTTTGGGGGATCGAATAGTATCAGTTGTATATGTTTTGGACACTATCCCTTTATTGCATATGATCTTTGCAAATATCTTCTCCCTTTGAGTAGGTTGTCTTCTTATTTTTACATTTTCATTGTTCTGCCGTGTGGAAACTTTTTATTTTGCTGTATTCCCAATAGTTTCTTTTTGCCTTCATTTGCTTTGCATCAGGAGACAGTCCAGAAAAACGTTGGTATGGTCCATGTCAAGAAGTTACTGTCTTCCCTCCTGTAGGATTTTTATGGATTCAGGTCTCATATTGAGGTCTTGAAACTGTTTTGTGTTTGTCTGTATTGTGTAAGAAAGCAGTCTAATTTCATTCTTTTGTGCATAGCTGTCTAGTTTTCCCAACACCATTTGTTGTAGAGACTGTCCTTTTCCCTTTTGATATCGTTGCTTGCTTTGTGGAAGATTCATGGACCACATAATTGTGGGTTTCTGTCTGAACTTGTATCCTGTTCCTTTGGTCACTGTGTCTATTTTTGTGCCATACTCTCTTGTTAGGATGACGGCAGCTTTGTAGTATAACCTGAAATCTGAAATTGTGAGTCCTCCAGCTATGTTTTTCTTTTCCACATTGCACTGGCTCTTCGGAATCTTTAGTGGTTCCATACAAATGTTTAGGATTGTTTATTCGAGGTCTTTTATTCTTTAATTTAAATTCAATTAGCCAACTTACAGTACATCATTAGTTTCAGATGTAGTCTTCAATAAATTTTCAGTCGTGTGTAACACCCAGTGCTCATTGTATCATGTGACCTCTTTAATGTTACTCCCCCAGTTACCCCCCCCAACTTCTCCAGCAACCATCAGTTTCTTGCGATAGTTAAGAGTCCATCATGGGTTTTCTCCCTCTCTGATGACTTCCCATTCTATTTTCCCTTCTTTCCCCTATGGTCTTCTTCCTTGTTTCTGATATTCCACATAGGAGTGAAAGCATATGATCATTGTCTTTCTTTCATTGACTTATTCCACTCAGCATAATACCCTCCAGCTCCACCCAGATCGGTGTGATGGTAAGTATTCATCCTTTCTGATGGCTGAGTAATATTCCATTATATATATAATCCACATCTTCTTTATCCATTCATCTATCCATGGTCATCTGCACTCCTTCCACAGCTTGTCTATTATGGATGTTGCTGCTATGAACACTGTGGTGCTTGTGTCCCGTCTTCACTACCTCTGTCTCTTTGGGGTAAATACCCAGTAGTGCAATTTCTGGGACATAGGGTAGCTTTATTTATAACTTCTTGAGGAAACTCCGTACCATTTTCAAGAGTGGCTGTACCGGACTGCATTTGTACAGGGTTGTAGGAGGGTTCCCGTTTCTCCACATCCTCTCCAACATGTATAGTTTCATGTCTTCTTATTTTTAGATATTCGGCCTCGTGTGATATGGCATCTATAGGGGTTTAGATTTGCATTTACCTAAAGCCAAGTGATATGAAGCATTTATGCATGTATCTTTTGGTCACCAATATGTCGTCATCAGTGAAGTGACTTCCCATTTTAATCCATCTCAAGACCTAAAGCTGGGTAAGGCACTGAAGCTGGATGATGCCATCAGTTGGAATTCTGTAGAATTTCAAAAGATCTCCCTGGAGAGCAAGTTTAAAGGTCAGTGTGAAGCTACTAATTGGATCCGGGGAGATCTCTGTAAGTGGGGGTTGCCTGGGATGGGCTGAGGGGGGCCCTCTGATTTTCCTGTGAATCCTTGCTGCAGCCCTAAATGGACAGTTTCCTGCTGTGGGGCAGACTGAGTCCTCTAGTCGTGCAGAGGTGAGCCTAATGCCTGGTGCCTTGGAGGCAGGCAAAGGGGGAGGGTCCCTCAGCAGAAGACCCAGGGTTAGGTTAGTCCTCAAGAGACAGCAAGTCTGGACTGCCCAGTGCTCAGAGAACTCCCAGGCCGAGTGAGATGAGGGCACAAGGGCGGGTGAGTGTGAGCCTTGGGGTTTCATCCGGAAGGGCCCACAAAGGTCGGGCTTCACCAGAAGGGGCTCTCAGGGGGTGCCCCAATTCTCTTGCCCTGCATGCTCTGTTATGCACCAAAATGGTACAGTTCACTGTGGGCTGCAGGCTGAGTCCTACGGTGGGGCTTGGGTGTCCCCAATCCCCCAGAGTGGGGTGCCAGGACCCTGGGGAGGGGCCTCTCTGTGGCCAACATAGTGTAAGGGCTAGGGTCCAGGAGCCTGGCAGGGACAATCTGCAGGCTGTGCGGTGAGCTCTGTGGAGGGCTGAGAGGAGGCCATGGGGGAGGGTGAGCATGGGCCTCAGGGTTGGGGCATGGGGGGCTGCCAAATGATGGGGACGGGCTCCGGGGGCCTCCCCAAGTTCTCGTGCCCTGTAGGCTCCGTAGAGCCCCAAGGGGTACAGTTTCCTGTCGGGTGGCAAGCTGAGTCCTGCGGTGGGGTACAGTTATCCCAATTTCCCGCGTCTGCGGTGTAAGGCTCCTGGGGAGGCCCCCACACCCGCGGCCGACCTAGGGCTAGGGTTAGGCCCTAGGAGCCCCGCAGGCCCGTTCTGCTGCCTGTATGGCGAGCTACACGGGCTGAGGTGAGGGTGTGGGGAGGGTGAGCGTGGGCCTCAGGGTTGGGGTGTGGGAGGCCGCCGAAGTTCACTGGTGGCTCAGGGGGGCCCTCCTGGCTCTCCCGCCCTGAATGCTCTATGACCTCCCAAGGTGCACGGTTTCCTGCGGGGTGGCAGACTGAGTCCTGCAGTGCGGCTCAGGTGTCCCAAATCCCCACGGCTGTGGCTCCAGGCTCCTGGGGAGGGGCCCCTCCACAGATGAACTAGGGTTAGGGTTGGGGCCCAGGAACCCCGCAGGCCAGATCTGCCCACTATGTGGCGAGCTCCACCATGGGCTGAGGTGAGGGTGCGGGGTGGGGTGAGCATGGGCTTCAAGGCTGGGTTTAGGGATCGCTGAAGTTCGCCAGGGGCTCTGGGGGCCCTCCTGGTTCTCCCGCCCTGAATGCTCTACAGCCTCCCAAGGGGCACAGTTTCCTGCAGGCTGGCAAGCTTTGTCCTGCAGTGGGGCTCAGGTGTCCCCAGTCCCTGGGGCTGCAGCACCAGGCCCCAGGGGAGGGGCCCTACCCAGCCAGCCTAGGGTCAGGTCTAGGCCCCAGGAACCCAGCAGGCCTTATCTGCCGGCTCTGCGATGAGCTCGGTGGCAAGCTGAAGGGAAGGCGTGGGGCGGGATGAGTGTGGGCCTCAGGGTGGGGGTGTAGGGGGCTGCCGAGGATCGCTGGGGGCTCAGGGGGGCCCTACTAGTTCTCCTGCACGGGATGCTCTGTGGCGCCCCAAGGGGCATGGTTTCCTGAGGGGTGGCAGGCTGAGTCCCGTGGTGGGGCTCAGGTGTACCCAATCCCCAGCTTAGGGTACAGATTAGGGTACGGTTTAAGGTTAGGGTACGGGTTACGGTTAGGGTATGGGTGAGTGTAGGGGTTAGGGTTAGGGTAAGGAGTGGGTACGGGTTAGGGTTGGCTTTAGGGGTTACAGTTTAGAGGTTATGCATTAGGGTACAGAATAGGGTCTAGGGTACAGGTTAGGGTTTAGGGTTTGGGGTTAGGGTTAGGGTTAGTGTTGGGTACGGGTTAGGTTTAGGGTACGGGTTAGGGTTAGGGTACGGGTTAGGGTACGCATTAGGGTACGGTTTAGGGTACGGGTTAGGGTATGGTTTAGGGTAAGTGTTGGCGTATGGATTTGGATACGGTTTAGGGTACGGGTTAGGGTTAGGGTACAGGTTAGGGTTAGGGTACAGTTTAGGGTTATGGTACAGGTTAGGTTATGGTTTAGTTTTAGGGTTAGGGTACGGGTTAGGGAACAGGTTAGGGATAGGAATAGGGTACGGTTTAGGGTTAGAGTATGGGTTAGGGTACAGGTTAGGGTACAGGTTAGGGTTAGGTATGGGTTAGGGTATGGGTTAGGGTCCGGGTTAGGGATAGGGTATGGGTTAGGGTATGGTTTAGGGTACGGTTTAGGGTATGGGTTAATTTAAGGTAAGGGTACTGGTTAGGGTTAGGGTACGGGTTACAGTTTAGGGTTTAGGGTTACGGTTAGGGTACGGGTTAGGGTTAGGTTTTGGGTAGGGTTTGGGTACGGGTTATGGTATGAGTTAGAGTATGGGTTAGGGTCAGCGTTTAGGGTTATGGTTAAGGTTAGGGTACAGGTTAGGGTACTTGTTTGGGTTACGTTTAGGTTTAGGGTACGGTTTAAGGTACGAGTTAGGGTACAGTTTAGGGTTAGGGTTAGGGTACGGGTTAGGGTACGGTTTAGAGTATGTGTTAGGGTTATGGTTAGGGTTAGGGTACAGGTTAGGGTTAGGGTTAGGGTATGGGTTAGAGTTAGGTTTAGAGTACGGGTTAGGGTACGGGTTAGGGTTAGGTTTAGGGTTAGGTTACGGGTTAGGGGTAGGGTTAGCTGAAGGAGTAGGGTTAAGGGTAGGGTTAGGGTTTGGGGTTTGGAGTTAGTGGTTAAGGTTAGGGTTTAGTGTTTAGGGCTTCAGGATTAGGGTTAGGGTTTAGGGTTTAGTGTTAATGTTAGGGTTTAGGGTTTAAGGATTAGGGTTTAGTGTTAGGTTTAGGGTAGGGTTAGGGTTAGGGGTTAAGGTTTAGGGTTTAAGGTTAGGGGTTAGGGTTTAGGGTTAGGGTTAGACCCCAGTAGGCCAGCTGGACCGATGTGCCAGCTGTGCGGCGAGTGGAGGAGTGGGCCGAGTTGAGGGCGCTGGCGAGCGGGAGTGTGGTATCCAGCGTTTTGGCGCAGGGTCCTTTGAACGTCGCTAGAAGCTGGAGGGCCCTGCCTGTTTTCCTGTCCTGAATAACCGGCGATGCCCCTAGTGGCTCCGTTGGCGTTGGGGCGGCAGGGTGAGTCTCACTCTGCAGCTCGGGAATCCCCAATCCCCGGCGTTGCGGTGCCAGGCCCCTTGGGAGGGGCTCCTCGTGGGCCAACCTAGGGTTAGATTTAGCCCCCATGAGGCCGGCAGGCCTGATCCTCTGGCTGGGTGGCGAGAGGTGGGCGGGCCGAGGTAAAGGCGCTGGGGAGCGGGATGGTGTGCCCCTGCATTTTGGCGCAGGAGGCTTCAAATGTCGTTGGTTTCTCCAGGGCCCTGTCCGTTCTCCCACCCTGAATGACCGGCGGCACCCCTAGTGGCCCGGGTGGCAGCGTTGTGGGAGGGTGAGTCTGGCTCTGGGGCTTGGGGTACCAGATCCCCGGCTTAGTGGCACCAGGACCCTTGGGAGGGGTCCCTGGGGCGCCGACCTAGGGTTAAGGTTAGCCCCAAGGAGACCGTCAGGCCCAATCCGCACACTGTGTGGCGAGTGGAGGTGTGGGCCGAGGTGAGGGCGTTGGGGAGCGGGAAGGTGGGCCCATGCATTTTAGCTAGGGAGGTCTTCAAAGGTCGCCGGGGCTCAGAGGGCCCTGCCTCTTCTTCCTCCTTGAATGACCAGTGGCGCCCCTACCGGCCCAGTTGGTGGCGGGGCCGCAGGGAGAGTCTGGCGCTGGGGTTCGGGAATCCCCAATCCCAGGCGTTGTGGCGCCAGGCCCCTAGGATGGGCCCCTTGGGGCCCGACTTGGGTTACGTTTAGCCCCTAGGAGGCCTGCAGGCCCGATTCGCCAGCTGTGTGACAAGCAGAGGGGCGGACTGAGGTGAGGGCCCAGGTGAGTGGGAGCATGGGCTCCAACGTTTTGGCGCGGATGGCCTTCGAAAGTCGCTGGGTTCTCAAGAGCCCTGCCCGTTCTCCCACCCTGAATGACCTGCGATGCCCCAGTGGGTCCGGTGTCGGTGGGGTGGCAGGGTGATCCTGGCGCTGCAGCTAGGGGGTCCCCAATCCCAGGCATTGCGGCACCAGTCCCCTTGGGAGTGGCCCCTCAGGGGCCGACCTAGGGTAGGGTCAGCCCCCAGGAGGCCGGCAGGCCCGATACACCACTGTGGGGTGAGTGGAGGGGCAGGCCGAGGTGAGGGTGCTGGTGAGCGGGAGCGTGGCCACAGTGGTTTGGCTCCGGGGACCTTTGAATGTCCCGCGGCTCAGAAAGCCCTGCCCCTTCAACCGACCTGAATGACCGGCGGCGCCCCTAGCGGCCTGGGTGACGTGGGATGGCAGGGTGAGTCCGACATTAGGAATCAGGAGTCCCCAATCCCCAGCATTGCGGGATCAAGCCCCTTAGGATAGGCCCCTCATGGGCCATTCTAGGGTTACGGTTAGCTCCCAGGAGGCCGGCAGGCCCGATATGCCAGCTAGACTGCAAGAGGAGGGGCAGGCCGAAGTAAAGGTGCTGGCGAGCAGGAGCGTGGGCACCAGCGTTTTGACTTGGGGCTTTCAAAGGTCGCCAGGGTCTCGAGGGCCCTGCCCGTTCTCCCACCCTGAATGAACAGCGACGCCCCAGCATGCCCGGTGTCAGCGGGGAGGCAGGGTGAGTCTGGCGCTGGGGCTCCGGGGTCCCCAATCCCTGGCGTTGTGGCGCCAGGCCCCTTGGGAGGGGCCCCTCTGGGGCCTACCTAGCTTTAGGGTTAGCCCCCAGGAGGCCGGCAGACCCGATCCGCCGGCTGTGCGGCAAACGGAGGGGTGGGCCAAGGTTAGGGCGCTGGCGAGTGGGAGCGTGGGCCCAAGCGTTTTGGTGCAGGGGGCTTTCAAAGGTCGCCAGGGGCTCGGAGGGCCATGCCCCTTCTCCCGCCCTGAATGACCGGCAGCGCCCCTAGCGGCCCGGGTGGCAGCAGGGCGGCAGGGTGAATCCAGAGCTGGGGCTCGAGGATCCCCAATCCCTGGCTTTGCAGCACCAGGCCCCTTGGGAGGGGCCTCTTGGGGGCTGACCTAGGGTTATTGTTAGCCTCCAGGAGGACGGCAGGCCTGATTTGTCAGCTGTGCAGCCAATGGTGGGGCGGGCCGAGGTGAGGGCACTGGCGAGGGGGAGCGTGGGTCCAAGCGTTTTGGAGCTGGGGGCCTTCAGAAGTCGCTGTGGGCTAGGAGGGCCCTACCCATTCTCCTGCCCTGAATGACCGGCGGCGCCCCTAGCGGCCGGGGTGGTGGCAGGGTGGCAGGGTTAGTCTGGCGCTGGGGCTCAGTGTTCCACAATCCCCGGTGTTGCGGTGCCAGGACCATTAGGAGGGACCCCTCGGTTTCCGACCTAGGGTTAGGGTTAGCTCCCAGGAGGCCGGCAGGCCCTATCCGCCGCCTGTGCAGAGAGCGGAGGGGCGGGCTGAGGTGAGGGCGCTGGCGAACAGGAGCATGGGCCCAAGCGTTTTTTTTTTTTTAAGATTTTATTTATTTATTCAACAGAGATAGAGACAGCCAGCGAGAGAGGGAACACAAGCAGGGGGAGTGGGAGAGGAAGAAGCAGGCTCTCAGCAGAGGAGCCTGATGTGGGGCTCGATCCCAGAATGCTGGGATCACGCCCTGAGCTGAAGGCAGATGCTTAACCGCTGTGCCACCCAGGCGCCCCGGGCCCAAGCGTTTTGACGCAGGGGGCTTCGAAAGTCGACGGGTGCTCGGAGGGCCCTGCCCATTCTCCCGCCATGAATAACCGGTGGTGCCCCTAGCGGCCCGGGTGGCGGCGGGGTGCCAGTGTGAGTCTGGCACTGGGGCTCGGGGGTGCCCAATCCCCACCGTTGCAGCGCCAGGTCCCTTGGGAGGGGCTCCTCAGGGGCCGACCTAGGGATAGTGTTAGCCCCCAGGAGGCCGGCAGGCCCATTCCGCCAGTTGTGCGTCAAGCGGAGGGGTGGGCCGAGGTGAGGGCGCTGGCGATCGGAGGCGTGGGCCCAAGCATCTTGGCGTGGGGAGCCTTCGAAGGTCGCCGGGGACTCGGAGGGCCCTGCCCGTTCTCCCACCGTGAATGCACGGTGGCACCCCTAGCGGCCCAGGTGGCGGATGTGCGGCAGGGTGAGTCCGGCGCTGGGACTCGGGGGTCCCCATTCCTGTATTTGCAGCACCAGGCCCCTTGGGAGGGATCCTCATGGGCCGACCTACGGTTAGGGATAGCCCCCAGGAGGTCGGCACGCCCATTCTGCCTGCTGTGATGAGAGCTGAGGGGCGAGCCGAGGTGAGGGCATGGGGAGCGGGAGCCTGGGCACCAGCATTTTGTTGCGGGGAGCCCTTGAAGGTCACCAGGGGCTGGGAAGGCCCTGCCCCTTCTCTCGCCCTGAATGACCCGAGGTGCCCCTAGCGGCCCGGGTGGCGACGTTGCGGCAGGGTGAGTCTGGCTCTGGGTCTTGGGGTCCCTGATCCCCAGTGTAGCGGCACCAGGACCCTTGGGAGGGGCCCCTGGGTGGCTGACCTAGGGTTAGGGTTAGCCCCCAGGAGGCCGGCAGGTGGGATCCGGCCACTGTCCGGGGAGCGGAGGGCGGGGCCGAGGTGAGGGCGTTGGGGAGCGGGAGCGTGGGCACCAGCGTTTTGGCACGGGGAGCCTTTGAAGGCCACCGGGGGCTCGGAAGGCCCTGCCCCTTCTCTCGCCCTGAATGACCCGCAGTGCTCCTAGCGGCCCCGGTGGCGGCGTTGCGGTAGGGTGAGTGTGGCTCTGGGGCTTGAGGTTCCCGATCCCCGGCGAAGCGGCACCAGGACCCTTGGGAGGGGCCCCTGGGTGGCCGACCTAGGGTTAGGGTTAGCACCCGGGAGGCCGGCAGGCGGGATCCGCCCGCTGTGCATGGAGCGGAGGGGCGGGCCGAGGTGAGGGCGCTGGCGAGCAAGAGCCTGGGCCCAAGCGTTTTGGCACCGGGGGCCTTCGAATGTCTCCGGGGACTCGGCGGGCCCTGCCCATTCTCCTCCCTGAATGACCGGCGGCGCCCCTAGCAGCCCAGGTGGCGGCGGGGCGGCATGGAAGTCCGGGCATAGGGCTCGGGGGTCCCCAGTCCACCGCGTTGCGGCGCCAGGCCCCTTGGGAGGGGCCCCTCGGAGGCTGACCTAGGGTTAGGTTTAGCCCCTAGGATGCCGGCAGGCCCTATTCGCCAGCTGTGTGGAGACTGGAGTGGCGGACCGAGGTGAGGGCACTGGTGAGCGGGAGCGTGGGCCCGGGTGTTTTGGCACGGGGGGCCTTTGAAGGTCACCGTGTCTTGGAGGGCCCTGCCCGTGCTCCCGCCCTGAATGAACGGCACCACCCCAAGCCCCCGGGTGGCGGCTGGGTGGCAGGGTGAGTCCAGTGCTGAGGCTCGGGGGTCCCCAATCCCCAGCGTTGCGGCGCCAGATCCCTTGGGAGGGGCCCCTCGGGGGTTGATCTAGGGTTCCGGTTAGCCCCCAGGAGGCCGGTGGACCTGATCAGCGGCTGTGCGGCACGCGGAGGGTTGGGCCGAGGTGAGGGCGCTGGCGAGACTGAGCGTGAGCCCAGGCGTTTTAGTGCGGGGGGCCTTCGAAGGTCGGTGGGGGCTCAGAGGGACCTGCCCGTTCTCCCGCTCTGAATGACCGGCGGGGCCCCTAGAGGCTCCGGTGCCTGAAGGGCAGCAGGGAGAGTCCGGCACTTGGGTTGGGGTCCCCTTCCCGGCGTTGTGGCGCCAGGCCACTTGGGAAGGGCCCCTCCGTGGCCGACCTACAGTTAGGGTTAGCCCCCAAGAGGCCAGCAGGCCCGATACACCGCCTGTGCGTCGAGCGGAGAGTTGGGCCGAGGTGAGGGTGCTGGTGAACATGAGCCTGGGCCCAAGCGTTTTGGTTCGGGGCGCCTTCGAAGGTCGGCGGGGCTTCGAAGGGCCCTGCCCGTTCTCCCACCCTGAATGAATGGCGGCGCCCCTAGCGGCACGTGTGGGGCGGGGCGGCAGGGTGCATCCAGCGCTGGGGCTTGGGGGTTCCCAATCCCTGGCGTTGCGGCGCCAGGCCCCTTAGGAAGCGACCCTCGGGGCCGTCCTAGGGTTAGGGTTAGCGCCCAGGAGGCCGGCAGGCCGGATCCGCCCGCTGTGCGAGTAGTGGATATGCAGGCCGAGTTGAGGGCGATGGCGAGCGGGAGCGCGGGCCCCAGGGTTTTGGCGTCCTGGGCCTTTGAATGTTGCCATGGCTCGGAGGGCCCTGCCCTTTCTCCTGCCCTGAAGAACCAGCAACGCCCCTAGCGGCTCCGTTGGCGGTGGGGCAGCAGGGTGAATCCCAGGCTGCGGCTCGGGGATCCCCAATCCCCGGCGTTGTGGTGCCAGGCCCCTTGGGAGGGGCTCCTCGTGGGCCGACCCAGGGTTAGAGTTAGCCCCCATAAGGCCGGCAGGCCACATCCTCTGGCTGGGCGGTGAGAGGTGGGCGGGCCGAGGTAAAGGCGCTGGGGTGCGGGATTGTGGGCCCCTGCATTTTGGGGTGGGAGGCTTCAAATGTCGCCGGTTTCTCCAGGGCCCTGTCAGTTCTCCCGCCCTGAATGACCGGCGGCGCCCCTCGCGGCCCGGGTGGCAGCGTTGTGGGAGGGTGAGTCTGGCTTTGGGGCTTGGGGTTCCAGATCCCTGGCGTAGTGGCACCAAAACCCTTGGGAGGGGCCCCTGGGGGGCCGACCTAGGGTTAGGGTTAGCCCCCAGGAGACCGTCAGGACCAACCGCACACTGTGCGGCGAGCTGAGGTGCGGCCCGAGGTGAAGGCGCTGGGGAGCGGGAGCGTGGGCACCAGCGTTTTGGCACGGGGAGCCTTTGAAGGTCACCGGGGACTCAGAAGGCCCTGCCCTTCTCTCGCCCTCTATGACCCGCGGCGCCCCTAGCGGCCCAGGTGGGGACAGTGCGGCAGGGTGAGTGTGGCTCTGGGGCTCTGAGTCACCAATCCCCAGCATTGCAGAGCCAGGCCGCTTGGGATGTCCCCTCAGGGCCGACCTAGGGTTTTGGTTAGCTGCCAGGAGCCCGGCAGGCCCTCTCCACCAGCTCTGAAGCAAGCGGTGGGGTGGGCCTAGGTGAGGGCGCTGGCGAGCAGGATCCTGGGAGCCAACGTTTTTGCGCGGGGAGCCTTCAAAGGTCAGCGTGTGCTCGGAGGGCCCTGCCCGATCTCTTGCCCTGATTGACCGGCGGGGCCTCTAGTGGCTCGGGTGGCTGAAGGGCAGCAGGGTGAGTGCGGCACATGAGCTCGGGGTCCCCATCCCCAGCGTTGCGACGCCAGGCCCCTTGGGAAGTGCCCCTCGGTGGCCGACCTATGGTTAGGGTTAGCCTCCAGGAGCCCCGCAGGCCCGATACACCGCCTGTGCGTCGAGCGAAGAGTTGGGCCGAGGCGAGGGTGCTGGTGAACATGAGCCTGGGCCCAAGCGTTTTGGTTCGGTGCGCCTTCGAAGGTCGGCAGGGGTTCGGAGGGCCCTGCCAGTTCTCCCACCCTGAATGAATGGCGGCGCCCCTAGCGGCCTGTGTGGGTTGGGGTGGCAGCGTGCATCCGGCGCTGGGGCTTGGGGGCCCCCAATCCCTGGCGTTGCGGCGCCAGGCCCCTTAGGAAGGGACCTTCAGGGGCTGTCCTAGGGTTAGGGTTAGCTCCCAGGAGGCCAGCAGGCCCGAGTCGCTGGCTCTGCAAAGAGCGGAGGTGCGGGCCGAGTTGAGGGTGATGCAGAGCGGGAGCGTGGTCCCCAGCGTTTTGGTGCCCTGGGCCTTCGACTGTTGCCATGGCTCAAAGGGCCTGCCCGTTCTCCTGCCCTGAATAACCAGCGGCGCCCTTAGCAGCTCCCTTGGTGGTGGAGCGGCAGGGTGAGTCCATGCTGCGGCTCGGGGATCCCCAATCCCCAGCGTTGCGGGGCCACTCCTCTTGGGAGGGGCTCCTCGTGGGCGGACCTAGGTTTAGAGTTAGCACCCAGGAGGCCAGCAGGCCCAATCCTCTGGCTGGGCGGCGAGAGGTGGGCGGCCCGAGGTAAAGGCGCTGGTGATCGGGAGCCTGGGCCCCTGCATTTTGGCGCAGGAGGCTTCAAATATCGCCGGTTTCTCCAGGGCCCTGTCCCTTCTCCCGCCCTGAATGACGGGCGGCGCCACTAGGGGCCCGGGTGGCGACGTTGCGGCAGGGTGAGTCTGGCTCTGGGTCTTGGGGTCCCTGATCCCCAGTGTAGCGGCACCAGGACCCTTGGGAGGGGCCCCTGGGTGGCTGACCTAGGGTTAGGGTTAGCCCCCAGGAGGCCGGCAGGTGGGATCCGGCCACTGTCCGGGGAGCGGAGGGCGGGGCCGAGGTGAGGGCGTTGGGGAGCGGGAGCGTGGGCACCAGCGTTTTGGCACGGGGAGCCTTTGAAGGCCACCAGGGGCTCGGAAGGCCCTGCCCCTTCTCTCGCCCTGAATGACCCGCAGTGCTCCTAGCGGCCCCGGTGGCGGCGTTGCGGTAGGGTGAGTGTGGCTCTGGGGCTTGAGGTTCCCGATCCCCGGCGAAGCGGCACCAGGACCCTTGGGAGGGGCCCCTGGGTGGCCGACCTAGGGTTAGGGTTAGCACCCGGGAGGCCGGCAGGCGGGATCCGCCCGCTGTGCATGGAGCGGAGGGGCGGGCCGAGGTGAGGGCGCTGGCGAGCAAGAGCCTGGGCCCAAGCGTTTTGGCACCGGGGGCCTTCGAATGTCTCCGGGGACTCGGCGGGCCCTGCCCATTCTCCTCCCTGAATGACCGGCGGCGCCCCTAGCAGCCCAGGTGGCGGCGGGGCGGCATGGAAGTCCGGGCATAGGGCTCGGGGGTCCCCAGTCCACCGCGTTGCGGCGCCAGGCCCCTTGGGAGGGGCCCCTCGGAGGCTGACCTAGGGTTAGGTTTAGCCCCTAGGATGCCGGCAGGCCCTATTCACCAGCTGTGTGGAGACTGGAGTGGCGGACCGAGGTGAGGGCACTGGTGAGCGGAAGCGTGGGCCTGGGTGTTTTGGCGCGGGGGGCCTTTGAAGGTCACCGTGTCTTGGAGGGCCCTGCCCGTGCTCCCGCCCTGAATGAACGGCACCACCCCAAGCCCCCGGGTGGCGGCTGGGTGGCAGGGTGAGTCCAGTGCTGAGGCTCGGGGGTCCCCAATCCCCAGCGTTGCGGCGCCAGATCCCTTGGGAGGGGCCCCTCGGGGGTCGATCTAGGGTTCCGGTTAGCCCCCAGGAGGCCGGTGGACCTGATCAGCGGCTGTGCGGCACGCGGAGGGTTGGGCCGAGGTGAGGGCGCTGGCGAGACTGAGCGTGAGCCCAGGCGTTTTAGTGCGGGGGGCCTTCGAAGGTCGGTGGGGGCTCAGAGGGACCTGCCCGTTCTCCCGCTCTGAATGACCGGCGGGGCCCCTAGAGGCTCCGGTGCCTGAAGGGCAGCAGGGTGAGTCCGGCACTTGGGTTGGGGTCCCCATTCCCGGCGTTGTGGCGCCAGGCCACTTGGGAAGGGCCCCTCCGTGGCCGACCTACAGTTAGGGTTAGCCCCCAAGAGGCCAGCAGGCCCGATACACCGCCTGTGCGTCGAGCGGAGAGTTGGGCCGAGGTGAGGGTGCTGGTGAACATGAGCCTGGGCCCAAGCGTTTTGGTTCGGGGCGCCTTCGAAGGTCGGCGGGGCTTCGAAGGGCCCTGCCCGTTCTCCCACCCTGAATGAATGGCGGCGCCCCTAGCGGCACGTGTGGGGCGGGGCGGCAGGGTGCATCCAGCGCTGGGGCTTGGGGGTTCCCAATCCCTGGCTTTGCGGCGCCAGGCCCCTTAGGAAGCGACCCTCGGGGCCGTCCTAGGGTTAGGGTTAGCGCCCAGGAGGCCGGCAGGCCGGATCCGCCCGCTGTGCGAGTAGTGGATATGCAGGCCGAGTTGAGGGCGATGGCGAGCCGGAGCGCGGGCCCCAGGGTTTTGGCGTCCTGGGCCTTTGAATGTTGCCATGGCTCGGAGGGCCCTGCCCTTTCTCCTGCCCTGAAGAACCAGCAACGCCCCTAGCGGCTCCGTTGGCGGTGGGGCAGCAGGGTGAATCCCAGGCTGCGGCTCGGGGATCCCCAATCCCCGGCGTTGTGGTGCCAGGCCCCTTGGGAGGGGCTCCTCGTGGGCCGACCCAGGGTTAGAGTTAGCCCCCATAAGGCCGGCAGGCCACATCCTCTGGCTGGGCGGTGAGAGGTGGGCGGGCCGAGGTAAAGGCGCTGGGGTGCGGGATTGTGGGCCCCTGCATTTTGGGGTGGGAGGCTTCAAATGTCGCCGGTTTCTCCAGGGCCCTGTCAGTTCTCCCGCCCTGAATGACCGGCGGCGCCCCTCGCGGCCCGGGTGGCAGCGTTGTGGGAGGGTGAGTCTGGCTTTGGGGCTTGGGGTTCCAGATCCCTGGCGTAGTGGCACCAAAACCCTTGGGAGGGGCCCCTGGGGGGCCGACCTAGGGTTAGGGTTAGCCCCCAGGAGACCGTCAGGACCAACCGCACACTGTGCGGCGAGCTGAGGTGCGGCCCGAGGTGAAGGCGCTGGGGAGCGGGAGCGTGGGCACCAGCGTTTTGGCACGGGGAGCCTTTGAAGGTCACCGGGGACTCAGAAGGCCCTGCCCTTCTCTCGCCCTCTATGACCCGCGGCGCCCCTAGCGGCCCAGGTGGGGACAGTGCGGCAGGGTGAGTGTGGCTCTGGGGCTCTGAGTCACCAATCCCCAGCATTGCAGAGCCAGGCCGCTTGGGATGTCCCCTCAGGGCCGACCTAGGGTTTTGGTTAGCTGCCAGGAGCCCGGCAGGCCCTCTCCACCAGCTCTGAAGCAAGCGGTGGGGTGGGCCTAGGTGAGGGCGCTGGCGAGCAGGATCCTGGGAGCCAACGTTTTTGCGCGGGGAGCCTTCAAAGGTCAGCGTGTGCTCGGAGGGCCCTGCCCGATCTCTTGCCCTGATTGACCGGCGGGGCCTCTAGTGGCTCGGGTGGCTGAAGGGCAGCAGGGTGAGTGCGGCACATGAGCTCGGGGTCCCCATCCCCAGCGTTGCGACGCCAGGCCCCTTGGGAAGTGCCCCTCGGTGGCCGACCTATGGTTAGGGTTAGCCTCCAGGAGCCCCGCAGGCCCGATACACCGCCTGTGCGTCGAGCGAAGAGTTGGGCCGAGGCGAGGGTGCTGGTGAACATGAGCCTGGGCCCAAGCGTTTTGGTTCGGTGCGCCTTCGAAGGTCGGCAGGGGTTCGGAGGGCCCTGCCAGTTCTCCCACCCTGAATGAATGGCGGCGCCCCTAGCGGCCTGTGTGGGTTGGGGTGGCAGCGTGCATCCGGCGCTGGGGCTTGGGGGCCCCCAATCCCTGGCGTTGCGGCGCCAGGCCCCTTAGGAAGGGACCTTCAGGGGCTGTCCTAGGGTTAGGGTTAGCTCCCAGGAGGCCAGCAGGCCCGAGTCGCTGGCTCTGCAAAGAGCGGAGGTGCGGGCCGAGTTGAGGGTGATGCAGAGCGGGAGCATGGTCCCCAGCGTTTTGGTGCCCTGGGCCTTCGACTGTTGCCATGGCTCAAAGGGCCTGCCCGTTCTCCTGCCCTGAATAACCAGCGGCGCCCTTAGCAGCTCCCTTGGTGGTGGAGCGGCAGGGTGAGTCCATGCTGCGGCTCGGGGATCCCCAATCCCCAGCGTTGCGGGGCCACTCCTCTTGGGAGGGGCTCCTCGTGGGCGGACCTAGGTTTAGAGTTAGCACCCAGGAGGCCAGCAGGCCCAATCCTCTGGCTGGGCGGCGAGAGGTGGGCGGCCCGAGGTAAAGGCGCTGGCGATCGGGAGCCTGGGCCCCTGCATTTTGGCGCAGGAGGCTTCAAATATCGCCGGTTTCTCCAGGGCCCTGTCCCTTCTCCCGCCCTGAATGACGGGCGGCGCCACTAGGGGCCCGGGTGGCGACGTTGCGGCAGGGTGAGTCTGGCTCTGGGTCTTGGGGTCCCTGATCCCCAGTGTAGCGGCACCAGGACCCTTGGGAGGGGCCCCTGGGTGGCTGACCTAGGGTTAGGGTTAGCCCCCAGGAGGCCGGCAGGTGGGATCCGGCCACTGTCCGGGGAGCGGAGGGCGGGGCCGAGGTGAGGGCGTTGGGGAGCGGGAGCGTGGGCACCAGCGTTTTGGCACGGGGAGCCTTTGAAGGCCACCAGGGGCTCGGAAGGCCCTGCCCCTTCTCTCGCCCTGAATGACCCGCAGTGCTCCTAGCGGCCCCGGTGGCGGCGTTGCGGTAGGGTGAGTGTGGCTCTGGGGCTTGAGGTTCCCGATCCCCGGCGAAGCGGCACCAGGACCCTTGGGAGGGGCCCCTGGGTGGCCGACCTAGGGTTAGGGTTAGCACCCGGGAGGCCGGCAGGCGGGATCCGCCCGCTGTGCATGGAGCGGAGGGGCGGGCCGAGGTGAGGGCGCTGGCGAGCAAGAGCCTGGGCCCAAGCGTTTTGGCACCGGGGGCCTTCGAATGTCTCCGGGGACTCGGCGGGCCCTGCCCATTCTCCTCCCTGAATGACCGGCGGCGCCCCTAGCAGCCCAGGTGGCGGCGGGGCGGCATGGAAGTCCGGGCATAGGGCTCGGGGGTCCCCAGTCCACCGCGTTGCGGCGCCAGGCCCCTTGGGAGGGGCCCCTCGGAGGCTGACCTAGGGTTAGGTTTAGCCCCTAGGATGCCGGCAGGCCCTATTCACCAGCTGTGTGGAGACTGGAGTGGCGGACCGAGGTGAGGGCACTGGTGAGCGGAAGCGTGGGCCTGGGTGTTTTGGCGCGGGGGGCCTTTGAAGGTCACCGTGTCTTGGAGGGCCCTGCCCGTGCTCCCGCCCTGAATGAACGGCACCACCCCAAGCCCCCGGGTGGCGGCTGGGTGGCAGGGTGAGTCCAGTGCTGAGGCTCGGGGGTCCCCAATCCCCAGCGTTGCGGCGCCAGATCCCTTGGGAGGGGCCCCTCGGGGGTCGATCTAGGGTTCCGGTTAGCCCCCAGGAGGCCGGTGGACCTGATCAGCGGCTGTGCGGCACGCGGAGGGTTGGGCCGAGGTGAGGGCGCTGGCGAGACTGAGCGTGAGCCCAGGCGTTTTAGTGCGGGGGGCCTTCGAAGGTCGGTGGGGGCTCAGAGGGACCTGCCCGTTCTCCCGCTCTGAATGACCGGCGGGGCCCCTAGCAGCCCAGGTGGCGGCGGGGCGGCATGGAAGTCCGGGCATAGGGCTCGGGGGTCCCCAGTCCACCGCGTTGCGGCGCCAGGCCCCTTGGGAGGGGCCCCTCGGAGGCTGACCTAGGGTTAGGTTTAGCCCCTAGGATGCTGGCAGGCCCTATTCACCAGCTGTGTGGAGACTGGAGTGGCGGACCGAGGTGAGGGCACTGGTGAGCGGAAGCGTGGGCCTGGGTGTTTTGGCGCGGGGGGCCTTTGAAGGTCACCGTGTCTTGGAGGGCCCTGCCCGTGCTCCCGCCCTGAATGAACGGCACCACCCCAAGCCCCCGGGTGGCGGCTGGGTGGCAGGGTGAGTCCAGTGCTGAGGCTCGGGGGTCCCCAATCCCCAGCGTTGCGGCGCCAGATCCCTTGGGAGGGGCCCCTCGGGGGTCGATCTAGGGTTCCGGTTAGCCCCCAGGAGGCCGGTGGACCTGATCAGCGGCTGTGCGGCACGCGGAGGGTTGGGCCGAGGTGAGGGCGCTGGCGAGACTGAACGTGAGCCCAGGCGTTTTAGTGCGGGGGGCCTTCGAAGGTCGGTGGGGGCTCAGAGGGACCTGCCCGTTCTCCCGCTCTGAATGACCGGCGGGGCCCCTAGAGGCTCCGGTGCCTGAAGGGCAGCAGGGTGAGTCCGGCACTTGGGTTGGGGTCCCCATTCCCGGCGTTGTGGCGCCAGGCCACTTGGGAAGGGCCCCTCCGTGGCCGACCTACAGTTAGGGTTAGCCCCCAAG
The DNA here is from genome assembly GCF_024610735.1 of Ursus americanus. Taxonomy (NCBI): domain Eukaryota; kingdom Metazoa; phylum Chordata; class Mammalia; order Carnivora; family Ursidae; genus Ursus; species Ursus americanus. Next base: position 81,239,248 of record NC_142135.1, read on the forward strand.
AGGCCAGCAGGCCCGATACACCGCCTGTGCGTCGAGCGGAGAGTTGGGCCGAGGTGAGGGTGCTGGTGAACATGAGCCTGGGCCCAAGCGTTTTGGTTCGGGGCGCCTTCGAAGGTCGGCGGGGCTTCGAAGGGCCCTGCCCGTTCTCCCACCCTGAATGAATGGCGGCGCCCCTAGCGGCACGTGTGGGGCGGGGCGGCAGGGTGCATCCAGCGCTGGGGCTTGGGGGTTCCCAATCCCTGGCGTTGCGGCGCCAGGCCCCTTAGGAAGCGACCCTCGGGGCCGTCCTAGGGTTAGGGTTAGCGCCCAGGAGGCCGGCAGGCCGGATCCGCCCGCTGTGCGAGTAGTGGATATGCAGGCCGAGTTGAGGGCGATGGCGAGCGGGAGCGCGGGCCCCAGGGTTTTGGCGTCCTGGGCCTTTGAATGTTGCCATGGCTCGGAGGGCCCTGCCCTTTCTCCTGCCCTGAAGAACCAGCAACGCCCCTAGCGGCTCCGTTGGCGGTGGGGCAGCAGGGTGAATCCCAGGCTGCGGCTCGGGGATCCCCAATCCCCGGCGTTGTGGTGCCAGGCCCCTTGGGAGGGGCTCCTCGTGGGCCGACCCAGGGTTAGAGTTAGCCCCCATAAGGCCGGCAGGCCACATCCTCTGGCTGGGCGGTGAGAGGTGGGCGGGCCGAGGTAAAGGCGCTGGGGTGCGGGATTGTGGGCCCCTGCATTTTGGGGTGGGAGGCTTCAAATGTCGCCGGTTTCTCCAGGGCCCTGTCAGTTCTCCCGCCCTGAATGACCGGCGGCGCCCCTCGCGGCCCGGGTGGCAGCGTTGTGGGAGGGTGAGTCTGGCTTTGGGGCTTGGGGTTCCAGATCCCTGGCGTAGTGGCACCAAAACCCTTGGGAGGGGCCCCTGGGGGGCCGACCTAGGGTTAGGGTTAGCCCCCAGGAGACCGTCAGGACCAACCGCACACTGTGCGGCGAGCTGAGGTGCGGCCCGAGGTGAAGGCGCTGGGGAGCGGGAGCGTGGGCACCAGCGTTTTGGCACGGGGAGCCTTTGAAGGTCACCGGGGACTCAGAAGGCCCTGCCCTTCTCTCGCCCTCTATGACCCGCGGCGCCCCTAGCGGCCCAGGTGGGGACAGTGCGGCAGGGTGAGTGTGGCTCTGGGGCTCTGAGTCACCAATCCCCAGCATTGCAGAGCCAGGCCGCTTGGGATGTCCCCTCAGGGCCGACCTAGGGTTTTGGTTAGCTGCCAGGAGCCCGGCAGGCCCTCTCCACCAGCTCTGAAGCAAGCGGTGGGGTGGGCCTAGGTGAGGGCGCTGGCGAGCAGGATCCTGGGAGCCAACGTTTTTGCGCGGGGAGCCTTCAAAGGTCAGCGTGTGCTCGGAGGGCCCTGCCCGATCTCTTGCCCTGATTGACCGGCGGGGCCTCTAGTGGCTCGGGTGGCTGAAGGGCAGCAGGGTGAGTGCGGCACATGAGCTCGGGGTCCCCATCCCCAGCGTTGCGACGCCAGGCCCCTTGGGAAGTGCCCCTCGGTGGCCGACCTATGGTTAGGGTTAGCCTCCAGGAGCCCCGCAGGCCCGATACACCGCCTGTGCGTCGAGCGAAGAGTTGGGCCGAGGCGAGGGTGCTGGTGAACATGAGCCTGGGCCCAAGCGTTTTGGTTCGGTGCGCCTTCGAAGGTCGGCAGGGGTTCGGAGGGCCCTGCCAGTTCTCCCACCCTGAATGAATGGCGGCGCCCCTAGCGGCCTGTGTGGGTTGGGGTGGCAGCGTGCATCCGGCGCTGGGGCTTGGGGGCCCCCAATCCCTGGCGTTGCGGCGCCAGGCCCCTTAGGAAGGGACCTTCAGGGGCTGTCCTAGGGTTAGGGTTAGCTCCCAGGAGGCCAGCAGGCCCGAGTCGCTGGCTCTGCAAAGAGCGGAGGTGCGGGCCGAGTTGAGGGTGATGCAGAGCGGGAGCATGGTCCCCAGCGTTTTGGTGCCCTGGGCCTTCGACTGTTGCCATGGCTCAAAGGGCCTGCCCGTTCTCCTGCCCTGAATAACCAGCGGCGCCCTTAGCAGCTCCCTTGGTGGTGGAGCGGCAGGGTGAGTCCATGCTGCGGCTCGGGGATCCCCAATCCCCAGCGTTGCGGGGCCACTCCTCTTGGGAGGGGCTCCTCGTGGGCGGACCTAGGTTTAGAGTTAGCACCCAGGAGGCCAGCAGGCCCAATCCTCTGGCTGGGCGGCGAGAGGTGGGCGGCCCGAGGTAAAGGCGCTGGCGATCGGGAGCCTGGGCCCCTGCATTTTGGCGCAGGAGGCTTCAAATATCGCCGGTTTCTCCAGGGCCCTGTCCCTTCTCCCGCCCTGAATGACGGGCGGCGCCACTAGGGGCCCGGGTGGCGACGTTGCGGCAGGGTGAGTCTGGCTCTGGGTCTTGGGGTCCCTGATCCCCAGTGTAGCGGCACCAGGACCCTTGGGAGGGGCCCCTGGGTGGCTGACCTAGGGTTAGGGTTAGCCCCCAGGAGGCCGGCAGGTGGGATCCGGCCACTGTCCGGGGAGCGGAGGGCGGGGCCGAGGTGAGGGCGTTGGGGAGCGGGAGCGTGGGCACCAGCGTTTTGGCACGGGGAGCCTTTGAAGGCCACCAGGGGCTCGGAAGGCCCTGCCCCTTCTCTCGCCCTGAATGACCCGCAGTGCTCCTAGCGGCCCCGGTGGCGGCGTTGCGGTAGGGTGAGTGTGGCTCTGGGGCTTGAGGTTCCCGATCCCCGGCGAAGCGGCACCAGGACCCTTGGGAGGGGCCCCTGGGTGGCCGACCTAGGGTTAGGGTTAGCACCCGGGAGGCCGGCAGGCGGGATCCGCCCGCTGTGCATGGAGCGGAGGGGCGGGCCGAGGTGAGGGCGCTGGCGAGCAAGAGCCTGGGCCCAAGCGTTTTGGCACCGGGGGCCTTCGAATGTCTCCGGGGACTCGGCGGGCCCTGCCCATTCTCCTCCCTGAATGACCGGCGGCGCCCCTAGCAGCCCAGGTGGCGGCGGGGCGGCATGGAAGTCCGGGCATAGGGCTCGGGGGTCCCCAGTCCACCGCGTTGCGGCGCCAGGCCCCTTGGGAGGGGCCCCTCGGAGGCTGACCTAGGGTTAGGTTTAGCCCCTAGGATGCCGGCAGGCCCTATTCACCAGCTGTGTGGAGACTGGAGTGGCGGACCGAGGTGAGGGCACTGGTGAGCGGAAGCGTGGGCCTGGGTGTTTTGGCGCGGGGGGCCTTTGAAGGTCACCGTGTCTTGGAGGGCCCTGCCCGTGCTCCCGCCCTGAATGAACGGCACCACCCCAAGCCCCCGGGTGGCGGCTGGGTGGCAGGGTGAGTCCAGTGCTGAGGCTCGGGGGTCCCCAATCCCCAGCGTTGCGGCGCCAGATCCCTTGGGAGGGGCCCCTCGGGGGTCGATCTAGGGTTCCGGTTAGCCCCCAGGAGGCCGGTGGACCTGATCAGCGGCTGTGCGGCACGCGGAGGGTTGGGCCGAGGTGAGGGCGCTGGCGAGACTGAGCGTGAGCCCAGGCGTTTTAGTGCGGGGGGCCTTCGAAGGTCGGTGGGGGCTCAGAGGGACCTGCCCGTTCTCCCGCTCTGAATGACCGGCGGGGCCCCTAGAGGCTCCGGTGCCTGAAGGGCAGCAGGGTGAGTCCGGCACTTGGGTTGGGGTCCCCATTCCCGGCGTTGTGGCGCCAGGCCACTTGGGAAGGGCCCCTCCGTGGCCGACCTACAGTTAGGGTTAGCCCCCAAGAGGCCAGCAGGCCCGATACACCGCCTGTGCGTCGAGCGGAGAGTTGGGCCGAGGTGAGGGTGCTGGTGAACATGAGCCTGGGCCCAAGCGTTTTGGTTCGGGGCGCCTTCGAAGGTCGGCGGGGCTTCGAAGGGCCCTGCCCGTTCTCCCACCCTGAATGAATGGCGGCGCCCCTAGCGGCACGTGTGGGGCGGGGCGGCAGGGTGCATCCAGCGCTGGGGCTTGGGGGTTCCCAATCCCTGGCTTTGCGGCGCCAGGCCCCTTAGGAAGCGACCCTCGGGGCCGTCCTAGGGTTAGGGTTAGCGCCCAGGAGGCCGGCAGGCCGGATCCGCCCGCTGTGCGAGTAGTGGATATGCAGGCCGAGTTGAGGGCGATGGCGAGCCGGAGCGCGGGCCCCAGGGTTTTGGCGTCCTGGGCCTTTGAATGTTGCCATGGCTCGGAGGGCCCTGCCCTTTCTCCTGCCCTGAAGAACCAGCAACGCCCCTAGCGGCTCCGTTGGCGGTGGGGCAGCAGGGTGAATCCCAGGCTGCGGCTCGGGGATCCCCAATCCCCGGCGTTGTGGTGCCAGGCCCCTTGGGAGGGGCTCCTCGTGGGCCGACCCAGGGTTAGAGTTAGCCCCCATAAGGCCGGCAGGCCACATCCTCTGGCTGGGCGGTGAGAGGTGGGCGGGCCGAGGTAAAGGCGCTGGGGTGCGGGATTGTGGGCCCCTGCATTTTGGGGTGGGAGGCTTCAAATGTCGCCGGTTTCTCCAGGGCCCTGTCAGTTCTCCCGCCCTGAATGACCGGCGGCGCCCCTCGCGGCCCGGGTGGCAGCGTTGTGGGAGGGTGAGTCTGGCTTTGGGGCTTGGGGTTCCAGATCCCTGGCGTAGTGGCACCAAAACCCTTGGGAGGGGCCCCTGGGGGGCCGACCTAGGGTTAGGGTTAGCCCCCAGGAGACCGTCAGGACCAACCGCACACTGTGCGGCGAGCTGAGGTGCGGCCCGAGGTGAAGGCGCTGGGGAGCGGGAGCGTGGGCACCAGCGTTTTGGCACGGGGAGCCTTTGAAGGTCACCGGGGACTCAGAAGGCCCTGCCCTTCTCTCGCCCTCTATGACCCGCGGCGCCCCTAGCGGCCCAGGTGGGGACAGTGCGGCAGGGTGAGTGTGGCTCTGGGGCTCTGAGTCACCAATCCCCAGCATTGCAGAGCCAGGCCGCTTGGGATGTCCCCTCAGGGCCGACCTAGGGTTTTGGTTAGCTGCCAGGAGCCCGGCAGGCCCTCTCCACCAGCTCTGAAGCAAGCGGTGGGGTGGGCCTAGGTGAGGGCGCTGGCGAGCAGGATCCTGGGAGCCAACGTTTTTGCGCGGGGAGCCTTCAAAGGTCAGCGTGTGCTCGGAGGGCCCTGCCCGATCTCTTGCCCTGATTGACCGGCGGGGCCTCTAGTGGCTCGGGTGGCTGAAGGGCAGCAGGGTGAGTGCGGCACATGAGCTCGGGGTCCCCATCCCCAGCGTTGCGACGCCAGGCCCCTTGGGAAGTGCCCCTCGGTGGCCGACCTATGGTTAGGGTTAGCCTCCAGGAGCCCCGCAGGCCCGATACACCGCCTGTGCGTCGAGCGAAGAGTTGGGCCGAGGCGAGGGTGCTGGTGAACATGAGCCTGGGCCCAAGCGTTTTGGTTCGGTGCGCCTTCGAAGGTCGGCAGGGGTTCGGAGGGCCCTGCCAGTTCTCCCACCCTGAATGAATGGCGGCGCCCCTAGCGGCCTGTGTGGGTTGGGGTGGCAGCGTGCATCCGGCGCTGGGGCTTGGGGGCCCCCAATCCCTGGCGTTGCGGCGCCAGGCCCCTTAGGAAGGGACCTTCAGGGGCTGTCCTAGGGTTAGGGTTAGCTCCCAGGAGGCCAGCAGGCCCGAGTCGCTGGCTCTGCAAAGAGCGGAGGTGCGGGCCGAGTTGAGGGTGATGCAGAGCGGGAGCATGGTCCCCAGCGTTTTGGTGCCCTGGGCCTTCGACTGTTGCCATGGCTCAAAGGGCCTGCCCGTTCTCCTGCCCTGAATAACCAGCGGCGCCCTTAGCAGCTCCCTTGGTGGTGGAGCGGCAGGGTGAGTCCATGCTGCGGCTCGGGGATCCCCAATCCCCAGCGTTGCGGGGCCACTCCTCTTGGGAGGGGCTCCTCGTGGGCGGACCTAGGTTTAGAGTTAGCACCCAGGAGGCCAGCAGGCCCAATCCTCTGGCTGGGCGGCGAGAGGTGGGCGGCCCGAGGTAAAGGCGCTGGCGATCGGGAGCCTGGGCCCCTGCATTTTGGCGCAGGAGGCTTCAAATATCGCCGGTTTCTCCAGGGCCCTGTCCCTTCTCCCGCCCTGAATGACGGGCGGCGCCACTAGGGGCCCGGGTGGCGACGTTGCGGCAGGGTGAGTCTGGCTCTGGGTCTTGGGGTCCCTGATCCCCAGTGTAGCGGCACCAGGACCCTTGGGAGGGGCCCCTGGGTGGCTGACCTAGGGTTAGGGTTAGCCCCCAGGAGGCCGGCAGGTGGGATCCGGCCACTGTCCGGGGAGCGGAGGGCGGGGCCGAGGTGAGGGCGTTGGGGAGCGGGAGCGTGGGCACCAGCGTTTTGGCACGGGGAGCCTTTGAAGGCCACCAGGGGCTCGGAAGGCCCTGCCCCTTCTCTCGCCCTGAATGACCCGCAGTGCTCCTAGCGGCCCCGGTGGCGGCGTTGCGGTAGGGTGAGTGTGGCTCTGGGGCTTGAGGTTCCCGATCCCCGGCGAAGCGGCACCAGGACCCTTGGGAGGGGCCCCTGGGTGGCCGACCTAGGGTTAGGGTTAGCACCCGGGAGGCCGGCAGGCGGGATCCGCCCGCTGTGCATGGAGCGGAGGGGCGGGCCGAGGTGAGGGCGCTGGCGAGCAAGAGCCTGGGCCCAAGCGTTTTGGCACCGGGGGCCTTCGAATGTCTCCGGGGACTCGGCGGGCCCTGCCCATTCTCCTCCCTGAATGACCGGCGGCGCCCCTAGCAGCCCAGGTGGCGGCGGGGCGGCATGGAAGTCCGGGCATAGGGCTCGGGGGTCCCCAGTCCACCGCGTTGCGGCGCCAGGCCCCTTGGGAGGGGCCCCTCGGAGGCTGACCTAGGGTTAGGTTTAGCCCCTAGGATGCCGGCAGGCCCTATTCGCCAGCTGTGTGGAGACTGGAGTGGCGGACCGAGGTGAGGGCACTGGTGAGCGGGAGCGTGGGCCCGGGTGTTTTGGCACGGGGGGCCTTTGAAGGTCACCGTGTCTTGGAGGGCCCTGCCCGTGCTCCCGCCCTGAATGAACGGCACCACCCCAAGCCCCCGGGTGGCGGCTGGGTGGCAGGGTGAGTCCAGTGCTGAGGCTCGGGGGTCCCCAATCCCCAGCGTTGCGGCGCCAGATCCCTTGGGAGGGGCCCCTCGGGGGTTGATCTAGGGTTCCGGTTAGCCCCCAGGAGGCCGGTGGACCTGATCAGCGGCTGTGCGGCACGCGGAGGGTTGGGCCGAGGTGAGGGCGCTGGCGAGACTGAGCGTGAGCCCAGGCGTTTTAGTGCGGGGGGCCTTCGAAGGTCGGTGGGGGCTCAGAGGGACCTGCCCGTTCTCCCGCTCTGAATGACCGGCGGGGCCCCTAGAGGCTCCGGTGCCTGAAGGGCAGCAGGGAGAGTCCGGCACTTGGGTTGGGGTCCCCTTCCCGGCGTTGTGGCGCCAGGCCACTTGGGAAGGGCCCCTCCGTGGCCGACCTACAGTTAGGGTTAGCCCCCAAGAGGCCAGCAGGCCCGATACACCGCCTGTGCGTCGAGCGGAGAGTTGGGCCGAGGTGAGGGTGCTGGTGAACATGAGCCTGGGCCCAAGCGTTTTGGTTCGGGGCGCCTTCGAAGGTCGGCGGGGCTTCGAAGGGCCCTGCCCGTTCTCCCACCCTGAATGAATGGCGGCGCCCCTAGCGGCACGTGTGGGGCGGGGCGGCAGGGTGCATCCAGCGCTGGGGCTTGGGGGTTCCCAATCCCTGGCGTTGCGGCGCCAGGCCCCTTAGGAAGCGACCCTCGGGGCCGTCCTAGGGTTAGGGTTAGCGCCCAGGAGGCCGGCAGGCCGGATCCGCCCGCTGTGCGAGTAGTGGATATGCAGGCCGAGTTGAGGGCGATGGCGAGCGGGAGCGCGGGCCCCAGGGTTTTGGCGTCCTGGGCCTTTGAATGTTGCCATGGCTCGGAGGGCCCTGCCCTTTCTCCTGCCCTGAAGAACCAGCAACGCCCCTAGCGGCTCCGTTGGCGGTGGGGCAGCAGGGTGAATCCCAGGCTGCGGCTCGGGGATCCCCAATCCCCGGCGTTGTGGTGCCAGGCCCCTTGGGAGGGGCTCCTCGTGGGCCGACCCAGGGTTAGAGTTAGCCCCCATAAGGCCGGCAGGCCACATCCTCTGGCTGGGCGGTGAGAGGTGGGCGGGCCGAGGTAAAGGCGCTGGGGTGCGGGATTGTGGGCCCCTGCATTTTGGGGTGGGAGGCTTCAAATGTCGCCGGTTTCTCCAGGGCCCTGTCAGTTCTCCCGCCCTGAATGACCGGCGGCGCCCCTCGCGGCCCGGGTGGCAGCGTTGTGGGAGGGTGAGTCTGGCTTTGGGGCTTGGGGTTCCAGATCCCTGGCGTAGTGGCACCAAAACCCTTGGGAGGGGCCCCTGGGGGGCCGACCTAGGGTTAGGGTTAGCCCCCAGGAGACCGTCAGGACCAACCGCACACTGTGCGGCGAGCTGAGGTGCGGCCCGAGGTGAAGGCGCTGGGGAGCGGGAGCGTGGGCACCAGCGTTTTGGCACGGGGAGCCTTTGAAGGTCACCGGGGACTCAGAAGGCCCTGCCCTTCTCTCGCCCTCTATGACCCGCGGCGCCCCTAGCGGCCCAGGTGGGGACAGTGCGGCAGGGTGAGTGTGGCTCTGGGGCTCTGAGTCACCAATCCCCAGCATTGCAGAGCCAGGCCGCTTGGGATGTCCCCTCAGGGCCGACCTAGGGTTTTGGTTAGCTGCCAGGAGCCCGGCAGGCCCTCTCCACCAGCTCTGAAGCAAGCGGTGGGGTGGGCCTAGGTGAGGGCGCTGGCGAGCAGGATCCTGGGAGCCAACGTTTTTGCGCGGGGAGCCTTCAAAGGTCAGCGTGTGCTCGGAGGGCCCTGCCCGATCTCTTGCCCTGATTGACCGGCGGGGCCTCTAGTGGCTCGGGTGGCTGAAGGGCAGCAGGGTGAGTGCGGCACATGAGCTCGGGGTCCCCATCCCCAGCGTTGCGACGCCAGGCCCCTTGGGAAGTGCCCCTCGGTGGCCGACCTATGGTTAGGGTTAGCCTCCAGGAGCCCCGCAGGCCCGATACACCGCCTGTGCGTCGAGCGAAGAGTTGGGCCGAGGCGAGGGTGCTGGTGAACATGAGCCTGGGCCCAAGCGTTTTGGTTCGGTGCGCCTTCGAAGGTCGGCAGGGGTTCGGAGGGCCCTGCCAGTTCTCCCACCCTGAATGAATGGCGGCGCCCCTAGCGGCCTGTGTGGGTTGGGGTGGCAGCGTGCATCCGGCGCTGGGGCTTGGGGGCCCCCAATCCCTGGCGTTGCGGCGCCAGGCCCCTTAGGAAGGGACCTTCAGGGGCTGTCCTAGGGTTAGGGTTAGCTCCCAGGAGGCCAGCAGGCCCGAGTCGCTGGCTCTGCAAAGAGCGGAGGTGCGGGCCGAGTTGAGGGTGATGCAGAGCGGGAGCGTGGTCCCCAGCGTTTTGGTGCCCTGGGCCTTCGACTGTTGCCATGGCTCAAAGGGCCTGCCCGTTCTCCTGCCCTGAATAACCAGCGGCGCCCTTAGCAGCTCCCTTGGTGGTGGAGCGGCAGGGTGAGTCCATGCTGCGGCTCGGGGATCCCCAATCCCCAGCGTTGCGGGGCCACTCCTCTTGGGAGGGGCTCCTCGTGGGCGGACCTAGGTTTAGAGTTAGCACCCAGGAGGCCAGCAGGCCCAATCCTCTGGCTGGGCGGCGAGAGGTGGGCGGCCCGAGGTAAAGGCGCTGGTGATCGGGAGCCTGGGCCCCTGCATTTTGGCGCAGGAGGCTTCAAATATCGCCGGTTTCTCCAGGGCCCTGTCCCTTCTCCCGCCCTGAATGACGGGCGGCGCCACTAGGGGCCCGGGTGGCGACGTTGCGGCAGGGTGAGTCTGGCTCTGGGTCTTGGGGTCCCTGATCCCCAGTGTAGCGGCACCAGGACCCTTGGGAGGGGCCCCTGGGTGGCTGACCTAGGGTTAGGGTTAGCCCCCAGGAGGCCGGCAGGTGGGATCCGGCCACTGTCCGGGGAGCGGAGGGCGGGGCCGAGGTGAGGGCGTTGGGGAGCGGGAGCGTGGGCACCAGCGTTTTGGCACGGGGAGCCTTTGAAGGCCACCAGGGGCTCGGAAGGCCCTGCCCCTTCTCTCGCCCTGAATGACCCGCAGTGCTCCTAGCGGCCCCGGTGGCGGCGTTGCGGTAGGGTGAGTGTGGCTCTGGGGCTTGAGGTTCCCGATCCCCGGCGAAGCGGCACCAGGACCCTTGGGAGGGGCCCCTGGGTGGCCGACCTAGGGTTAGGGTTAGCACCCGGGAGGCCGGCAGGCGGGATCCGCCCGCTGTGCATGGAGCGGAGGGGCGGGCCGAGGTGAGGGCGCTGGCGAGCAAGAGCCTGGGCCCAAGCGTTTTGGCACCGGGGGCCTTCGAATGTCTCCGGGGACTCGGCGGGCCCTGCCCATTCTCCTCCCTGAATGACCGGCGGCGCCCCTAGCAGCCCAGGTGGCGGCGGGGCGGCATGGAAGTCCGGGCATAGGGCTCGGGGGTCCCCAGTCCACCGCGTTGCGGCGCCAGGCCCCTTGGGAGGGGCCCCTCGGAGGCTGACCTAGGGTTAGGTTTAGCCCCTAGGATGCCGGCAGGCCCTATTCACCAGCTGTGTGGAGACTGGAGTGGCGGACCGAGGTGAGGGCACTGGTGAGCGGAAGCGTGGGCCTGGGTGTTTTGGCGCGGGGGGCCTTTGAAGGTCACCGTGTCTTGGAGGGCCCTGCCCGTGCTCCCGCCCTGAATGAACGGCACCACCCCAAGCCCCCGGGTGGCGGCTGGGTGGCAGGGTGAGTCCAGTGCTGAGGCTCGGGGGTCCCCAATCCCCAGCGTTGCGGCGCCAGATCCCTTGGGAGGGGCCCCTCGGGGGTCGATCTAGGGTTCCGGTTAGCCCCCAGGAGGCCGGTGGACCTGATCAGCGGCTGTGCGGCACGCGGAGGGTTGGGCCGAGGTGAGGGCGCTGGCGAGACTGAGCGTGAGCCCAGGCGTTTTAGTGCGGGGGGCCTTCGAAGGTCGGTGGGGGCTCAGAGGGACCTGCCCGTTCTCCCGCTCTGAATGACCGGCGGGGCCCCTAGAGGCTCCGGTGCCTGAAGGGCAGCAGGGTGAGTCCGGCACTTGGGTTGGGGTCCCCATTCCCGGCGTTGTGGCGCCAGGCCACTTGGGAAGGGCCCCTCCGTGGCCGACCTACAGTTAGGGTTAGCCCCCAAGAGGCCAGCAGGCCCGATACACCGCCTGTGCGTCGAGCGGAGAGTTGGGCCGAGGTGAGGGTGCTGGTGAACATGAGCCTGGGCCCAAGCGTTTTGGTTCGGGGCGCCTTCGAAGGTCGGCGGGGCTTCGAAGGGCCCTGCCCGTTCTCCCACCCTGAATGAATGGCGGCGCCCCTAGCGGCACGTGTGGGGCGGGGCGGCAGGGTGCATCCAGCGCTGGGGCTTGGGGGTTCCCAATCCCTGGCTTTGCGGCGCCAGGCCCCTTAGGAAGCGACCCTCGGGGCCGTCCTAGGGTTAGGGTTAGCGCCCAGGAGGCCGGCAGGCCGGATCCGCCCGCTGTGCGAGTAGTGGATATGCAGGCCGAGTTGAGGGCGATGGCGAGCCGGAGCGCGGGCCCCAGGGTTTTGGCGTCCTGGGCCTTTGAATGTTGCCATGGCTCGGAGGGCCCTGCCCTTTCTCCTGCCCTGAAGAACCAGCAACGCCCCTAGCGGCTCCGTTGGCGGTGGGGCAGCAGGGTGAATCCCAGGCTGCGGCTCGGGGATCCCCAATCCCCGGCGTTGTGGTGCCAGGCCCCTTGGGAGGGGCTCCTCGTGGGCCGACCCAGGGTTAGAGTTAGCCCCCATAAGGCCGGCAGGCCACATCCTCTGGCTGGGCGGTGAGAGGTGGGCGGGCCGAGGTAAAGGCGCTGGGGTGCGGGATTGTGGGCCCCTGCATTTTGGGGTGGGAGGCTTCAAATGTCGCCGGTTTCTCCAGGGCCCTGTCAGTTCTCCCGCCCTGAATGACCGGCGGCGCCCCTCGCGGCCCGGGTGGCAGCGTTGTGGGAGGGTGAGTCTGGCTTTGGGGCTTGGGGTTCCAGATCCCTGGCGTAGTGGCACCAAAACCCTTGGGAGGGGCCCCTGGGGGGCCGACCTAGGGTTAGGGTTAGCCCCCAGGAGACCGTCAGGACCAACCGCACACTGTGCGGCGAGCTGAGGTGCGGCCCGAGGTGAAGGCGCTGGGGAGCGGGAGCGTGGGCACCAGCGTTTTGGCACGGGGAGCCTTTGAAGGTCACCGGGGACTCAGAAGGCCCTGCCCTTCTCTCGCCCTCTATGACCCGCGGCGCCCCTAGCGGCCCAGGTGGGGACAGTGCGGCAGGGTGAGTGTGGCTCTGGGGCTCTGAGTCACCAATCCCCAGCATTGCAGAGCCAGGCCGCTTGGGATGTCCCCTCAGGGCCGACCTAGGGTTTTGGTTAGCTGCCAGGAGCCCGGCAGGCCCTCTCCACCAGCTCTGAAGCAAGCGGTGGGGTGGGCCTAGGTGAGGGCGCTGGCGAGCAGGATCCTGGGAGCCAACGTTTTTGCGCGGGGAGCCTTCAAAGGTCAGCGTGTGCTCGGAGGGCCCTGCCCGATCTCTTGCCCTGATTGACCGGCGGGGCCTCTAGTGGCTCGGGTGGCTGAAGGGCAGCAGGGTGAGTGCGGCACATGAGCTCGGGGTCCCCATCCCCAGCGTTGCGACGCCAGGCCCCTTGGGAAGTGCCCCTCGGTGGCCGACCTATGGTTAGGGTTAGCCTCCAGGAGCCCCGCAGGCCCGATACACCGCCTGTGCGTCGAGCGAAGAGTTGGGCCGAGGCGAGGGTGCTGGTGAACATGAGCCTGGGCCCAAGCGTTTTGGTTCGGTGCGCCTTCGAAGGTCGGCAGGGGTTCGGAGGGCCCTGCCAGTTCTCCCACCCTGAATGAATGGCGGCGCCCCTAGCGGCCTGTGTGGGTTGGGGTGGCAGCGTGCATCCGGCGCTGGGGCTTGGGGGCCCCCAATCCCTGGCGTTGCGGCGCCAGGCCCCTTAGGAAGGGACCTTCAGGGGCTGTCCTAGGGTTAGGGTTAGCTCCCAGGAGGCCAGCAGGCCCGAGTCGCTGGCTCTGCAAAGAGCGGAGGTGCGGGCCGAGTTGAGGGTGATGCAGAGCGGGAGCATGGTCCCCAGCGTTTTGGTGCCCTGGGCCTTCGACTGTTGCCATGGCTCAAAGGGCCTGCCCGTTCTCCTGCCCTGAATAACCAGCGGCGCCCTTAGCAGCTCCCTTGGTGGTGGAGCGGCAGGGTGAGTCCATGCTGCGGCTCGGGGATCCCCAATCCCCAGCGTTGCGGGGCCACTCCTCTTGGGAGGGGCTCCTCGTGGGCGGACCTAGGTTTAGAGTTAGCACCCAGGAGGCCAGCAGGCCCAATCCTCTGGCTGGGCGGCGAGAGGTGGGCGGCCCGAGGTAAAGGCGCTGGCGATCGGGAGCCTGGGCCCCTGCATTTTGGCGCAGGAGGCTTCAAATATCGCCGGTTTCTCCAGGGCCCTGTCCCTTCTCCCGCCCTGAATGACGGGCGGCGCCACTAGGGGCCCGGGTGGCGACGTTGCGGCAGGGTGAGTCTGGCTCTGGGTCTTGGGGTCCCTGATCCCCAGTGTAGCGGCACCAGGACCCTTGGGAGGGGCCCCTGGGTGGCTGACCTAGGGTTAGGGTTAGCCCCCAGGAGGCCGGCAGGTGGGATCCGGCCACTGTCCGGGGAGCGGAGGGCGGGGCCGAGGTGAGGGCGTTGGGGAGCGGGAGCGTGGGCACCAGCGTTTTGGCACGGGGAGCCTTTGAAGGCCACCAGGGGCTCGGAAGGCCCTGCCCCTTCTCTCGCCCTGAATGACCCGCAGTGCTCCTAGCGGCCCCGGTGGCGGCGTTGCGGTAGGGTGAGTGTGGCTCTGGGGCTTGAGGTTCCCGATCCCCGGCGAAGCGGCACCAGGACCCTTGGGAGGGGCCCCTGGGTGGCCGACCTAGGGTTAGGGTTAGCACCCGGGAGGCCGGCAGGCGGGATCCGCCCGCTGTGCATGGAGCGGAGGGGCGGGCCGAGGTGAGGGCGCTGGCGAGCAAGAGCCTGGGCCCAAGCGTTTTGGCACCGGGGGCCTTCGAATGTCTCCGGGGACTCGGCGGGCCCTGCCCATTCTCCTCCCTGAATGACCGGCGGCGCCCCTAGCAGCCCAGGTGGCGGCGGGGTGGCATGGAAGTCCGGGCATAGGGCTCGGGGGTCCCCAGTCCACCGCGTTGCGGCGCCAGGCCCCTTGGGAGGGGCCCCTCGGAGGCTGACCTAGGGTTAGGTTTAGCCCCTAGGATGCCGGCAGGCCCTATTCACCAGCTGTGTGGAGACTGGAGTGGCGGACCGAGGTGAGGGCACTGGTGAGCGGAAGCGTGGGCCTGGGTGTTTTGGCGCGGGGGGCCTTTGAAGGTCACCGTGTCTTGGAGGGCCCTGCCCGTGCTCCCGCCCTGAATGAACGGCACCACCCCAAGCCCCCGGGTGGCGGCTGGGTGGCAGGGTGAGTCCAGTGCTGAGGCTCGGGGGTCCCCAATCCCCAGCGTTGCGGCGCCAGATCCCTTGGGAGGGCCCCTCGGGGGTCGATCTAGGGTTCCGGTTAGCCCCCAGGAGGCCGGTGGACCTGATCAGCGGCTGTGCGGCACGCGGAGGGTTGGGCCGAGGTGAGGGCGCTGGCGAGACTGAGCGTGAGCCCAGGCGTTTTAGTGCGGGGGGCCTTCGAAGGTCGGTGGGGGCTCAGAGGGACCTGCCCGTTCTCCCGCTCTGAATGACCGGCGGGGCCCCTAGAGGCTCCGGTGCCTGAAGGGCAGCAGGGTGAGTCCGGCACTTGGGTTGGGGTCCCCATTCCCGGCGTTGTGGCGCCAGGCCACTTGGGAAGGGCCCCTCCGTGGCCGACCTACAGTTAGGGTTAGCCCCCAAGAGGCCAGCAGGCCCGATACACCGCCTGTGCGTCGAGCGGAGAGTTGGGCCGAGGTGAGGGTGCTGGTGAACATGAGCCTGGGCCCAAGCGTTTTGGTTCGGGGCGCCTTCGAAGGTCGGCGGGGCTTCGAAGGGCCCTGCCCGTTCTCCCACCCTGAATGAATGGCGGCGCCCCTAGCGGCACGTGTGGGGCGGGGCGGCAGGGTGCATCCAGCGCTGGGGCTTGGGGGTTCCCAATCCCTGGCTTTGCGGCGCCAGGCCCCTTAGGAAGCGACCCTCGGGGCCGTCCTAGGGTTAGGGTTAGCGCCCAGGAGGCCGGCAGGCCGGATCCGCCCGCTGTGCGAGTAGTGGATATGCAGGCCGAGTTGAGGGCGATGGCGAGCCGGAGCGCGGGCCCCAGGGTTTTGGCGTCCTGGGCCTTTGAATGTTGCCATGGCTCGGAGGGCCCTGCCCTTTCTCCTGCCCTGAAGAACCAGCAACGCCCCTAGCGGCTCCGTTGGCGGTGGGGCAGCAGGGTGAATCCCAGGCTGCGGCTCGGGGATCCCCAATCCCCGGCGTTGTGGTGCCAGGCCCCTTGGGAGGGGCTCCTCGTGGGCCGACCCAGGGTTAGAGTTAGCCCCCATAAGGCCGGCAGGCCACATCCTCTGGCTGGGCGGTGAGAGGTGGGCGGGCCGAGGTAAAGGCGCTGGGGTGCGGGATTGTGGGCCCCTGCATTTTGGGGTGGGAGGCTTCAAATGTCGCCGGTTTCTCCAGGGCCCTGTCAGTTCTCCCGCCCTGAATGACCGGCGGCGCCCCTCGCGGCCCGGGTGGCAGCGTTGTGGGAGGGTGAGTCTGGCTTTGGGGCTTGGGGTTCCAGATCCCTGGCGTAGTGGCACCAAAACCCTTGGGAGGGGCCCCTGGGGGGCCGACCTAGGGTTAGGGTTAGCCCCCAGGAGACCGTCAGGACCAACCGCACACTGTGCGGCGAGCTGAGGTGCGGCCCGAGGTGAAGGCGCTGGGGAGCGGGAGCGTGGGCACCAGCGTTTTGGCACGGGGAGCCTTTGAAGGTCACCGGGGACTCAGAAGGCCCTGCCCTTCTCTCGCCCTCTATGACCCGCGGCGCCCCTAGCGGCCCAGGTGGGGACAGTGCGGCAGGGTGAGTGTGGCTCTGGGGCTCTGAGTCACCAATCCCCAGCATTGCAGAGCCAGGCCGCTTGGGATGTCCCCTCAGGGCCGACCTAGGGTTTTGGTTAGCTGCCAGGAGCCCGGCAGGCCCTCTCCACCAGCTCTGAAGCAAGCGGTGGGGTGGGCCTAGGTGAGGGCGCTGGCGAGCAGGATCCTGGGAGCCAACGTTTTTGCGCGGGGAGCCTTCAAAGGTCAGCGTGTGCTCGGAGGGCCCTGCCCGATCTCTTGCCCTGATTGACCGGCGGGGCCTCTAGTGGCTCGGGTGGCTGAAGGGCAGCAGGGTGAGTGCGGCACATGAGCTCGGGGTCCCCATCCCCAGCGTTGCGACGCCAGGCCCCTTGGGAAGTGCCCCTCGGTGGCCGACCTATGGTTAGGGTTAGCCTCCAGGAGCCCCGCAGGCCCGATACACCGCCTGTGCGTCGAGCGAAGAGTTGGGCCGAGGCGAGGGTGCTGGTGAACATGAGCCTGGGCCCAAGCGTTTTGGTTCGGTGCGCCTTCGAAGGTCGGCAGGGGTTCGGAGGGCCCTGCCAGTTCTCCCACCCTGAATGAATGGCGGCGCCCCTAGCGGCCTGTGTGGGTTGGGGTGGCAGCGTGCATCCGGCGCTGGGGCTTGGGGGCCCCCAATCCCTGGCGTTGCGGCGCCAGGCCCCTTAGGAAGGGACCTTCAGGGGCTGTCCTAGGGTTAGGGTTAGCTCCCAGGAGGCCAGCAGGCCCGAGTCGCTGGCTCTGCAAAGAGCGGAGGTGCGGGCCGAGTTGAGGGTGATGCAGAGCGGGAGCGTGGTCCCCAGCGTTTTGGTGCCCTGGGCCTTCGACTGTTGCCATGGCTCAAAGGGCCTGCCCGTTCTCCTGCCCTGAATAACCAGCGGCGCCCTTAGCAGCTCCCTTGGTGGTGGAGCGGCAGGGTGAGTCCATGCTGCGGCTCGGGGATCCCCAATCCCCAGCGTTGCGGGGCCACTCCTCTTGGGAGGGGCTCCTCGTGGGCGGACCTAGGTTTAGAGTTAGCACCCAGGAGGCCAGCAGGCCCAATCCTCTGGCTGGGCGGCGAGAGGTGGGCGGCCCGAGGTAAAGGCGCTGGCGATCGGGAGCCTGGGCCCCTGCATTTTGGCGCAGGAGGCTTCAAATATCGCCGGTTTCTCCAGGGCCCTGTCCCTTCTCCCGCCCTGAATGACGGGCGGCGCCACTAGGGGCCCGGGTGGCGACGTTGCGGCAGGGTGAGTCTGGCTCTGGGTCTTGGGGTCCCTGATCCCCAGTGTAGCGGCACCAGGACCCTTGGGAGGGGCCCCTGGGTGGCTGACCTAGGGTTAGGGTTAGCCCCCAGGAGGCCGGCAGGTGGGATCCGGCCACTGTCCGGGGAGCGGAGGGCGGGGCCGAGGTGAGGGCGTTGGGGAGCGGGAGCGTGGGCACCAGCGTTTTGGCACGGGGAGCCTTTGAAGGCCACCAGGGGCTCGGAAGGCCCTGCCCCTTCTCTCGCCCTGAATGACCCGCAGTGCTCCTAGCGGCCCCGGTGGCGGCGTTGCGGTAGGGTGAGTGTGGCTCTGGGGCTTGAGGTTCCCGATCCCCGGCGAAGCGGCACCAGGACCCTTGGGAGGGGCCCCTGGGTGGCCGACCTAGGGTTAGGGTTAGCACCCGGGAGGCCGGCAGGCGGGATCCGCCCGCTGTGCATGGAGCGGAGGGGCGGGCCGAGGTGAGGGCGCTGGCGAGCAAGAGCCTGGGCCCAAGCGTTTTGGCACCGGGGGCCTTCGAATGTCTCCGGGGACTCGGCGGGCCCTGCCCATTCTCCTCCCTGAATGACCGGCGGCGCCCCTAGCAGCCCAGGTGGCGGCGGGGCGGCATGGAAGTCCGGGCATAGGGCTCGGGGGTCCCCAGTCCACCGCGTTGCGGCGCCAGGCCCCTTGGGAGGGGCCCCTCGGAGGCTGACCTAGGGTTAGGTTTAGCCCCTAGGATGCCGGCAGGCCCTATTCACCAGCTGTGTGGAGACTGGAGTGGCGGACCGAGGTGAGGGCACTGGTGAGCGGAAGCGTGGGCCCGGGTGTTTTGGCGCGGGGGGCCTTTGAAGGTCACCGTGTCTTGGAGGGCCCTGCCCGTGCTCCCGCCCTGAATGAACGGCACCACCCCAAGCCCCCGGGTGGCGGCTGGGTGGCAGGGTGAGTCCAGTGCTGAGGCTCGGGGGTCCCCAATCCCCAGCGTTGCGGCGCCAGATCCCTTGGGAGGGGCCCCTCGGGGGTCGATCTAGGGTTCCGGTTAGCCCCCAGGAGGCCGGTGGACCTGATCAGCGGCTGTGCGGCACGCGGAGGGTTGGGCCGAGGTGAGGGCGCTGGCGAGACTGAGCGTGAGCCCAGGCGTTTTAGTGCGGGGGGCCTTCGAAGGTCGGTGGGGGCTCAGAGGGACCTGCCCGTTCTCCCGCTCTGAATGACCGGCGGGGCCCCTAGAGGCTCCGGTGCCTGAAGGGCAGCAGGGTGAGTCCGGCACTTGGGTTGGGGTCCCCATTCCCGGCGTTGTGGCGCCAGGCCACTTGGGAAGGGCCCCTCCGTGGCCGACCTACAGTTAGGGTTAGCCCCCAAGAGGCCAGCAGGCCCGATACACCGCCTGTGCGTCGAGCGGAGAGTTGGGCCGAGGTGAGGGTGCTGGTGAACATGAGCCTGGGCCCAAGCGTTTTGGTTCGGGGCGCCTTCGAAGGTCGGCGGGGCTTCGAAGGGCCCTGCCCGTTCTCCCACCCTGAATGAATGGCGGCGCCCCTAGCGGCACGTGTGGGGCGGGGCGGCAGGGTGCATCCAGCGCTGGGGCTTGGGGGTTCCCAATCCCTGGCTTTGCGGCGCCAGGCCCCTTAGGAAGCGACCCTCGGGGCCGTCCTAGGGTTAGGGTTAGCGCCCAGGAGGCCGGCAGGCCGGATCCGCCCGCTGTGCGAGTAGTGGATATGCAGGCCGAGTTGAGGGCGATGGCGAGCGGGAGCGCGGGCCCCAGGGTTTTGGCGTCCTGGGCCTTTGAATGTTGCCATGGCTCGGAGGGCCCTGCCCTTTCTCCTGCCCTGAAGAACCAGCAACGCCCCTAGCGGCTCCGTTGGCGGTGGGGCAGCAGGGTGAATCCCAGGCTGCGGCTCGGGGATCCCCAATCCCCGGCGTTGTGGTGCCAGGCCCCTTGGGAGGGGCTCCTCGTGGGCCGACCCAGGGTTAGAGTTAGCCCCCATAAGGCCGGCAGGCCACATCCTCTGGCTGGGCGGTGAGAGGTGGGCGGGCCGAGGTAAAGGCGCTGGGGTGCGGGATTGTGGGCCCCTGCATTTTGGGGTGGGAGGCTTCAAATGTCGCCGGTTTCTCCAGGGCCCTGTCAGTTCTCCCGCCCTGAATGACCGGCGGCGCCCCTCGCGGCCCGGGTGGCAGCGTTGTGGGAGGGTGAGTCTGGCTTTGGGGCTTGGGGTTCCAGATCCCTGGCGTAGTGGCACCAAAACCCTTGGGAGGGGCCCCTGGGGGGCCGACCTAGGGTTAGGGTTAGCCCCCAGGAGACCGTCAGGACCAACCGCACACTGTGCGGCGAGCTGAGGTGCGGCCCGAGGTGAAGGCGCTGGGGAGCGGGAGCGTGGGCACCAGCGTTTTGGCACGGGGAGCCTTTGAAGGTCACCGGGGACTCAGAAGGCCCTGCCCTTCTCTCGCCCTCTATGACCCGCGGCGCCCCTAGCGGCCCAGGTGGGGACAGTGCGGCAGGGTGAGTGTGGCTCTGGGGCTCTGAGTCACCAATCCCCAGCATTGCAGAGCCAGGCCGCTTGGGATGTCCCCTCAGGGCCGACCTAGGGTTTTGGTTAGCTGCCAGGAGCCCGGCAGGCCCTCTCCACCAGCTCTGAAGCAAGCGGTGGGGTGGGCCTAGGTGAGGGCGCTGGCGAGCAGGATCCTGGGAGCCAACGTTTTTGCGCGGGGAGCCTTCAAAGGTCAGCGTGTGCTCGGAGGGCCCTGCCCGATCTCTTGCCCTGATTGACCGGCGGGGCCTCTAGTGGCTCGGGTGGCTGAAGGGCAGCAGGGTGAGTGCGGCACATGAGCTCGGGGTCCCCATCCCCAGCGTTGCGACGCCAGGCCCCTTGGGAAGTGCCCCTCGGTGGCCGACCTATGGTTAGGGTTAGCCTCCAGGAGCCCCGCAGGCCCGATACACCGCCTGTGCGTCGAGCGAAGAGTTGGGCCGAGGCGAGGGTGCTGGTGAACATGAGCCTGGGCCCAAGCGTTTTGGTTCGGTGCGCCTTCGAAGGTCGGCAGGGGTTCGGAGGGCCCTGCCAGTTCTCCCACCCTGAATGAATGGCGGCGCCCCTAGCGGCCTGTGTGGGTTGGGGTGGCAGCGTGCATCCGGCGCTGGGGCTTGGGGGCCCCCAATCCCTGGCGTTGCGGCGCCAGGCCCCTTAGGAAGGGACCTTCAGGGGCTGTCCTAGGGTTAGGGTTAGCTCCCAGGAGGCCAGCAGGCCCGAGTCGCTGGCTCTGCAAAGAGCGGAGGTGCGGGCCGAGTTGAGGGTGATGCAGAGCGGGAGCGTGGTCCCCAGCGTTTTGGTGCCCTGGGCCTTCGACTGTTGCCATGGCTCAAAGGGCCTGCCCGTTCTCCTGCCCTGAATAACCAGCGGCGCCCTTAGCAGCTCCCTTGGTGGTGGAGCGGCAGGGTGAGTCCATGCTGCGGCTCGGGGATCCCCAATCCCCAGCGTTGCGGGGCCACTCCTCTTGGGAGGGGCTCCTCGTGGGCGGACCTAGGTTTAGAGTTAGCACCCAGGAGGCCAGCAGGCCCAATCCTCTGGCTGGGCGGCGAGAGGTGGGCGGCCCGAGGTAAAGGCGCTGGCGATCGGGAGCCTGGGCCCCTGCATTTTGGCGCAGGAGGCTTCAAATATCGCCGGTTTCTCCAGGGCCCTGTCCCTTCTCCCGCCCTGAATGACGGGCGGCGCCACTAGGGGCCCGGGTGGCGACGTTGCGGCAGGGTGAGTCTGGCTCTGGGTCTTGGGGTCCCTGATCCCCAGTGTAGCGGCACCAGGACCCTTGGGAGGGGCCCCTGGGTGGCTGACCTAGGGTTAGGGTTAGCCCCCAGGAGGCCGGCAGGTGGGATCCGGCCACTGTCCGGGGAGCGGAGGGCGGGGCCGAGGTGAGGGCGTTGGGGAGCGGGAGCGTGGGCACCAGCGTTTTGGCACGGGGAGCCTTTGAAGGCCACCAGGGGCTCGGAAGGCCCTGCCCCTTCTCTCGCCCTGAATGACCCGCAGTGCTCCTAGCGGCCCCGGTGGCGGCGTTGCGGTAGGGTGAGTGTGGCTCTGGGGCTTGAGGTTCCCGATCCCCGGCGAAGCGGCACCAGGACCCTTGGGAGGGGCCCCTGGGTGGCCGACCTAGGGTTAGGGTTAGCACCCGGGAGGCCGGCAGGCGGGATCCGCCCGCTGTGCATGGAGCGGAGGGGCGGGCCGAGGTGAGGGCGCTGGCGAGCAAGAGCCTGGGCCCAAGCGTTTTGGCACCGGGGGCCTTCGAATGTCTCCGGGGACTCGGCGGGCCCTGCCCATTCTCCTCCCTGAATGACCGGCGGCGCCCCTAGCAGCCCAGGTGGCGGCGGGGCAGCATGGAAGTCCGGGCATAGGGCTCGGGGGTCCCCAGTCCACCGCGTTGCGGCGCCAGGCCCCTTGGGAGGGGCCCCTCGGAGGCTGACCTAGGGTTAGGTTTAGCCCCTAGGATGCCGGCAGGCCCTATTCACCAGCTGTGTGGAGACTGGAGTGGCGGACCGAGGTGAGGGCACTGGTGAGCGGAAGCGTGGGCCCGGGTGTTTTGGCGCGGGGGGCCTTTGAAGGTCACCGTGTCTTGGAGGGCCCTGCCCGTGCTCCCGCCCTGAATGAACGGCACCACCCCAAGCCCCCGGGTGGCGGCTGGGTGGCAGGGTGAGTCCAGTGCTGAGGCTCGGGGGTCCCCAATCCCCAGCGTTGCGGCGCCAGATCCCTTGGGAGGGGCCCCTCGGGGGTCGATCTAGGGTTCCGGTTAGCCCCCAGGAGGCCGGTGGACCTGATCAGCGGCTGTGCGGCACGCGGAGGGTTGGGCCGAGGTGAGGGCGCTGGCGAGACTGAGCGTGAGCCCAGGCGTTTTAGTGCGGGGGGCCTTCGAAGGTCGGTGGGGGCTCAGAGGGACCTGCCCGTTCTCCCGCTCTGAATGACCGGCGGGGCCCCTAGAGGCTCCGGTGCCTGAAGGGCAGCAGGGTGAGTCCGGCACTTGGGTTGGGGTCCCCATTCCCGGCGTTGTGGTGCCAGGCCACTTGGGAAGGGCCCCTCCGTGGCCGACCTACAGTTAGGGTTAGCCCCCAAGAGGCCAGCAGGCCCGATACACCGCCTGTGCGTCGAGCGGAGAGTTGGGCCGAGGTGAGGGTGCTGGTGAACATGAGCCTGGGCCCAAGCGTTTTGGTTCGGGGCGCCTTCGAAGGTCGGCGGGGCTTCGAAGGGCCCTGCCCGTTCTCCCACCCTGAATGAATGGCGGCGCCCCTAGCGGCACGTGTGGGGCGGGGCGGCAGGGTGCATCCAGCGCTGGGGCTTGGGGGTTCCCAATCCCTGGCTTTGCGGCGCCAGGCCCCTTAGGAAGCGACCCTCGGGGCCGTCCTAGGGTTAGGGTTAGCGCCCAGGAGGCCGGCAGGCCGGATCCGCCCGCTGTGCGAGTAGTGGATATGCAGGCCGAGTTGAGGGCGATGGCGAGCCGGAGCGCGGGCCCCAGGGTTTTGGCGTCCTGGGCCTTTGAATGTTGCCATGGCTCGGAGGGCCCTGCCCTTTCTCCTGCCCTGAAGAACCAGCAACGCCCCTAGCGGCTCCGTTGGCGGTGGGGCAGCAGGGTGAATCCCAGGCTGCGGCTCGGGGATCCCCAATCCCCGGCGTTGTGGTGCCAGGCCCCTTGGGAGGGGCTCCTCGTGGGCCGACCCAGGGTTAGAGTTAGCCCCCATAAGGCCGGCAGGCCACATCCTCTGGCTGGGCGGTGAGAGGTGGGCGGGCCGAGGTAAAGGCGCTGGGGTGCGGGATTGTGGGCCCCTGCATTTTGGGGTGGGAGGCTTCAAATGTCGCCGGTTTCTCCAGGGCCCTGTCAGTTCTCCCGCCCTGAATGACCGGCGGCGCCCCTCGCGGCCCGGGGTGGCAGCGTTGTGGGAGGGTGAGTCTGGCTTTGGGGCTTGGGGTTCCAGATCCCTGGCGTAGTGGCACCAAAACCCTTGGGAGGGGCCCCTGGGGGGCCGACCTAGGGTTAGGGTTAGCCCCCAGGAGACCGTCAGGACCAACCGCACACTGTGCGGCGAGCTGAGGTGCGGCCCGAGGTGAAGGCGCTGGGGAGCGGGAGCGTGGGCACCAGCGTTTTGGCACGGGGAGCCTTTGAAGGTCACCGGGGACTCAGAAGGCCCTGCCCTTCTCTCGCCCTCTATGACCCGCGGCGCCCCTAGCGGCCCAGGTGGGGACAGTGCGGCAGGGTGAGTGTGGCTCTGGGGCTCTGAGTCACCAATCCCCAGCATTGCAGAGCCAGGCCGCTTGGGATGTCCCCTCAGGGCCGACCTAGGGTTTTGGTTAGCTGCCAGGAGCCCGGCAGGCCCTCTCCACCAGCTCTGAAGCAAGCGGTGGGGTGGGCCTAGGTGAGGGCGCTGGCGAGCAGGATCCTGGGAGCCAACGTTTTTGCGCGGGGAGCCTTCAAAGGTCAGCGTGTGCTCGGAGGGCCCTGCCCGATCTCTTGCCCTGATTGACCGGCGGGGCCTCTAGTGGCTCGGGTGGCTGAAGGGCAGCAGGGTGAGTGCGGCACATGAGCTCGGGGTCCCCATCCCCAGCGTTGCGACGCCAGGCCCCTTGGGAAGTGCCCCTCGGTGGCCGACCTATGGTTAGGGTTAGCCTCCAGGAGCCCCGCAGGCCCGATACACCGCCTGTGCGTCGAGCGAAGAGTTGGGCCGAGGCGAGGGTGCTGGTGAACATGAGCCTGGGCCCAAGCGTTTTGGTTCGGTGCGCCTTCGAAGGTCGGCAGGGGTTCGGAGGGCCCTGCCAGTTCTCCCACCCTGAATGAATGGCGGCGCCCCTAGCGGCCTGTGTGGGTTGGGGTGGCAGCGTGCATCCGGCGCTGGGGCTTGGGGGCCCCCAATCCCTGGCGTTGCGGCGCCAGGCCCCTTAGGAAGGGACCTTCAGGGGCTGTCCTAGGGTTAGGGTTAGCTCCCAGGAGGCCAGCAGGCCCGAGTCGCTGGCTCTGCAAAGAGCGGAGGTGCGGGCCGAGTTGAGGGTGATGCAGAGCGGGAGCGTGGTCCCCAGCGTTTTGGTGCCCTGGGCCTTCGACTGTTGCCATGGCTCAAAGGGCCTGCCCGTTCTCCTGCCCTGAATAACCAGCGGCGCCCTTAGCAGCTCCCTTGGTGGTGGAGCGGCAGGGTGAGTCCATGCTGCGGCTCGGGGATCCCCAATCCCCAGCGTTGCGGGGCCACTCCTCTTGGGAGGGGCTCCTCGTGGGCGGACCTAGGTTTAGAGTTAGCACCCAGGAGGCCAGCAGGCCCAATCCTCTGGCTGGGCGGCGAGAGGTGGGCGGCCCGAGGTAAAGGCGCTGGCGATCGGGAGCCTGGGCCCCTGCATTTTGGCGCAGGAGGCTTCAAATATCGCCGGTTTCTCCAGGGCCCTGTCCCTTCTCCCGCCCTGAATGACGGGCGGCGCCACTAGGGGCCCGGGTGGCGACGTTGCGGCAGGGTGAGTCTGGCTCTGGGTCTTGGGGTCCCTGATCCCCAGTGTAGCGGCACCAGGACCCTTGGGAGGGGCCCCTGGGTGGCTGACCTAGGGTTAGGGTTAGCCCCCAGGAGGCCGGCAGGTGGGATCCGGCCACTGTCCGGGGAGCGGAGGGCGGGGCCGAGGTGAGGGCGTTGGGGAGCGGGAGCGTGGGCACCAGCGTTTTGGCACGGGGAGCCTTTGAAGGCCACCAGGGGCTCGGAAGGCCCTGCCCCTTCTCTCGCCCTGAATGACCCGCAGTGCTCCTAGCGGCCCCGGTGGCGGCGTTGCGGTAGGGTGAGTGTGGCTCTGGGGCTTGAGGTTCCCGATCCCCGGCGAAGCGGCACCAGGACCCTTGGGAGGGGCCCCTGGGTGGCCGACCTAGGGTTAGGGTTAGCACCCGGGAGGCCGGCAGGCGGGATCCGCCCGCTGTGCATGGAGCGGAGGGGCGGGCCGAGGTGAGGGCGCTGGCGAGCAAGAGCCTGGGCCCAAGCGTTTTGGCACCGGGGGCCTTCGAATGTCTCCGGGGACTCGGCGGGCCCTGCCCATTCTCCTCCCTGAATGACCGGCGGCGCCCCTAGCAGCCCAGGTGGCGGCGGGGCGGCATGGAAGTCCGGGCATAGGGCTCGGGGGTCCCCAGTCCACCGCGTTGCGGCGCCAGGCCCCTTGGGAGGGGCCCCTCGGAGGCTGACCTAGGGTTAGGTTTAGCCCCTAGGATGCCGGCAGGCCCTATTCACCAGCTGTGTGGAGACTGGAGTGGCGGACCGAGGTGAGGGCACTGGTGAGCGGAAGCGTGGGCCCGGGTGTTTTGGCGCGGGGGGCCTTTGAAGGTCACCGTGTCTTGGAGGGCCCTGCCCGTGCTCCCGCCCTGAATGAACGGCACCACCCCAAGCCCCCGGGTGGCGGCTGGGTGGCAGGGTGAGTCCAGTGCTGAGGCTCGGGGGTCCCCAATCCCCAGCGTTGCGGCGCCAGATCCCTTGGGAGGGGCCCCTCGGGGGTCGATCTAGGGTTCCGGTTAGCCCCCAGGAGGCCGGTGGACCTGATCAGCGGCTGTGCGGCACGCGGAGGGTTGGGCCGAGGTGAGGGCGCTGGCGAGACTGAGCGTGAGCCCAGGCGTTTTAGTGCGGGGGGCCTTCGAAGGTCGGTGGGGGCTCAGAGGGACCTGCCCGTTCTCCCGCTCTGAATGACCGGCGGGGCCCCTAGAGGCTCCGGTGCCTGAAGGGCAGCAGGGTGAGTCCGGCACTTGGGTTGGGGTCCCCATTCCCGGCGTTGTGGCGCCAGGCCACTTGGGAAGGGCCCCTCCGTGGCCGACCTACAGTTAGGGTTAGCCCCCAAGAGGCCAGCAGGCCCGATACACCGCCTGTGCGTCGAGCGGAGAGTTGGGCCGAGGTGAGGGTGCTGGTGAACATGAGCCTGGGCCCAAGCGTTTTGGTTCGGGGCGCCTTCGAAGGTCGGCGGGGCTTCGAAGGGCCCTGCCCGTTCTCCCACCCTGAATGAATGGCGGCGCCCCTAGCGGCACGTGTGGGGCGGGGCGGCAGGGTGCATCCAGCGCTGGGGCTTGGGGGTTCCCAATCCCTGGCTTTGCGGCGCCAGGCCCCTTAGGAAGCGACCCTCGGGGCCGTCCTAGGGTTAGGGTTAGCGCCCAGGAGGCCGGCAGGCCGGATCCGCCCGCTGTGCGAGTAGTGGATATGCAGGCCGAGTTGAGGGCGATGGCGAGCGGGAGCGCGGGCCCCAGGGTTTTGGCGTCCTGGGCCTTTGAATGTTGCCATGGCTCGGAGGGCCCTGCCCTTTCTCCTGCCCTGAAGAACCAGCAACGCCCCTAGCGGCTCCGTTGGCGGTGGGGCAGCAGGGTGAATCCCAGGCTGCGGCTCGGGGATCCCCAATCCCCGGCGTTGTGGTGCCAGGCCCCTTGGGAGGGGCTCCTCGTGGGCCGACCCAGGGTTAGAGTTAGCCCCCATAAGGCCGGCAGGCCACATCCTCTGGCTGGGCGGTGAGAGGTGGGCGGGCCGAGGTAAAGGCGCTGGGGTGCGGGATTGTGGGCCCCTGCATTTTGGGGTGGGAGGCTTCAAATGTCGCCGGTTTCTCCAGGGCCCTGTCAGTTCTCCCGCCCTGAATGACCGGCGGCGCCCCTCGCGGCCCGGGTGGCAGCGTTGTGGGAGGGTGAGTCTGGCTTTGGGGCTTCGGGTTCCAGATCCCTGGCGTAGTGGCACCAAAACCCTTGGGAGGGGCCCCTGGGGGGCCGACCTAGGGTTAGGGTTAGCCCCCAGGAGACCGTCAGGACCAACCGCACACTGTGCGGCGAGCTGAGGTGCGGCCCGAGGTGAAGGCGCTGGGGAGCGGGAGCGTGGGCACCAGCGTTTTGGCACGGGGAGCCTTTGAAGGTCACCGGGGACTCAGAAGGCCCTGCCCTTCTCTCGCCCTCTATGACCCGCGGCGCCCCTAGCGGCCCAGGTGGGGACAGTGCGGCAGGGTGAGTGTGGCTCTGGGGCTCTGAGTCACCAATCCCCAGCATTGCAGAGCCAGGCCGCTTGGGATGTCCCCTCAGGGCCGACCTAGGGTTTTGGTTAGCTGCCAGGAGCCCGGCAGGCCCTCTCCACCAGCTCTGAAGCAAGCGGTGGGGTGGGCCTAGGTGAGGGCGCTGGCGAGCAGGATCCTGGGAGCCAACGTTTTTGCGCGGGGAGCCTTCAAAGGTCAGCGTGTGCTCGGAGGGCCCTGCCCGATCTCTTGCCCTGATTGACCGGCGGGGCCTCTAGTGGCTCGGGTGGCTGAAGGGCAGCAGGGTGAGTGCGGCACATGAGCTCGGGGTCCCCATCCCCAGCGTTGCGACGCCAGGCCCCTTGGGAAGTGCCCCTCGGTGGCCGACCTATGGTTAGGGTTAGCCTCCAGGAGCCCCGCAGGCCCGATACACCGCCTGTGCGTCGAGCGAAGAGTTGGGCCGAGGCGAGGGTGCTGGTGAACATGAGCCTGGGCCCAAGCGTTTTGGTTCGGTGCGCCTTCGAAGGTCGGCAGGGGTTCGGAGGGCCCTGCCAGTTCTCCCACCCTGAATGAATGGCGGCGCCCCTAGCGGCCTGTGTGGGTTGGGGTGGCAGCGTGCATCCGGCGCTGGGGCTTGGGGGCCCCCAATCCCTGGCGTTGCGGCGCCAGGCCCCTTAGGAAGGGACCTTCAGGGGCTGTCCTAGGGTTAGGGTTAGCTCCCAGGAGGCCAGCAGGCCCGAGTCGCTGGCTCTGCAAAGAGCGGAGGTGCGGGCCGAGTTGAGGGTGATGCAGAGCGGGAGCGTGGTCCCCAGCGTTTTGGTGCCCTGGGCCTTCGACTGTTGCCATGGCTCAAAGGGCCTGCCCGTTCTCCTGCCCTGAATAACCAGCGGCGCCCTTAGCAGCTCCCTTGGTGGTGGAGCGGCAGGGTGAGTCCATGCTGCGGCTCGGGGATCCCCAATCCCCAGCGTTGCGGGGCCACTCCTCTTGGGAGGGGCTCCTCGTGGGCGGACCTAGGTTTAGAGTTAGCACCCAGGAGGCCAGCAGGCCCAATCCTCTGGCTGGGCGGCGAGAGGTGGGCGGCCCGAGGTAAAGGCGCTGGCGATCGGGAGCCTGGGCCCCTGCATTTTGGCGCAGGAGGCTTCAAATATCGCCGGTTTCTCCAGGGCCCTGTCCCTTCTCCCGCCCTGAATGACGGGCGGCGCCACTAGGGGCCCGGGTGGCGACGTTGCGGCAGGGTGAGTCTGGCTCTGGGTCTTGGGGTCCCTGATCCCCAGTGTAGCGGCACCAGGACCCTTGGGAGGGGCCCCTGGGTGGCTGACCTAGGGTTAGGGTTAGCCCCCAGGAGGCCGGCAGGTGGGATCCGGCCACTGTCCGGGGAGCGGAGGGCGGGGCCGAGGTGAGGGCGTTGGGGAGCGGGAGCGTGGGCACCAGCGTTTTGGCACGGGGAGCCTTTGAAGGCCACCAGGGGCTCGGAAGGCCCTGCCCCTTCTCTCGCCCTGAATGACCCGCAGTGCTCCTAGCGGCCCCGGTGGCGGCGTTGCGGTAGGGTGAGTGTGGCTCTGGGGCTTGAGGTTCCCGATCCCCGGCGAAGCGGCACCAGGACCCTTGGGAGGGGCCCCTGGGTGGCCGACCTAGGGTTAGGGTTAGCACCCGGGAGGCCGGCAGGCGGGATCCGCCCGCTGTGCATGGAGCGGAGGGGCGGGCCGAGGTGAGGGCGCTGGCGAGCAAGAGCCTGGGCCCAAGCGTTTTGGCACCGGGGGCCTTCGAATGTCTCCGGGGACTCGGCGGGCCCTGCCCATTCTCCTCCCTGAATGACCGGCGGCGCCCCTAGCAGCCCAGGTGGCGGCGGGGCGGCATGGAAGTCCGGGCATAGGGCTCGGGGGTCCCCAGTCCACCGCGTTGCGGCGCCAGGCCCCTTGGGAGGGGCCCCTCGGAGGCTGACCTAGGGTTAGGTTTAGCCCCTAGGATGCCGGCAGGCCCTATTCACCAGCTGTGTGGAGACTGGAGTGGCGGACCGAGGTGAGGGCACTGGTGAGCGGAAGCGTGGGCCCGGGTGTTTTGGCGCGGGGGGCCTTTGAAGGTCACCGTGTCTTGGAGGGCCCTGCCCGTGCTCCCGCCCTGAATGAACGGCACCACCCCAAGCCCCCGGGTGGCGGCTGGGTGGCAGGGTGAGTCCAGTGCTGAGGCTCGGGGGTCCCCAATCCCCAGCGTTGCGGCGCCAGATCCCTTGGGAGGGGCCCCTCGGGGGTCGATCTAGGGTTCCGGTTAGCCCCCAGGAGGCCGGTGGACCTGATCAGCGGCTGTGCGGCACGCGGAGGGTTGGGCCGAGGTGAGGGCGCTGGCGAGACTGAGCGTGAGCCCAGGCGTTTTAGTGCGGGGGGCCTTCGAAGGTCGGTGGGGGCTCAGAGGGACCTGCCCGTTCTCCCGCTCTGAATGACCGGCGGGGCCCCTAGAGGCTCCGGTGCCTGAAGGGCAGCAGGGTGAGTCCGGCACTTGGGTTGGGGTCCCCATTCCCGGCGTTGTGGCGCCAGGCCACTTGGGAAGGGCCCCTCCGTGGCCGACCTACAGTTAGGGTTAGCCCCCAAGAGGCCAGCAGGCCCGATACACCGCCTGTGCGTCGAGCGGAGAGTTGGGCCGAGGTGAGGGTGCTGGTGAACATGAGCCTGGGCCCAAGCGTTTTGGTTCGGGGCGCCTTCGAAGGTCGGCGGGGCTTCGAAGGGCCCTGCCCGTTCTCCCACCCTGAATGAATGGCGGCGCCCCTAGCGGCACGTGTGGGGCGGGGCGGCAGGGTGCATCCAGCGCTGGGGCTTGGGGGTTCCCAATCCCTGGCTTTGCGGCGCCAGGCCCCTTAGGAAGCGACCCTCGGGGCCGTCCTAGGGTTAGGGTTAGCGCCCAGGAGGCCGGCAGGCCGGATCCGCCCGCTGTGCGAGTAGTGGATATGCAGGCCGAGTTGAGGGCGATGGCGAGCGGGAGCGCGGGCCCCAGGGTTTTGGCGTCCTGGGCCTTTGAATGTTGCCATGGCTCGGAGGGCCCTGCCCTTTCTCCTGCCCTGAAGAACCAGCAACGCCCCTAGCGGCTCCGTTGGCGGTGGGGCAGCAGGGTGAATCCCAGGCTGCGGCTCGGGGATCCCCAATCCCCGGCGTTGTGGTGCCAGGCCCCTTGGGAGGGGCTCCTCGTGGGCCGACCCAGGGTTAGAGTTAGCCCCCATAAGGCCGGCAGGCCACATCCTCTGGCTGGGCGGTGAGAGGTGGGCGGGCCGAGGTAAAGGCGCTGGGGTGCGGGATTGTGGGCCCCTGCATTTTGGGGTGGGAGGCTTCAAATGTCGCCGGTTTCTCCAGGGCCCTGTCAGTTCTCCCGCCCTGAATGACCGGCGGCGCCCCTCGCGGCCCGGGTGGCAGCGTTGTGGGAGGGTGAGTCTGGCTTTGGGGCTTGGGGTTCCAGATCCCTGGCGTAGTGGCACCAAAACCCTTGGGAGGGGCCCCTGGGGGGCCGACCTAGGGTTAGGGTTAGCCCCCAGGAGACCGTCAGGACCAACCGCACACTGTGCGGCGAGCTGAGGTGCGGCCCGAGGTGAAGGCGCTGGGGAGCGGGAGCGTGGGCACCAGCGTTTTGGCACGGGGAGCCTTTGAAGGTCACCGGGGACTCAGAAGGCCCTGCCCTTCTCTCGCCCTCTATGACCCGCGGCGCCCCTAGCGGCCCAGGTGGGGACAGTGCGGCAGGGTGAGTGTGGCTCTGGGGCTCTGAGTCACCAATCCCCAGCATTGCAGAGCCAGGCCGCTTGGGATGTCCCCTCAGGGCCGACCTAGGGTTTTGGTTAGCTGCCAGGAGCCCGGCAGGCCCTCTCCACCAGCTCTGAAGCAAGCGGTGGGGTGGGCCTAGGTGAGGGCGCTGGCGAGCAGGATCCTGGGAGCCAACGTTTTTGCGCGGGGAGCCTTCAAAGGTCAGCGTGTGCTCGGAGGGCCCTGCCCGATCTCTTGCCCTGATTGACCGGCGGGGCCTCTAGTGGCTCGGGTGGCTGAAGGGCAGCAGGGTGAGTGCGGCACATGAGCTCGGGGTCCCCATCCCCAGCGTTGCGACGCCAGGCCCCTTGGGAAGTGCCCCTCGGTGGCCGACCTATGGTTAGGGTTAGCCTCCAGGAGCCCCGCAGGCCCGATACACCGCCTGTGCGTCGAGCGAAGAGTTGGGCCGAGGCGAGGGTGCTGGTGAACATGAGCCTGGGCCCAAGCGTTTTGGTTCGGTGCGCCTTCGAAGGTCGGCAGGGGTTCGGAGGGCCCTGCCAGTTCTCCCACCCTGAATGAATGGCGGCGCCCCTAGCGGCCTGTGTGGGTTGGGGTGGCAGCGTGCATCCGGCGCTGGGGCTTGGGGGCCCCCAATCCCTGGCGTTGCGGCGCCAGGCCCCTTAGGAAGGGACCTTCAGGGGCTGTCCTAGGGTTAGGGTTAGCTCCCAGGAGGCCAGCAGGCCCGAGTCGCTGGCTCTGCAAAGAGCGGAGGTGCGGGCCGAGTTGAGGGTGATGCAGAGCGGGAGCGTGGTCCCCAGCGTTTTGGTGCCCTGGGCCTTCGACTGTTGCCATGGCTCAAAGGGCCTGCCCGTTCTCCTGCCCTGAATAACCAGCGGCGCCCTTAGCAGCTCCCTTGGTGGTGGAGCGGCAGGGTGAGTCCATGCTGCGGCTCGGGGATCCCCAATCCCCAGCGTTGCGGGGCCACTCCTCTTGGGAGGGGCTCCTCGTGGGCGGACCTAGGTTTAGAGTTAGCACCCAGGAGGCCAGCAGGCCCAATCCTCTGGCTGGGCGGCGAGAGGTGGGCGGCCCGAGGTAAAGGCGCTGGCGATCGGGAGCGTGGGCCCCTGCATTTTGGCGCAGGAGGCTTCAAATATCGCCGGTTTCTCCAGGGCCCTGTCCCTTCTCCCGCCCTGAATGACGGGCGGCGCCACTAGGGGCCCGGGTGGCGACGTTGCGGCAGGGTGAGTCTGGCTCTGGGTCTTGGGGTCCCTGATCCCCAGTGTAGCGGCACCAGGACCCTTGGGAGGGGCCCCTGGGTGGCTGACCTAGGGTTAGGGTTAGCCCCCAGGAGGCCGGCAGGTGGGATCCGGCCACTGTCCGGGGAGCGGAGGGCGGGGCCGAGGTGAGGGCGTTGGGGAGCGGGAGCGTGGGCACCAGCGTTTTGGCACGGGGAGCCTTTGAAGGCCACCAGGGGCTCGGAAGGCCCTGCCCCTTCTCTCGCCCTGAATGACCCGCAGTGCTCCTAGCGGCCCCGGTGGCGGCGTTGCGGTAGGGTGAGTGTGGCTCTGGGGCTTGAGGTTCCCGATCCCCGGCGAAGCGGCACCAGGACCCTTGGGAGGGGCCCCTGGGTGGCCGACCTAGGGTTAGGGTTAGCACCCGGGAGGCCGGCAGGCGGGATCCGCCCGCTGTGCATGGAGCGGAGGGGCGGGCCGAGGTGAGGGCGCTGGCGAGCAAGAGCCTGGGCCCAAGCGTTTTGGCACCGGGGGCCTTCGAATGTCTCCGGGGACTCGGCGGGCCCTGCCCATTCTCCTCCCTGAATGACCGGCGGCGCCCCTAGCAGCCCAGGTGGCGGCGGGGCGGCATGGAAGTCCGGGCATAGGGCTCGGGGGTCCCCAGTCCACCGCGTTGCGGCGCCAGGCCCCTTGGGAGGGGCCCCTCGGAGGCTGACCTAGGGTTAGGTTTAGCCCCTAGGATGCCGGCAGGCCCTATTCACCAGCTGTGTGGAGACTGGAGTGGCGGACCGAGGTGAGGGCACTGGTGAGCGGAAGCGTGGGCCCGGGTGTTTTGGCGCGGGGGGCCTTTGAAGGTCACCGTGTCTTGGAGGGCCCTGCCCGTGCTCCCGCCCTGAATGAACGGCACCACCCCAAGCCCCCGGGTGGCGGCTGGGTGGCAGGGTGAGTCCAGTGCTGAGGCTCGGGGGTCCCCAATCCCCAGCGTTGCGGCGCCAGATCCCTTGGGAGGGGCCCCTCGGGGGTCGATCTAGGGTTCCGGTTAGCCCCCAGGAGGCCGGTGGACCTGATCAGCGGCTGTGCGGCACGCGGAGGGTTGGGCCGAGGTGAGGGCGCTGGCGAGACTGAGCGTGAGCCCAGGCGTTTTAGTGCGGGGGGCCTTCGAAGGTCGGTGGGGGCTCAGAGGGACCTGCCCGTTCTCCCGCTCTGAATGACCGGCGGGGCCCCTAGAGGCTCCGGTGCCTGAAGGGCAGCAGGGTGAGTCCGGCACTTGGGTTGGGGTCCCCATTCCCGGCGTTGTGGCGCCAGGCCACTTGGGAAGGGCCCCTCCGTGGCCGACCTACAGTTAGGGTTAGCCCCCAAGAGGCCAGCAGGCCCGATACACCGCCTGTGCGTCGAGCGGAGAGTTGGGCCGAGGTGAGGGTGCTGGTGAACATGAGCCTGGGCCCAAGCGTTTTGGTTCGGGGCGCCTTCGAAGGTCGGCGGGGCTTCGAAGGGCCCTGCCCGTTCTCCCACCCTGAATGAATGGCGGCGCCCCTAGCGGCACGTGTGGGGCGGGGCGGCAGGGTGCATCCAGCGCTGGGGCTTGGGGGTTCCCAATCCCTGGCTTTGCGGCGCCAGGCCCCTTAGGAAGCGACCCTCGGGGCCGTCCTAGGGTTAGGGTTAGCGCCCAGGAGGCCGGCAGGCCGGATCCGCCCGCTGTGCGAGTAGTGGATATGCAGGCCGAGTTGAGGGCGATGGCGAGCGGGAGCGCGGGCCCCAGGGTTTTGGCGTCCTGGGCCTTTGAATGTTGCCATGGCTCGGAGGGCCCTGCCCTTTCTCCTGCCCTGAAGAACCAGCAACGCCCCTAGCGGCTCCGTTGGCGGTGGGGCAGCAGGGTGAATCCCAGGCTGCGGCTCGGGGATCCCCAATCCCCGGCGTTGTGGTGCCAGGCCCCTTGGGAGGGGCTCCTCGTGGGCCGACCCAGGGTTAGAGTTAGCCCCCATAAGGCCGGCAGGCCACATCCTCTGGCTGGGCGGTGAGAGGTGGGCGGGCCGAGGTAAAGGCGCTGGGGTGCGGGATTGTGGGCCCCTGCATTTTGGGGTGGGAGGCTTCAAATGTCGCCGGTTTCTCCAGGGCCCTGTCAGTTCTCCCGCCCTGAATGACCGGCGGCGCCCCTCGCGGCCCGGGTGGCAGCGTTGTGGGAGGGTGAGTCTGGCTTTGGGGCTTGGGGTTCCAGATCCCTGGCGTAGTGGCACCAAAACCCTTGGGAGGGGCCCCTGGGGGGCCGACCTAGGGTTAGGGTTAGCCCCCAGGAGACCGTCAGGACCAACCGCACACTGTGCGGCGAGCTGAGGTGCGGCCCGAGGTGAAGGCGCTGGGGAGCGGGAGCGTGGGCACCAGCGTTTTGGCACGGGGAGCCTTTGAAGGTCACCGGGGACTCAGAAGGCCCTGCCCTTCTCTCGCCCTCTATGACCCGCGGCGCCCCTAGCGGCCCAGGTGGGGACAGTGCGGCAGGGTGAGTGTGGCTCTGGGGCTCTGAGTCACCAATCCCCAGCATTGCAGAGCCAGGCCGCTTGGGATGTCCCCTCAGGGCCGACCTAGGGTTTTGGTTAGCTGCCAGGAGCCCGGCAGGCCCTCTCCACCAGCTCTGAAGCAAGCGGTGGGGTGGGCCTAGGTGAGGGCGCTGGCGAGCAGGATCCTGGGAGCCAACGTTTTTGCGCGGGGAGCCTTCAAAGGTCAGCGTGTGCTCGGAGGGCCCTGCCCGATCTCTTGCCCTGATTGACCGGCGGGGCCTCTAGTGGCTCGGGTGGCTGAAGGGCAGCAGGGTGAGTGCGGCACATGAGCTCGGGGTCCCCATCCCCAGCGTTGCGACGCCAGGCCCCTTGGGAAGTGCCCCTCGGTGGCCGACCTATGGTTAGGGTTAGCCTCCAGGAGCCCCGCAGGCCCGATACACCGCCTGTGCGTCGAGCGAAGAGTTGGGCCGAGGCGAGGGTGCTGGTGAACACGAGCCTGGGCCCAAGCATTTTGGTTCGGTGCGCCTTCGAAGGTCGGCAGGGGTTCGGAGGGCCCTGCCAGTTCTCCCACCCTGAATGAATGGCGGCGCCCCTAGCGGCCTGTGTGGGTTGGGGTGGCAGCGTGCATCCGGCGCTGGGGCTTGGGGGCCCCCAATCCCTGGCGTTGCGGCGCCAGGCCCCTTAGGAAGGGACCTTCAGGGGCTGTCCTAGGGTTAGGGTTAGCTCCCAGGAGGCCAGCAGGCCCGAGTCGCTGGCTCTGCAAAGAGCGGAGGTGCGGGCCGAGTTGAGGGTGATGCAGAGCGGGAGCGTGGTCCCCAGCGTTTTGGTGCCCTGGGCCTTCGACTGTTGCCATGGCTCAAAGGGCCTGCCCGTTCTCCTGCCCTGAATAACCAGCGGCGCCCTTAGCAGCTCCCTTGGTGGTGGAGCGGCAGGGTGAGTCCATGCTGCGGCTCGGGGATCCCCAATCCCCAGCGTTGCGGGGCCACTCCTCTTGGGAGGGGCTCCTCGTGGGCGGACCTAGGTTTAGAGTTAGCACCCAGGAGGCCAGCAGGCCCAATCCTCTGGCTGGGCGGCGAGAGGTGGGCGGCCCGAGGTAAAGGCGCTGGCGATCGGGAGCGTGGGCCCCTGCATTTTGGCGCAGGAGGCTTCAAATATCGCCGGTTTCTCCAGGGCCCTGTCCCTTCTCCCGCCCTGAATGACGGGCGGCGCCACTAGGGGCCCGGGTGGCGACGTTGCGGCAGGGTGAGTCTGGCTCTGGGTCTTGGGGTCCCTGATCCCCAGTGTAGCGGCACCAGGACCCTTGGGAGGGGCCCCTGGGTGGCTGACCTAGGGTTAGGGTTAGCCCCCAGGAGGCCGGCAGGTGGGATCCGGCCACTGTCCGGGGAGCGGAGGGCGGGGCCGAGGTGAGGGCGTTGGGGAGCGGGAGCGTGGGCACCAGCGTTTTGGCACGGGGAGCCTTTGAAGGCCACCAGGGGCTCGGAAGGCCCTGCCCCTTCTCTCGCCCTGAATGACCCGCAGTGCTCCTAGCGGCCCCGGTGGCGGCGTTGCGGTAGGGTGAGTGTGGCTCTGGGGCTTGAGGTTCCCGATCCCCGGCGAAGCGGCACCAGGACCCTTGGGAGGGGCCCCTGGGTGGCCGACCTAGGGTTAGGGTTAGCACCCGGGAGGCCGGCAGGCGGGATCCGCCCGCTGTGCATGGAGCGGAGGGGCGGGCCGAGGTGAGGGCGCTGGCGAGCAAGAGCCTGGGCCCAAGCGTTTTGGCACCGGGGGCCTTCGAATGTCTCCGGGGACTCGGCGGGCCCTGCCCATTCTCCTCCCTGAATGACCGGCGGCGCCCCTAGCAGCCCAGGTGGCGGCGGGGCGGCATGGAAGTCCGGGCATAGGGCTCGGGGGTCCCCAGTCCACCGCGTTGCGGCGCCAGGCCCCTTGGGAGGGGCCCCTCGGAGGCTGACCTAGGGTTAGGTTTAGCCCCTAGGATGCCGGCAGGCCCTATTCACCAGCTGTGTGGAGACTGGAGTGGCGGACCGAGGTGAGGGCACTGGTGAGCGGAAGCGTGGGCCCGGGTGTTTTGGCGCGGGGGGCCTTTGAAGGTCACCGTGTCTTGGAGGGCCCTGCCCGTGCTCCCGCCCTGAATGAACGGCACCACCCCAAGCCCCCGGGTGGCGGCTGGGTGGCAGGGTGAGTCCAGTGCTGAGGCTCGGGGGTCCCCAATCCCCAGCGTTGCGGCGCCAGATCCCTTGGGAGGGGCCCCTCGGGGGTCGATCTAGGGTTCCGGTTAGCCCCCAGGAGGCCGGTGGACCTGATCAGCGGCTGTGCGGCACGCGGAGGGTTGGGCCGAGGTGAGGGCGCTGGCGAGACTGAGCGTGAGCCCAGGCGTTTTAGTGCGGGGGGCCTTCGAAGGTCGGTGGGGGCTCAGAGGGACCTGCCCGTTCTCCCGCTCTGAATGACCGGCGGGGCCCCTAGAGGCTCCGGTGCCTGAAGGGCAGCAGGGTGAGTCCGGCACTTGGGTTGGGGTCCCCATTCCCGGCGTTGTGGCGCCAGGCCACTTGGGAAGGGCCCCTCCGTGGCCGACCTACAGTTAGGGTTAGCCCCCAAGAGGCCAGCAGGCCCGATACACCGCCTGTGCGTCGAGCGGAGAGTTGGGCCGAGGTGAGGGTGCTGGTGAACATGAGCCTGGGCCCAAGCGTTTTGGTTCGGGGCGCCTTCGAAGGTCGGCGGGGCTTCGAAGGGCCCTGCCCGTTCTCCCACCCTGAATGAATGGCGGCGCCCCTAGCGGCACGTGTGGGGCGGGGCGGCAGGGTGCATCCAGCGCTGGGGCTTGGGGGTTCCCAATCCCTGGCTTTGCGGCGCCAGGCCCCTTAGGAAGCGACCCTCGGGGCCGTCCTAGGGTTAGGGTTAGCGCCCAGGAGGCCGGCAGGCCGGATCCGCCCGCTGTGCGAGTAGTGGATATGCAGGCCGAGTTGAGGGCGATGGCGAGCGGGAGCGCGGGCCCCAGGGTTTTGGCGTCCTGGGCCTTTGAATGTTGCCATGGCTCGGAGGGCCCTGCCCTTTCTCCTGCCCTGAAGAACCAGCAACGCCCCTAGCGGCTCCGTTGGCGGTGGGGCAGCAGGGTGAATCCCAGGCTGCGGCTCGGGGATCCCCAATCCCCGGCGTTGTGGTGCCAGGCCCCTTGGGAGGGGCTCCTCGTGGGCCGACCCAGGGTTAGAGTTAGCCCCCATAAGGCCGGCAGGCCACATCCTCTGGCTGGGCGGTGAGAGGTGGGCGGGCCGAGGTAAAGGCGCTGGGGTGCGGGATTGTGGGCCCCTGCATTTTGGGGTGGGAGGCTTCAAATGTCGCCGGTTTCTCCAGGGCCCTGTCAGTTCTCCCGCCCTGAATGACCGGCGGCGCCCCTCGCGGCCCGGGTGGCAGCGTTGTGGGAGGGTGAGTCTGGCTTTGGGGCTTGGGGTTCCAGATCCCTGGCGTAGTGGCACCAAAACCCTTGGGAGGGGCCCCTGGGGGGCCGACCTAGGGTTAGGGTTAGCCCCCAGGAGACCGTCAGGACCAACCGCACACTGTGCGGCGAGCTGAGGTGCGGCCCGAGGTGAAGGCGCTGGGGAGCGGGAGCGTGGGCACCAGCGTTTTGGCACGGGGAGCCTTTGAAGGTCACCGGGGACTCAGAAGGCCCTGCCCTTCTCTCGCCCTCTATGACCCGCGGCGCCCCTAGCGGCCCAGGTGGGGACAGTGCGGCAGGGTGAGTGTGGCTCTGGGGCTCTGAGTCACCAATCCCCAGCATTGCAGAGCCAGGCCGCTTGGGATGTCCCCTCAGGGCCGACCTAGGGTTTTGGTTAGCTGCCAGGAGCCCGGCAGGCCCTCTCCACCAGCTCTGAAGCAAGCGGTGGGGTGGGCCTAGGTGAGGGCGCTGGCGAGCAGGATCCTGGGAGCCAACGTTTTTGCGCGGGGAGCCTTCAAAGGTCAGCGTGTGCTCGGAGGGCCCTGCCCGATCTCTTGCCCTGATTGACCGGCGGGGCCTCTAGTGGCTCGGGTGGCTGAAGGGCAGCAGGGTGAGTGCGGCACATGAGCTCGGGGTCCCCATCCCCAGCGTTGCGACGCCAGGCCCCTTGGGAAGTGCCCCTCGGTGGCCGACCTATGGTTAGGGTTAGCCTCCAGGAGCCCCGCAGGCCCGATACACCGCCTGTGCGTCGAGCGAAGAGTTGGGCCGAGGCGAGGGTGCTGGTGAACATGAGCCTGGGCCCAAGCGTTTTGGTTCGGTGCGCCTTCGAAGGTCGGCAGGGGTTCGGAGGGCCCTGCCAGTTCTCCCACCCTGAATGAATGGCGGCGCCCCTAGCGGCCTGTGTGGGTTGGGGTGGCAGCGTGCATCCGGCGCTGGGGCTTGGGGGCCCCCAATCCCTGGCGTTGCGGCGCCAGGCCCCTTAGGAAGGGACCTTCAGGGGCTGTCCTAGGGTTAGGGTTAGCTCCCAGGAGGCCAGCAGGCCCGAGTCGCTGGCTCTGCAAAGAGCGGAGGTGCGGGCCGAGTTGAGGGTGATGCAGAGCGGGAGCGTGGTCCCCAGCGTTTTGGTGCCCTGGGCCTTCGACTGTTGCCATGGCTCAAAGGGCCTGCCCGTTCTCCTGCCCTGAATAACCAGCGGCGCCCTTAGCAGCTCCCTTGGTGGTGGAGCGGCAGGGTGAGTCCATGCTGCGGCTCGGGGATCCCCAATCCCCAGCGTTGCGGGGCCACTCCTCTTGGGAGGGGCTCCTCGTGGGCGGACCTAGGTTTAGAGTTAGCACCCAGGAGGCCAGCAGGCCCAATCCTCTGGCTGGGCGGCGAGAGGTGGGCGGCCCGAGGTAAAGGCGCTGGCGATCGGGAGCGTGGGCCCCTGCATTTTGGCGCAGGAGGCTTCAAATATCGCCGGTTTCTCCAGGGCCCTGTCCCTTCTCCCGCCCTGAATGACGGGCGGCGCCACTAGGGGCCCGGGTGGCGACGTTGCGGCAGGGTGAGTCTGGCTCTGGGTCTTGGGGTCCCTGATCCCCAGTGTAGCGGCACCAGGACCCTTGGGAGGGGCCCCTGGGTGGCTGACCTAGGGTTAGGGTTAGCCCCCAGGAGGCCGGCAGGTGGGATCCGGCCACTGTCCGGGGAGCGGAGGGCGGGGCCGAGGTGAGGGCGTTGGGGAGCGGGAGCGTGGGCACCAGCGTTTTGGCACGGGGAGCCTTTGAAGGCCACCAGGGGCTCGGAAGGCCCTGCCCCTTCTCTCGCCCTGAATGACCCGCAGTGCTCCTAGCGGCCCCGGTGGCGGCGTTGCGGTAGGGTGAGTGTGGCTCTGGGGCTTGAGGTTCCCGATCCCCGGCGAAGCGGCACCAGGACCCTTGGGAGGGGCCCCTGGGTGGCCGACCTAGGGTTAGGGTTAGCACCCGGGAGGCCGGCAGGCGGGATCCGCCCGCTGTGCATGGAGCGGAGGGGCGGGCCGAGGTGAGGGCGCTGGCGAGCAAGAGCCTGGGCCCAAGCGTTTTGGCACCGGGGGCCTTCGAATGTCTCCGGGGACTCGGCGGGCCCTGCCCATTCTCCTCCCTGAATGACCGGCGGCGCCCCTAGCAGCCCAGGTGGCGGCGGGGCGGCATGGAAGTCCGGGCATAGGGCTCGGGGGTCCCCAGTCCACCGCGTTGCGGCGCCAGGCCCCTTGGGAGGGGCCCCTCGGAGGCTGACCTAGGGTTAGGTTTAGCCCCTAGGATGCCGGCAGGCCCTATTCACCAGCTGTGTGGAGACTGGAGTGGCGGACCGAGGTGAGGGCACTGGTGAGCGGAAGCGTGGGCCCGGGTGTTTTGGCGCGGGGGGCCTTTGAAGGTCACCGTGTCTTGGAGGGCCCTGCCCGTGCTCCCGCCCTGAATGAACGGCACCACCCCAAGCCCCCGGGTGGCGGCTGGGTGGCAGGGTGAGTCCAGTGCTGAGGCTCGGGGGTCCCCAATCCCCAGCGTTGCGGCGCCAGATCCCTTGGGAGGGGCCCCTCGGGGGTCGATCTAGGGTTCCGGTTAGCCCCCAGGAGGCCGGTGGACCTGATCAGCGGCTGTGCGGCACGCGGAGGGTTGGGCCGAGGTGAGGGCGCTGGCGAGACTGAGCGTGAGCCCAGGCGTTTTAGTGCGGGGGGCCTTCGAAGGTCGGTGGGGGCTCAGAGGGACCTGCCCGTTCTCCCGCTCTGAATGACCGGCGGGGCCCCTAGAGGCTCCGGTGCCTGAAGGGCAGCAGGGTGAGTCCGGCACTTGGGTTGGGGTCCCCATTCCCGGCGTTGTGGCGCCAGGCCACTTGGGAA
Source organism: Ursus americanus (assembly GCF_024610735.1). NCBI lineage: Eukaryota > Metazoa > Chordata > Mammalia > Carnivora > Ursidae > Ursus > Ursus americanus. The sequence goes on from NC_142135.1 coordinate 81,280,179, forward strand.
GGGCCCCTCCGTGGCCGACCTACAGTTAGGGTTAGCCCCCAAGAGGCCAGCAGGCCCGATACACCGCCTGTGCGTCGAGCGGAGAGTTGGGCCGAGGTGAGGGTGCTGGTGAACATGAGCCTGGGCCCAAGCGTTTTGGTTCGGGGCGCCTTCGAAGGTCGGCGGGGCTTCGAAGGGCCCTGCCCGTTCTCCCACCCTGAATGAATGGCGGCGCCCCTAGCGGCACGTGTGGGGCGGGGCGGCAGGGTGCATCCAGCGCTGGGGCTTGGGGGTTCCCAATCCCTGGCTTTGCGGCGCCAGGCCCCTTAGGAAGCGACCCTCGGGGCCGTCCTAGGGTTAGGGTTAGCGCCCAGGAGGCCGGCAGGCCGGATCCGCCCGCTGTGCGAGTAGTGGATATGCAGGCCGAGTTGAGGGCGATGGCGAGCGGGAGCGCGGGCCCCAGGGTTTTGGCGTCCTGGGCCTTTGAATGTTGCCATGGCTCGGAGGGCCCTGCCCTTTCTCCTGCCCTGAAGAACCAGCAACGCCCCTAGCGGCTCCGTTGGCGGTGGGGCAGCAGGGTGAATCCCAGGCTGCGGCTCGGGGATCCCCAATCCCCGGCGTTGTGGTGCCAGGCCCCTTGGGAGGGGCTCCTCGTGGGCCGACCCAGGGTTAGAGTTAGCCCCCATAAGGCCGGCAGGCCACATCCTCTGGCTGGGCGGTGAGAGGTGGGCGGGCCGAGGTAAAGGCGCTGGGGTGCGGGATTGTGGGCCCCTGCATTTTGGGGTGGGAGGCTTCAAATGTCGCCGGTTTCTCCAGGGCCCTGTCAGTTCTCCCGCCCTGAATGACCGGCGGCGCCCCTCGCGGCCCGGGTGGCAGCGTTGTGGGAGGGTGAGTCTGGCTTTGGGGCTTGGGGTTCCAGATCCCTGGCGTAGTGGCACCAAAACCCTTGGGAGGGGCCCCTGGGGGGCCGACCTAGGGTTAGGGTTAGCCCCCAGGAGACCGTCAGGACCAACCGCACACTGTGCGGCGAGCTGAGGTGCGGCCCGAGGTGAAGGCGCTGGGGAGCGGGAGCGTGGGCACCAGCGTTTTGGCACGGGGAGCCTTTGAAGGTCACCGGGGACTCAGAAGGCCCTGCCCTTCTCTCGCCCTCTATGACCCGCGGCGCCCCTAGCGGCCCAGGTGGGGACAGTGCGGCAGGGTGAGTGTGGCTCTGGGGCTCTGAGTCACCAATCCCCAGCATTGCAGAGCCAGGCCGCTTGGGATGTCCCCTCAGGGCCGACCTAGGGTTTTGGTTAGCTGCCAGGAGCCCGGCAGGCCCTCTCCACCAGCTCTGAAGCAAGCGGTGGGGTGGGCCTAGGTGAGGGCGCTGGCGAGCAGGATCCTGGGAGCCAACGTTTTTGCGCGGGGAGCCTTCAAAGGTCAGCGTGTGCTCGGAGGGCCCTGCCCGATCTCTTGCCCTGATTGACCGGCGGGGCCTCTAGTGGCTCGGGTGGCTGAAGGGCAGCAGGGTGAGTGCGGCACATGAGCTCGGGGTCCCCATCCCCAGCGTTGCGACGCCAGGCCCCTTGGGAAGTGCCCCTCGGTGGCCGACCTATGGTTAGGGTTAGCCTCCAGGAGCCCCGCAGGCCCGATACACCGCCTGTGCGTCGAGCGAAGAGTTGGGCCGAGGCGAGGGTGCTGGTGAACATGAGCCTGGGCCCAAGCGTTTTGGTTCGGTGCGCCTTCGAAGGTCGGCAGGGGTTCGGAGGGCCCTGCCAGTTCTCCCACCCTGAATGAATGGCGGCGCCCCTAGCGGCCTGTGTGGGTTGGGGTGGCAGCGTGCATCCGGCGCTGGGGCTTGGGGGCCCCCAATCCCTGGCGTTGCGGCGCCAGGCCCCTTAGGAAGGGACCTTCAGGGGCTGTCCTAGGGTTAGGGTTAGCTCCCAGGAGGCCAGCAGGCCCGAGTCGCTGGCTCTGCAAAGAGCGGAGGTGCGGGCCGAGTTGAGGGTGATGCAGAGCGGGAGCGTGGTCCCCAGCGTTTTGGTGCCCTGGGCCTTCGACTGTTGCCATGGCTCAAAGGGCCTGCCCGTTCTCCTGCCCTGAATAACCAGCGGCGCCCTTAGCAGCTCCCTTGGTGGTGGAGCGGCAGGGTGAGTCCATGCTGCGGCTCGGGGATCCCCAATCCCCAGCGTTGCGGGGCCACTCCTCTTGGGAGGGGCTCCTCGTGGGCGGACCTAGGTTTAGAGTTAGCACCCAGGAGGCCAGCAGGCCCAATCCTCTGGCTGGGCGGCGAGAGGTGGGCGGCCCGAGGTAAAGGCGCTGGCGATCGGGAGCGTGGGCCCCTGCATTTTGGCGCAGGAGGCTTCAAATATCGCCGGTTTCTCCAGGGCCCTGTCCCTTCTCCCGCCCTGAATGACGGGCGGCGCCACTAGGGGCCCGGGTGGCGACGTTGCGGCAGGGTGAGTCTGGCTCTGGGTCTTGGGGTCCCTGATCCCCAGTGTAGCGGCACCAGGACCCTTGGGAGGGGCCCCTGGGTGGCTGACCTAGGGTTAGGGTTAGCCCCCAGGAGGCCGGCAGGTGGGATCCGGCCACTGTCCGGGGAGCGGAGGGCGGGGCCGAGGTGAGGGCGTTGGGGAGCGGGAGCGTGGGCACCAGCGTTTTGGCACGGGGAGCCTTTGAAGGCCACCAGGGGCTCGGAAGGCCCTGCCCCTTCTCTCGCCCTGAATGACCCGCAGTGCTCCTAGCGGCCCCGGTGGCGGCGTTGCGGTAGGGTGAGTGTGGCTCTGGGGCTTGAGGTTCCCGATCCCCGGCGAAGCGGCACCAGGACCCTTGGGAGGGGCCCCTGGGTGGCCGACCTAGGGTTAGGGTTAGCACCCGGGAGGCCGGCAGGCGGGATCCGCCCGCTGTGCATGGAGCGGAGGGGCGGGCCGAGGTGAGGGCGCTGGCGAGCAAGAGCCTGGGCCCAAGCGTTTTGGCACCGGGGGCCTTCGAATGTCTCCGGGGACTCGGCGGGCCCTGCCCATTCTCCTCCCTGAATGACCGGCGGCGCCCCTAGCAGCCCAGGTGGCGGCAGGGCGGCATGGAAGTCCGGGCATAGGGCTCGGGGGTCCCCAGTCCACCGCGTTGCGGCGCCAGGCCCCTTGGGAGGGGCCCCTCGGAGGCTGACCTAGGGTTAGGTTTAGCCCCTAGGATGCCGGCAGGCCCTATTCACCAGCTGTGTGGAGACTGGAGTGGCGGACCGAGGTGAGGGCACTGGTGAGCGGAAGCGTGGGCCCGGGTGTTTTGGCGCGGGGGGCCTTTGAAGGTCACCGTGTCTTGGAGGGCCCTGCCCGTGCTCCCGCCCTGAATGAACGGCACCACCCCAAGCCCCCGGGTGGCGGCTGGGTGGCAGGGTGAGTCCAGTGCTGAGGCTCGGGGGTCCCCAATCCCCAGCGTTGCGGCGCCAGATCCCTTGGGAGGGGCCCCTCGGGGGTCGATCTAGGGTTCCGGTTAGCCCCCAGGAGGCCGGTGGACCTGATCAGCGGCTGTGCGGCACGCGGAGGGTTGGGCCGAGGTGAGGGCGCTGGCGAGACTGAGCGTGAGCCCAGGCGTTTTAGTGCGGGGGGCCTTCGAAGGTCGGTGGGGGCTCAGAGGGACCTGCCCGTTCTCCCGCTCTGAATGACCGGCGGGGCCCCTAGCAGCCCAGGTGGCGGCGGGGCGGCATGGAAGTCCGGGCATAGGGCTCGGGGGTCCCCAGTCCACCGCGTTGCGGCGCCAGGCCCCTTGGGAGGGGCCCCTCGGAGGCTGACCTAGGGTTAGGTTTAGCCCCTAGGATGCCGGCAGGCCCTATTCACCAGCTGTGTGGAGACTGGAGTGGCGGACCGAGGTGAGGGCACTGGTGAGCGGAAGCGTGGGCCTGGGTGTTTTGGCGCGGGGGGCCTTTGAAGGTCACCGTGTCTTGGAGGGCCCTGCCCGTGCTCCCGCCCTGAATGAACGGCACCACCCCAAGCCCCCGGGTGGCGGCTGGGTGGCAGGGTGAGTCCAGTGCTGAGGCTCGGGGGTCCCCAATCCCCAGCGTTGCGGCGCCAGATCCCTTGGGAGGGGCCCCTCGGGGGTCGATCTAGGGTTCCGGTTAGCCCCCAGGAGGCCGGTGGACCTGATCAGCGGCTGTGCGGCACGCGGAGGGTTGGGCCGAGGTGAGGGCGCTGGCGAGACTGAGCGTGAGCCCAGGCGTTTTAGTGCGGGGGGCCTTCGAAGGTCGGTGGGGGCTCAGAGGGACCTGCCCGTTCTCCCGCTCTGAATGACCGGCGGGGCCCCTAGAGGCTCCGGTGCCTGAAGGGCAGCAGGGTGAGTCCGGCACTTGGGTTGGGGTCCCCATTCCCGGCGTTGTGGCGCCAGGCCACTTGGGAAGGGCCCCTCCGTGGCCGACCTACAGTTAGGGTTAGCCCCCAAGAGGCCAGCAGGCCCGATACACCGCCTGTGCGTCGAGCGGAGAGTTGGGCCGAGGTGAGGGTGCTGGTGAACATGAGCCTGGGCCCAAGCGTTTTGGTTCGGGGCGCCTTCGAAGGTCGGCGGGGCTTCGAAGGGCCCTGCCCGTTCTCCCACCCTGAATGAATGGCGGCGCCCCTAGCGGCACGTGTGGGGCGGGGCGGCAGGGTGCATCCAGCGCTGGGGCTTGGGGGTTCCCAATCCCTGGCTTTGCGGCGCCAGGCCCCTTAGGAAGCGACCCTCGGGGCCGTCCTAGGGTTAGGGTTAGCGCCCAGGAGGCCGGCAGGCCGGATCCGCCCGCTGTGCGAGTAGTGGATATGCAGGCCGAGTTGAGGGCGATGGCGAGCGGGAGCGCGGGCCCCAGGGTTTTGGCGTCCTGGGCCTTTGAATGTTGCCATGGCTCGGAGGGCCCTGCCCTTTCTCCTGCCCTGAAGAACCAGCAACGCCCCTAGCGGCTCCGTTGGCGGTGGGGCAGCAGGGTGAATCCCAGGCTGCGGCTCGGGGATCCCCAATCCCCGGCGTTGTGGTGCCAGGCCCCTTGGGAGGGGCTCCTCGTGGGCCGACCCAGGGTTAGAGTTAGCCCCCATAAGGCCGGCAGGCCACATCCTCTGGCTGGGCGGTGAGAGGTGGGCGGGCCGAGGTAAAGGCGCTGGGGTGCGGGATTGTGGGCCCCTGCATTTTGGGGTGGGAGGCTTCAAATGTCGCCGGTTTCTCCAGGGCCCTGTCAGTTCTCCCGCCCTGAATGACCGGCGGCGCCCCTCGCGGCCCGGGTGGCAGCGTTGTGGGAGGGTGAGTCTGGCTTTGGGGCTTGGGGTTCCAGATCCCTGGCGTAGTGGCACCAAAACCCTTGGGAGGGGCCCCTGGGGGGCCGACCTAGGGTTAGGGTTAGCCCCCAGGAGACCGTCAGGACCAACCGCACACTGTGCGGCGAGCTGAGGTGCGGCCCGAGGTGAAGGCGCTGGGGAGCGGGAGCGTGGGCACCAGCGTTTTGGCACGGGGAGCCTTTGAAGGTCACCGGGGACTCAGAAGGCCCTGCCCTTCTCTCGCCCTCTATGACCCGCGGCGCCCCTAGCGGCCCAGGTGGGGACAGTGCGGCAGGGTGAGTGTGGCTCTGGGGCTCTGAGTCACCAATCCCCAGCATTGCAGAGCCAGGCCGCTTGGGATGTCCCCTCAGGGCCGACCTAGGGTTTTGGTTAGCTGCCAGGAGCCCGGCAGGCCCTCTCCACCAGCTCTGAAGCAAGCGGTGGGGTGGGCCTAGGTGAGGGCGCTGGCGAGCAGGATCCTGGGAGCCAACGTTTTTGCGCGGGGAGCCTTCAAAGGTCAGCGTGTGCTCGGAGGGCCCTGCCCGATCTCTTGCCCTGATTGACCGGCGGGGCCTCTAGTGGCTCGGGTGGCTGAAGGGCAGCAGGGTGAGTGCGGCACATGAGCTCGGGGTCCCCATCCCCAGCGTTGCGACGCCAGGCCCCTTGGGAAGTGCCCCTCGGTGGCCGACCTATGGTTAGGGTTAGCCTCCAGGAGCCCCGCAGGCCCGATACACCGCCTGTGCGTCGAGCGAAGAGTTGGGCCGAGGCGAGGGTGCTGGTGAACATGAGCCTGGGCCCAAGCGTTTTGGTTCGGTGCGCCTTCGAAGGTCGGCAGGGGTTCGGAGGGCCCTGCCAGTTCTCCCACCCTGAATGAATGGCGGCGCCCCTAGCGGCCTGTGTGGGTTGGGGTGGCAGCGTGCATCCGGCGCTGGGGCTTGGGGGCCCCCAATCCCTGGCGTTGCGGCGCCAGGCCCCTTAGGAAGGGACCTTCAGGGGCTGTCCTAGGGTTAGGGTTAGCTCCCAGGAGGCCAGCAGGCCCGAGTCGCTGGCTCTGCAAAGAGCGGAGGTGCGGGCCGAGTTGAGGGTGATGCAGAGCGGGAGCGTGGTCCCCAGCGTTTTGGTGCCCTGGGCCTTCGACTGTTGCCATGGCTCAAAGGGCCTGCCCGTTCTCCTGCCCTGAATAACCAGCGGCGCCCTTAGCAGCTCCCTTGGTGGTGGAGCGGCAGGGTGAGTCCATGCTGCGGCTCGGGGATCCCCAATCCCCAGCGTTGCGGGGCCACTCCTCTTGGGAGGGGCTCCTCGTGGGCGGACCTAGGTTTAGAGTTAGCACCCAGGAGGCCAGCAGGCCCAATCCTCTGGCTGGGCGGCGAGAGGTGGGCGGCCCGAGGTAAAGGCGCTGGCGATCGGGAGCGTGGGCCCCTGCATTTTGGCGCAGGAGGCTTCAAATATCGCCGGTTTCTCCAGGGCCCTGTCCCTTCTCCCGCCCTGAATGACGGGCGGCGCCACTAGGGGCCCGGGTGGCGACGTTGCGGCAGGGTGAGTCTGGCTCTGGGTCTTGGGGTCCCTGATCCCCAGTGTAGCGGCACCAGGACCCTTGGGAGGGGCCCCTGGGTGGCTGACCTAGGGTTAGGGTTAGCCCCCAGGAGGCCGGCAGGTGGGATCCGGCCACTGTCCGGGGAGCGGAGGGCGGGGCCGAGGTGAGGGCGTTGGGGAGCGGGAGCGTGGGCACCAGCGTTTTGGCACGGGGAGCCTTTGAAGGCCACCAGGGGCTCGGAAGGCCCTGCCCCTTCTCTCGCCCTGAATGACCCGCAGTGCTCCTAGCGGCCCCGGTGGCGGCGTTGCGGTAGGGTGAGTGTGGCTCTGGGGCTTGAGGTTCCCGATCCCCGGCGAAGCGGCACCAGGACCCTTGGGAGGGGCCCCTGGGTGGCCGACCTAGGGTTAGGGTTAGCACCCGGGAGGCCGGCAGGCGGGATCCGCCCGCTGTGCATGGAGCGGAGGGGCGGGCCGAGGTGAGGGCGCTGGCGAGCAAGAGCCTGGGCCCAAGCGTTTTGGCACCGGGGGCCTTCGAATGTCTCCGGGGACTCGGCGGGCCCTGCCCATTCTCCTCCCTGAATGACCGGCGGCGCCCCTAGCAGCCCAGGTGGCGGCGGGGCGGCATGGAAGTCCGGGCATAGGGCTCGGGGGTCCCCAGTCCACCGCGTTGCGGCGCCAGGCCCCTTGGGAGGGGCCCCTCGGAGGCTGACCTAGGGTTAGGTTTAGCCCCTAGGATGCCGGCAGGCCCTATTCACCAGCTGTGTGGAGACTGGAGTGGCGGACCGAGGTGAGGGCACTGGTGAGCGGAAGCGTGGGCCCGGGTGTTTTGGCGCGGGGGGCCTTTGAAGGTCACCGTGTCTTGGAGGGCCCTGCCCGTGCTCCCGCCCTGAATGAACGGCACCACCCCAAGCCCCCGGGTGGCGGCTGGGTGGCAGGGTGAGTCCAGTGCTGAGGCTCGGGGGTCCCCAATCCCCAGCGTTGCGGCGCCAGATCCCTTGGGAGGGGCCCCTCGGGGGTCGATCTAGGGTTCCGGTTAGCCCCCAGGAGGCCGGTGGACCTGATCAGCGGCTGTGCGGCACGCGGAGGGTTGGGCCGAGGTGAGGGCGCTGGCGAGACTGAGCGTGAGCCCAGGCGTTTTAGTGCGGGGGGCCTTCGAAGGTCGGTGGGGGCTCAGAGGGACCTGCCCGTTCTCCCGCTCTGAATGACCGGCGGGGCCCCTAGAGGCTCCGGTGCCTGAAGGGCAGCAGGGTGAGTCCGGCACTTGGGTTGGGGTCCCCATTCCCGGCGTTGTGGCGCCAGGCCACTTGGGAAGGGCCCCTCCGTGGCCGACCTACAGTTAGGGTTAGCCCCCAAGAGGCCAGCAGGCCCGATACACCGCCTGTGCGTCGAGCGGAGAGTTGGGCCGAGGTGAGGGTGCTGGTGAACATGAGCCTGGGCCCAAGCGTTTTGGTTCGGGGCGCCTTCGAAGGTCGGCGGGGCTTCGAAGGGCCCTGCCCGTTCTCCCACCCTGAATGAATGGCGGCGCCCCTAGCGGCACGTGTGGGGCGGGGCGGCAGGGTGCATCCAGCGCTGGGGCTTGGGGGTTCCCAATCCCTGGCTTTGCGGCGCCAGGCCCCTTAGGAAGCGACCCTCGGGGCCGTCCTAGGGTTAGGGTTAGCGCCCAGGAGGCCGGCAGGCCGGATCCGCCCGCTGTGCGAGTAGTGGATATGCAGGCCGAGTTGAGGGCGATGGCGAGCGGGAGCGCGGGCCCCAGGGTTTTGGCGTCCTGGGCCTTTGAATGTTGCCATGGCTCGGAGGGCCCTGCCCTTTCTCCTGCCCTGAAGAACCAGCAACGCCCCTAGCGGCTCCGTTGGCGGTGGGGCAGCAGGGTGAATCCCAGGCTGCGGCTCGGGGATCCCCAATCCCCGGCGTTGTGGTGCCAGGCCCCTTGGGAGGGGCTCCTCGTGGGCCGACCCAGGGTTAGAGTTAGCCCCCATAAGGCCGGCAGGCCACATCCTCTGGCTGGGCGGTGAGAGGTGGGCGGGCCGAGGTAAAGGCGCTGGGGTGCGGGATTGTGGGCCCCTGCATTTTGGGGTGGGAGGCTTCAAATGTCGCCGGTTTCTCCAGGGCCCTGTCAGTTCTCCCGCCCTGAATGACCGGCGGCGCCCCTCGCGGCCCGGGTGGCAGCGTTGTGGGAGGGTGAGTCTGGCTTTGGGGCTTGGGGTTCCAGATCCCTGGCGTAGTGGCACCAAAACCCTTGGGAGGGGCCCCTGGGGGGCCGACCTAGGGTTAGGGTTAGCCCCCAGGAGACCGTCAGGACCAACCGCACACTGTGCGGCGAGCTGAGGTGCGGCCCGAGGTGAAGGCGCTGGGGAGCGGGAGCGTGGGCACCAGCGTTTTGGCACGGGGAGCCTTTGAAGGTCACCGGGGACTCAGAAGGCCCTGCCCTTCTCTCGCCCTCTATGACCCGCGGCGCCCCTAGCGGCCCAGGTGGGGACAGTGCGGCAGGGTGAGTGTGGCTCTGGGGCTCTGAGTCACCAATCCCCAGCATTGCAGAGCCAGGCCGCTTGGGATGTCCCCTCAGGGCCGACCTAGGGTTTTGGTTAGCTGCCAGGAGCCCGGCAGGCCCTCTCCACCAGCTCTGAAGCAAGCGGTGGGGTGGGCCTAGGTGAGGGCGCTGGCGAGCAGGATCCTGGGAGCCAACGTTTTTGCGCGGGGAGCCTTCAAAGGTCAGCGTGTGCTCGGAGGGCCCTGCCCGATCTCTTGCCCTGATTGACCGGCGGGGCCTCTAGTGGCTCGGGTGGCTGAAGGGCAGCAGGGTGAGTGCGGCACATGAGCTCGGGGTCCCCATCCCCAGCGTTGCGACGCCAGGCCCCTTGGGAAGTGCCCCTCGGTGGCCGACCTATGGTTAGGGTTAGCCTCCAGGAGCCCCGCAGGCCCGATACACCGCCTGTGCGTCGAGCGAAGAGTTGGGCCGAGGCGAGGGTGCTGGTGAACATGAGCCTGGGCCCAAGCGTTTTGGTTCGGTGCGCCTTCGAAGGTCGGCAGGGGTTCGGAGGGCCCTGCCAGTTCTCCCACCCTGAATGAATGGCGGCGCCCCTAGCGGCCTGTGTGGGTTGGGGTGGCAGCGTGCATCCGGCGCTGGGGCTTGGGGGCCCCCAATCCCTGGCGTTGCGGCGCCAGGCCCCTTAGGAAGGGACCTTCAGGGGCTGTCCTAGGGTTAGGGTTAGCTCCCAGGAGGCCAGCAGGCCCGAGTCGCTGGCTCTGCAAAGAGCGGAGGTGCGGGCCGAGTTGAGGGTGATGCAGAGCGGGAGCGTGGTCCCCAGCGTTTTGGTGCCCTGGGCCTTCGACTGTTGCCATGGCTCAAAGGGCCTGCCCGTTCTCCTGCCCTGAATAACCAGCGGCGCCCTTAGCAGCTCCCTTGGTGGTGGAGCGGCAGGGTGAGTCCATGCTGCGGCTCGGGGATCCCCAATCCCCAGCGTTGCGGGGCCACTCCTCTTGGGAGGGGCTCCTCGTGGGCGGACCTAGGTTTAGAGTTAGCACCCAGGAGGCCAGCAGGCCCAATCCTCTGGCTGGGCGGCGAGAGGTGGGCGGCCCGAGGTAAAGGCGCTGGCGATCGGGAGCGTGGGCCCCTGCATTTTGGCGCAGGAGGCTTCAAATATCGCCGGTTTCTCCAGGGCCCTGTCCCTTCTCCCGCCCTGAATGACGGGCGGCGCCACTAGGGGCCCGGGTGGCGACGTTGCGGCAGGGTGAGTCTGGCTCTGGGTCTTGGGGTCCCTGATCCCCAGTGTAGCGGCACCAGGACCCTTGGGAGGGGCCCCTGGGTGGCTGACCTAGGGTTAGGGTTAGCCCCCAGGAGGCCGGCAGGTGGGATCCGGCCACTGTCCGGGGAGCGGAGGGCGGGGCCGAGGTGAGGGCGTTGGGGAGCGGGAGCGTGGGCACCAGCGTTTTGGCACGGGGAGCCTTTGAAGGCCACCAGGGGCTCGGAAGGCCCTGCCCCTTCTCTCGCCCTGAATGACCCGCAGTGCTCCTAGCGGCCCCGGTGGCGGCGTTGCGGTAGGGTGAGTGTGGCTCTGGGGCTTGAGGTTCCCGATCCCCGGCGAAGCGGCACCAGGACCCTTGGGAGGGGCCCCTGGGTGGCCGACCTAGGGTTAGGGTTAGCACCCGGGAGGCCGGCAGGCGGGATCCGCCCGCTGTGCATGGAGCGGAGGGGCGGGCCGAGGTGAGGGCGCTGGCGAGCAAGAGCCTGGGCCCAAGCGTTTTGGCACCGGGGGCCTTCGAATGTCTCCGGGGACTCGGCGGGCCCTGCCCATTCTCCTCCCTGAATGACCGGCGGCGCCCCTAGCAGCCCAGGTGGCGGCGGGGCGGCATGGAAGTCCGGGCATAGGGCTCGGGGGTCCCCAGTCCACCGCGTTGCGGCGCCAGGCCCCTTGGGAGGGGCCCCTCGGAGGCTGACCTAGGGTTAGGTTTAGCCCCTAGGATGCCGGCAGGCCCTATTCACCAGCTGTGTGGAGACTGGAGTGGCGGACCGAGGTGAGGGCACTGGTGAGCGGAAGCGTGGGCCCGGGTGTTTTGGCGCGGGGGGCCTTTGAAGGTCACCGTGTCTTGGAGGGCCCTGCCCGTGCTCCCGCCCTGAATGAACGGCACCACCCCAAGCCCCCGGGTGGCGGCTGGGTGGTAGGGTGAGTCCAGTGCTGAGGCTCGGGGGTCCCCAATCCCCAGCGTTGCGGCGCCAGATCCCTTGGGAGGGGCCCCTCGGGGGTCGATCTAGGGTTCCGGTTAGCCCCCAGGAGGCCGGTGGACCTGATCAGCGGCTGTGCGGCACGCGGAGGGTTGGGCCGAGGTGAGGGCGCTGGCGAGACTGAGCGTGAGCCCAGGCGTTTTAGTGCGGGGGGCCTTCGAAGGTCGGTGGGGGCTCAGAGGGACCTGCCCGTTCTCCCGCTCTGAATGACCGGCGGGGCCCCTAGAGGCTCCGGTGCCTGAAGGGCAGCAGGGTGAGTCCGGCACTTGGGTTGGGGTCCCCATTCCCGGCGTTGTGGCGCCAGGCCACTTGGGAAGGGCCCCTCCGTGGCCGACCTACAGTTAGGGTTAGCCCCCAAGAGGCCAGCAGGCCCGATACACCGCCTGTGCGTCGAGCGGAGAGTTGGGCCGAGGTGAGGGTGCTGGTGAACATGAGCCTGGGCCCAAGCGTTTTGGTTCGGGGCGCCTTCGAAGGTCGGCGGGGCTTCGAAGGGCCCTGCCCGTTCTCCCACCCTGAATGAATGGCGGCGCCCCTAGCGGCACGTGTGGGGCGGGGCGGCAGGGTGCATCCAGCGCTGGGGCTTGGGGGTTCCCAATCCCTGGCTTTGTGGCGCCAGGCCCCTTAGGAAGCGACCCTCGGGGCCGTCCTAGGGTTAGGGTTAGCGCCCAGGAGGCCGGCAGGCCGGATCCGCCCGCTGTGCGAGTAGTGGATATGCAGGCCGAGTTGAGGGCGATGGCGAGCGGGAGCGCGGGCCCCAGGGTTTTGGCGTCCTGGGCCTTTGAATGTTGCCATGGCTCGGAGGGCCCTGCCCTTTCTCCTGCCCTGAAGAACCAGCAACGCCCCTAGCGGCTCCGTTGGCGGTGGGGCAGCAGGGTGAATCCCAGGCTGCGGCTCGGGGATCCCCAATCCCCGGCGTTGTGGTGCCAGGCCCCTTGGGAGGGGCTCCTCGTGGGCCGACCCAGGGTTAGAGTTAGCCCCCATAAGGCCGGCAGGCCACATCCTCTGGCTGGGCGGTGAGAGGTGGGCGGGCCGAGGTAAAGGCGCTGGGGTGCGGGATTGTGGGCCCCTGCATTTTGGGGTGGGAGGCTTCAAATGTCGCCGGTTTCTCCAGGGCCCTGTCAGTTCTCCCGCCCTGAATGACCGGCGGCGCCCCTCGCGGCCCGGGTGGCAGCGTTGTGGGAGGGTGAGTCTGGCTTTGGGGCTTGGGGTTCCAGATCCCTGGCGTAGTGGCACCAAAACCCTTGGGAGGGGCCCCTGGGGGGCCGACCTAGGGTTAGGGTTAGCCCCCAGGAGACCGTCAGGACCAACCGCACACTGTGCGGCGAGCTGAGGTGCGGCCCGAGGTGAAGGCGCTGGGGAGCGGGAGCGTGGGCACCAGCGTTTTGGCACGGGGAGCCTTTGAAGGTCACCGGGGACTCAGAAGGCCCTGCCCTTCTCTCGCCCTCTATGACCCGCGGCGCCCCTAGCGGCCCAGGTGGGGACAGTGCGGCAGGGTGAGTGTGGCTCTGGGGCTCTGAGTCACCAATCCCCAGCATTGCAGAGCCAGGCCGCTTGGGATGTCCCCTCAGGGCCGACCTAGGGTTTTGGTTAGCTGCCAGGAGCCCGGCAGGCCCTCTCCACCAGCTCTGAAGCAAGCGGTGGGGTGGGCCTAGGTGAGGGCGCTGGCGAGCAGGATCCTGGGAGCCAACGTTTTTGCGCGGGGAGCCTTCAAAGGTCAGCGTGTGCTCGGAGGGCCCTGCCCGATCTCTTGCCCTGATTGACCGGCGGGGCCTCTAGTGGCTCGGGTGGCTGAAGGGCAGCAGGGTGAGTGCGGCACATGAGCTCGGGGTCCCCATCCCCAGCGTTGCGACGCCAGGCCCCTTGGGAAGTGCCCCTCGGTGGCCGACCTATGGTTAGGGTTAGCCTCCAGGAGCCCCGCAGGCCCGATACACCGCCTGTGCGTCGAGCGAAGAGTTGGGCCGAGGCGAGGGTGCTGGTGAACATGAGCCTGGGCCCAAGCGTTTTGGTTCGGTGCGCCTTCGAAGGTCGGCAGGGGTTCGGAGGGCCCTGCCAGTTCTCCCACCCTGAATGAATGGCGGCGCCCCTAGCGGCCTGTGTGGGTTGGGGTGGCAGCGTGCATCCGGCGCTGGGGCTTGGGGGCCCCCAATCCCTGGCGTTGCGGCGCCAGGCCCCTTAGGAAGGGACCTTCAGGGGCTGTCCTAGGGTTAGGGTTAGCTCCCAGGAGGCCAGCAGGCCCGAGTCGCTGGCTCTGCAAAGAGCGGAGGTGCGGGCCGAGTTGAGGGTGATGCAGAGCGGGAGCGTGGTCCCCAGCGTTTTGGTGCCCTGGGCCTTCGACTGTTGCCATGGCTCAAAGGGCCTGCCCGTTCTCCTGCCCTGAATAACCAGCGGCGCCCTTAGCAGCTCCCTTGGTGGTGGAGCGGCAGGGTGAGTCCATGCTGCGGCTCGGGGATCCCCAATCCCCAGCGTTGCGGGGCCACTCCTCTTGGGAGGGGCTCCTCGTGGGCGGACCTAGGTTTAGAGTTAGCACCCAGGAGGCCAGCAGGCCCAATCCTCTGGCTGGGCGGCGAGAGGTGGGCGGCCCGAGGTAAAGGCGCTGGCGATCGGGAGCGTGGGCCCCTGCATTTTGGCGCAGGAGGCTTCAAATATCGCCGGTTTCTCCAGGGCCCTGTCCCTTCTCCCGCCCTGAATGACGGGCGGCGCCACTAGGGGCCCGGGTGGCGACGTTGCGGCAGGGTGAGTCTGGCTCTGGGTCTTGGGGTCCCTGATCCCCAGTGTAGCGGCACCAGGACCCTTGGGAGGGGCCCCTGGGTGGCTGACCTAGGGTTAGGGTTAGCCCCCAGGAGGCCGGCAGGTGGGATCCGGCCACTGTCCGGGGAGCGGAGGGCGGGGCCGAGGTGAGGGCGTTGGGGAGCGGGAGCGTGGGCACCAGCGTTTTGGCACGGGGAGCCTTTGAAGGCCACCAGGGGCTCGGAAGGCCCTGCCCCTTCTCTCGCCCTGAATGACCCGCAGTGCTCCTAGCGGCCCCGGTGGCGGCGTTGCGGTAGGGTGAGTGTGGCTCTGGGGCTTGAGGTTCCCGATCCCCGGCGAAGCGGCACCAGGACCCTTGGGAGGGGCCCCTGGGTGGCCGACCTAGGGTTAGGGTTAGCACCCGGGAGGCCGGCAGGCGGGATCCGCCCGCTGTGCATGGAGCGGAGGGGCGGGCCGAGGTGAGGGCGCTGGCGAGCAAGAGCCTGGGCCCAAGCGTTTTGGCACCGGGGGCCTTCGAATGTCTCCGGGGACTCGGCGGGCCCTGCCCATTCTCCTCCCTGAATGACCGGCGGCGCCCCTAGCAGCCCAGGTGGCGGCGGGGCGGCATGGAAGTCCGGGCATAGGGCTCGGGGGTCCCCAGTCCACCGCGTTGCGGCGCCAGGCCCCTTGGGAGGGGCCCCTCGGAGGCTGACCTAGGGTTAGGTTTAGCCCCTAGGATGCCGGCAGGCCCTATTCACCAGCTGTGTGGAGACTGGAGTGGCGGACCGAGGTGAGGGCACTGGTGAGCGGAAGCGTGGGCCCGGGTGTTTTGGCGCGGGGGGCCTTTGAAGGTCACCGTGTCTTGGAGGGCCCTGCCCGTGCTCCCGCCCTGAATGAACGGCACCACCCCAAGCCCCTGGGTGGCGGCTGGGTGGCAGGGTGAGTCCAGTGCTGAGGCTCGGGGGTCCCCAATCCCCAGCGTTGCGGCGCCAGATCCCTTGGGAGGGGCCCCTCGGGGGTCGATCTAGGGTTCCGGTTAGCCCCCAGGAGGCCGGTGGACCTGATCAGCGGCTGTGCGGCACGCGGAGGGTTGGGCCGAGGTGAGGGCGCTGGCGAGACTGAGCGTGAGCCCAGGCGTTTTAGTGCGGGGGGCCTTCGAAGGTCGGTGGGGGCTCAGAGGGACCTGCCCGTTCTCCCGCTCTGAATGACCGGCGGGGCCCCTAGAGGCTCCGGTGCCTGAAGGGCAGCAGGGTGAGTCCGGCACTTGGGTTGGGGTCCCCATTCCCGGCGTTGTGGCGCCAGGCCACTTGGGAAGGGCCCCTCCGTGGCCGACCTACAGTTAGGGTTAGCCCCCAAGAGGCCAGCAGGCCCGATACACCGCCTGTGCGTCGAGCGGAGAGTTGGGCCGAGGTGAGGGTGCTGGTGAACATGAGCCTGGGCCCAAGCGTTTTGGTTCGGGGCGCCTTCGAAGGTCGGCGGGGCTTCGAAGGGCCCTGCCCGTTCTCCCACCCTGAATGAATGGCGGCGCCCCTAGCGGCACGTGTGGGGCGGGGCGGCAGGGTGCATCCAGCGCTGGGGCTTGGGGGTTCCCAATCCCTGGCTTTGCGGCGCCAGGCCCCTTAGGAAGCGACCCTCGGGGCCGTCCTAGGGTTAGGGTTAGCGCCCAGGAGGCCGGCAGGCCGGATCCGCCCGCTGTGCGAGTAGTGGATATGCAGGCCGAGTTGAGGGCGATGGCGAGCGGGAGCGCGGGCCCCAGGGTTTTGGCGTCCTGGGCCTTTGAATGTTGCCATGGCTCGGAGGGCCCTGCCCTTTCTCCTGCCCTGAAGAACCAGCAACGCCCCTAGCGGCTCCGTTGGCGGTGGGGCAGCAGGGTGAATCCCAGGCTGCGGCTCGGGGATCCCCAATCCCCGGCGTTGTGGTGCCAGGCCCCTTGGGAGGGGCTCCTCGTGGGCCGACCCAGGGTTAGAGTTAGCCCCCATAAGGCCGGCAGGCCACATCCTCTGGCTGGGCGGTGAGAGGTGGGCGGGCCGAGGTAAAGGCGCTGGGGTGCGGGATTGTGGGCCCCTGCATTTTGGGGTGGGAGGCTTCAAATGTCGCCGGTTTCTCCAGGGCCCTGTCAGTTCTCCCGCCCTGAATGACCGGCGGCGCCCCTCGCGGCCCGGGTGGCAGCGTTGTGGGAGGGTGAGTCTGGCTTTGGGGCTTGGGGTTCCAGATCCCTGGCGTAGTGGCACCAAAACCCTTGGGAGGGGCCCCTGGGGGGCCGACCTAGGGTTAGGGTTAGCCCCCAGGAGACCGTCAGGACCAACCGCACACTGTGCGGCGAGCTGAGGTGCGGCCCGAGGTGAAGGCGCTGGGGAGCGGGAGCGTGGGCACCAGCGTTTTGGCACGGGGAGCCTTTGAAGGTCACCGGGGACTCAGAAGGCCCTGCCCTTCTCTCGCCCTCTATGACCCGCGGCGCCCCTAGCGGCCCAGGTGGGGACAGTGCGGCAGGGTGAGTGTGGCTCTGGGGCTCTGAGTCACCAATCCCCAGCATTGCAGAGCCAGGCCGCTTGGGATGTCCCCTCAGGGCCGACCTAGGGTTTTGGTTAGCTGCCAGGAGCCCGGCAGGCCCTCTCCACCAGCTCTGAAGCAAGCGGTGGGGTGGGCCTAGGTGAGGGCGCTGGCGAGCAGGATCCTGGGAGCCAACGTTTTTGCGCGGGGAGCCTTCAAAGGTCAGCGTGTGCTCGGAGGGCCCTGCCCGATCTCTTGCCCTGATTGACCGGCGGGGCCTCTAGTGGCTCGGGTGGCTGAAGGGCAGCAGGGTGAGTGCGGCACATGAGCTCGGGGTCCCCATCCCCAGCGTTGCGACGCCAGGCCCCTTGGGAAGTGCCCCTCGGTGGCCGACCTATGGTTAGGGTTAGCCTCCAGGAGCCCCGCAGGCCCGATACACCGCCTGTGCGTCGAGCGAAGAGTTGGGCCGAGGCGAGGGTGCTGGTGAACATGAGCCTGGGCCCAAGCGTTTTGGTTCGGTGCGCCTTCGAAGGTCGGCAGGGGTTCGGAGGGCCCTGCCAGTTCTCCCACCCTGAATGAATGGCGGCGCCCCTAGCGGCCTGTGTGGGTTGGGGTGGCAGCGTGCATCCGGCGCTGGGGCTTGGGGGCCCCCAATCCCTGGCGTTGCGGCGCCAGGCCCCTTAGGAAGGGACCTTCAGGGGCTGTCCTAGGGTTAGGGTTAGCTCCCAGGAGGCCAGCAGGCCCGAGTCGCTGGCTCTGCAAAGAGCGGAGGTGCGGGCCGAGTTGAGGGTGATGCAGAGCGGGAGCGTGGTCCCCAGCGTTTTGGTGCCCTGGGCCTTCGACTGTTGCCATGGCTCAAAGGGCCTGCCCGTTCTCCTGCCCTGAATAACCAGCGGCGCCCTTAGCAGCTCCCTTGGTGGTGGAGCGGCAGGGTGAGTCCATGCTGCGGCTCGGGGATCCCCAATCCCCAGCGTTGCGGGGCCACTCCTCTTGGGAGGGGCTCCTCGTGGGCGGACCTAGGTTTAGAGTTAGCACCCAGGAGGCCAGCAGGCCCAATCCTCTGGCTGGGCGGCGAGAGGTGGGCGGCCCGAGGTAAAGGCGCTGGCGATCGGGAGCGTGGGCCCCTGCATTTTGGCGCAGGAGGCTTCAAATATCGCCGGTTTCTCCAGGGCCCTGTCCCTTCTCCCGCCCTGAATGACGGGCGGCGCCACTAGGGGCCCGGGTGGCGACGTTGCGGCAGGGTGAGTCTGGCTCTGGGTCTTGGGGTCCCTGATCCCCAGTGTAGCGGCACCAGGACCCTTGGGAGGGGCCCCTGGGTGGCTGACCTAGGGTTAGGGTTAGCCCCCAGGAGGCCGGCAGGTGGGATCCGGCCACTGTCCGGGGAGCGGAGGGCGGGGCCGAGGTGAGGGCGTTGGGGAGCGGGAGCGTGGGCACCAGCGTTTTGGCACGGGGAGCCTTTGAAGGCCACCAGGGGCTCGGAAGGCCCTGCCCCTTCTCTCGCCCTGAATGACCCGCAGTGCTCCTAGCGGCCCCGGTGGCGGCGTTGCGGTAGGGTGAGTGTGGCTCTGGGGCTTGAGGTTCCCGATCCCCGGCGAAGCGGCACCAGGACCCTTGGGAGGGGCCCCTGGGTGGCCGACCTAGGGTTAGGGTTAGCACCCGGGAGGCCGGCAGGCGGGATCCGCCCGCTGTGCATGGAGCGGAGGGGCGGGCCGAGGTGAGGGCGCTGGCGAGCAAGAGCCTGGGCCCAAGCGTTTTGGCACCGGGGGCCTTCGAATGTCTCCGGGGACTCGGCGGGCCCTGCCCATTCTCCTCCCTGAATGACCGGCGGCGCCCCTAGCAGCCCAGGTGGCGGCGGGGCGGCATGGAAGTCCGGGCATAGGGCTCGGGGGTCCCCAGTCCACCGCGTTGCGGCGCCAGGCCCCTTGGGAGGGGCCCCTCGGAGGCTGACCTAGGGTTAGGTTTAGCCCCTAGGATGCCGGCAGGCCCTATTCACCAGCTGTGTGGAGACTGGAGTGGCGGACCGAGGTGAGGGCACTGGTGAGCGGAAGCGTGGGCCCGGGTGTTTTGGCGCGGGGGGCCTTTGAAGGTCACCGTGTCTTGGAGGGCCCTGCCCGTGCTCCCGCCCTGAATGAACGGCACCACCCCAAGCCCCTGGGTGGCGGCTGGGTGGCAGGGTGAGTCCAGTGCTGAGGCTCGGGGGTCCCCAATCCCCAGCGTTGCGGCGCCAGATCCCTTGGGAGGGGCCCCTCGGGGGTCGATCTAGGGTTCCGGTTAGCCCCCAGGAGGCCGGTGGACCTGATCAGCGGCTGTGCGGCACGCGGAGGGTTGGGCCGAGGTGAGGGCGCTGGCGAGACTGAGCGTGAGCCCAGGCGTTTTAGTGCGGGGGGCCTTCGAAGGTCGGTGGGGGCTCAGAGGGACCTGCCCGTTCTCCCGCTCTGAATGACCGGCGGGGCCCCTAGAGGCTCCGGTGCCTGAAGGGCAGCAGGGTGAGTCCGGCACTTGGGTTGGGGTCCCCATTCCCGGCGTTGTGGCGCCAGGCCACTTGGGAAGGGCCCCTCCGTGGCCGACCTACAGTTAGGGTTAGCCCCCAAGAGGCCAGCAGGCCCGATACACCGCCTGTGCGTCGAGCGGAGAGTTGGGCCGAGGTGAGGGTGCTGGTGAACATGAGCCTGGGCCCAAGCGTTTTGGTTCGGGGCGCCTTCGAAGGTCGGCGGGGCTTCGAAGGGCCCTGCCCGTTCTCCCACCCTGAATGAATGGCGGCGCCCCTAGCGGCACGTGTGGGGCGGGGCGGCAGGGTGCATCCAGCGCTGGGGCTTGGGGGTTCCCAATCCCTGGCTTTGCGGCGCCAGGCCCCTTAGGAAGCGACCCTCGGGGCCGTCCTAGGGTTAGGGTTAGCGCCCAGGAGGCCGGCAGGCCGGATCCGCCCGCTGTGCGAGTAGTGGATATGCAGGCCGAGTTGAGGGCGATGGCGAGCGGGAGCGCGGGCCCCAGGGTTTTGGCGTCCTGGGCCTTTGAATGTTGCCATGGCTCGGAGGGCCCTGCCCTTTCTCCTGCCCTGAAGAACCAGCAACGCCCCTAGCGGCTCCGTTGGCGGTGGGGCAGCAGGGTGAATCCCAGGCTGCGGCTCGGGGATCCCCAATCCCCGGCGTTGTGGTGCCAGGCCCCTTGGGAGGGGCTCCTCGTGGGCCGACCCAGGGTTAGAGTTAGCCCCCATAAGGCCGGCAGGCCACATCCTCTGGCTGGGCGGTGAGAGGTGGGCGGGCCGAGGTAAAGGCGCTGGGGTGCGGGATTGTGGGCCCCTGCATTTTGGGGTGGGAGGCTTCAAATGTCGCCGGTTTCTCCAGGGCCCTGTCAGTTCTCCCGCCCTGAATGACCGGCGGCGCCCCTCGCGGCCCGGGTGGCAGCGTTGTGGGAGGGTGAGTCTGGCTTTGGGGCTTGGGGTTCCAGATCCCTGGCGTAGTGGCACCAAAACCCTTGGGAGGGGCCCCTGGGGGGCCGACCTAGGGTTAGGGTTAGCCCCCAGGAGACCGTCAGGACCAACCGCACACTGTGCGGCGAGCTGAGGTGCGGCCCGAGGTGAAGGCGCTGGGGAGCGGGAGCGTGGGCACCAGCGTTTTGGCACGGGGAGCCTTTGAAGGTCACCGGGGACTCAGAAGGCCCTGCCCTTCTCTCGCCCTCTATGACCCGCGGCGCCCCTAGCGGCCCAGGTGGGGACAGTGCGGCAGGGTGAGTGTGGCTCTGGGGCTCTGAGTCACCAATCCCCAGCATTGCAGAGCCAGGCCGCTTGGGATGTCCCCTCAGGGCCGACCTAGGGTTTTGGTTAGCTGCCAGGAGCCCGGCAGGCCCTCTCCACCAGCTCTGAAGCAAGCGGTGGGGTGGGCCTAGGTGAGGGCGCTGGCGAGCAGGATCCTGGGAGCCAACGTTTTTGCGCGGGGAGCCTTCAAAGGTCAGCGTGTGCTCGGAGGGCCCTGCCCGATCTCTTGCCCTGATTGACCGGCGGGGCCTCTAGTGGCTCGGGTGGCTGAAGGGCAGCAGGGTGAGTGCGGCACATGAGCTCGGGGTCCCCATCCCCAGCGTTGCGACGCCAGGCCCCTTGGGAAGTGCCCCTCGGTGGCCGACCTATGGTTAGGGTTAGCCTCCAGGAGCCCCGCAGGCCCGATACACCGCCTGTGCGTCGAGCGAAGAGTTGGGCCGAGGCGAGGGTGCTGGTGAACATGAGCCTGGGCCCAAGCGTTTTGGTTCGGTGCGCCTTCGAAGGTCGGCAGGGGTTCGGAGGGCCCTGCCAGTTCTCCCACCCTGAATGAATGGCGGCGCCCCTAGCGGCCTGTGTGGGTTGGGGTGGCAGCGTGCATCCGGCGCTGGGGCTTGGGGGCCCCCAATCCCTGGCGTTGCGGCGCCAGGCCCCTTAGGAAGGGACCTTCAGGGGCTGTCCTAGGGTTAGGGTTAGCTCCCAGGAGGCCAGCAGGCCCGAGTCGCTGGCTCTGCAAAGAGCGGAGGTGCGGGCCGAGTTGAGGGTGATGCAGAGCGGGAGCGTGGTCCCCAGCGTTTTGGTGCCCTGGGCCTTCGACTGTTGCCATGGCTCAAAGGGCCTGCCCGTTCTCCTGCCCTGAATAACCAGCGGCGCCCTTAGCAGCTCCCTTGGTGGTGGAGCGGCAGGGTGAGTCCATGCTGCGGCTCGGGGATCCCCAATCCCCAGCGTTGCGGGGCCACTCCTCTTGGGAGGGGCTCCTCGTGGGCGGACCTAGGTTTAGAGTTAGCACCCAGGAGGCCAGCAGGCCCAATCCTCTGGCTGGGCGGCGAGAGGTGGGCGGCCCGAGGTAAAGGCGCTGGCGATCGGGAGCGTGGGCCCCTGCATTTTGGCGCAGGAGGCTTCAAATATCGCCGGTTTCTCCAGGGCCCTGTCCCTTCTCCCGCCCTGAATGACGGGCGGCGCCACTAGGGGCCCGGGTGGCGACGTTGCGGCAGGGTGAGTCTGGCTCTGGGTCTTGGGGTCCCTGATCCCCAGTGTAGCGGCACCAGGACCCTTGGGAGGGGCCCCTGGGTGGCTGACCTAGGGTTAGGGTTAGCCCCCAGGAGGCCGGCAGGTGGGATCCGGCCACTGTCCGGGGAGCGGAGGGCGGGGCCGAGGTGAGGGCGTTGGGGAGCGGGAGCGTGGGCACCAGCGTTTTGGCACGGGGAGCCTTTGAAGGCCACCAGGGGCTCGGAAGGCCCTGCCCCTTCTCTCGCCCTGAATGACCCGCAGTGCTCCTAGCGGCCCCGGTGGCGGCGTTGCGGTAGGGTGAGTGTGGCTCTGGGGCTTGAGGTTCCCGATCCCCGGCGAAGCGGCACCAGGACCCTTGGGAGGGGCCCCTGGGTGGCCGACCTAGGGTTAGGGTTAGCACCCGGGAGGCCGGCAGGCGGGATCCGCCCGCTGTGCATGGAGCGGAGGGGCGGGCCGAGGTGAGGGCGCTGGCGAGCAAGAGCCTGGGCCCAAGCGTTTTGGCACCGGGGGCCTTCGAATGTCTCCGGGGACTCGGCGGGCCCTGCCCATTCTCCTCCCTGAATGACCGGCGGCGCCCCTAGCAGCCCAGGTGGCGGCGGGGCGGCATGGAAGTCCGGGCATAGGGCTCGGGGGTCCCCAGTCCACCGCGTTGCGGCGCCAGGCCCCTTGGGAGGGGCCCCTCGGAGGCTGACCTAGGGTTAGGTTTAGCCCCTAGGATGCCGGCAGGCCCTATTCACCAGCTGTGTGGAGACTGGAGTGGCGGACCGAGGTGAGGGCACTGGTGAGCGGAAGCGTGGGCCTGGGTGTTTTGGCGCGGGGGGCCTTTGAAGGTCACCGTGTCTTGGAGGGCCCTGCCCGTGCTCCCGCCCTGAATGAACGGCACCACCCCAAGCCCCCGGGTGGCGGCTGGGTGGCAGGGTGAGTCCAGTGCTGAGGCTCGGGGGTCCCCAATCCCCAGCGTTGCGGCGCCAGATCCCTTGGGAGGGGCCCCTCGGGGGTCGATCTAGGGTTCCGGTTAGCCCCCAGGAGGCCGGTGGACCTGATCAGCGGCTGTGCGGCACGCGGAGGGTTGGGCCGAGGTGAGGGCGCTGGCGAGACTGAGCGTGAGCCCAGGCGTTTTAGTGCGGGGGGCCTTCGAAGGTCGGTGGGGGCTCAGAGGGACCTGCCCGTTCTCCCGCTCTGAATGACCGGCGGGGCCCCTAGCAGCCCAGGTGGCGGCGGGGCGGCATGGAAGTCCGGGCATAGGGCTCGGGGGTCCCCAGTCCACCGCGTTGCGGCGCCAGGCCCCTTGGGAGGGGCCCCTCGGAGGCTGACCTAGGGTTAGGTTTAGCCCCTAGGATGCTGGCAGGCCCTATTCACCAGCTGTGTGGAGACTGGAGTGGCGGACCGAGGTGAGGGCACTGGTGAGCGGAAGCGTGGGCCTGGGTGTTTTGGCGCGGGGGGCCTTTGAAGGTCACCGTGTCTTGGAGGGCCCTGCCCGTGCTCCCGCCCTGAATGAACGGCACCACCCCAAGCCCCCGGGTGGCGGCTGGGTGGCAGGGTGAGTCCAGTGCTGAGGCTCGGGGGTCCCCAATCCCCAGCGTTGCGGCGCCAGATCCCTTGGGAGGGGCCCCTCGGGGGTCGATCTAGGGTTCCGGTTAGCCCCCAGGAGGCCGGTGGACCTGATCAGCGGCTGTGCGGCACGCGGAGGGTTGGGCCGAGGTGAGGGCGCTGGCGAGACTGAACGTGAGCCCAGGCGTTTTAGTGCGGGGGGCCTTCGAAGGTCGGTGGGGGCTCAGAGGGACCTGCCCGTTCTCCCGCTCTGAATGACCGGCGGGGCCCCTAGAGGCTCCGGTGCCTGAAGGGCAGCAGGGTGAGTCCGGCACTTGGGTTGGGGTCCCCATTCCCGGCGTTGTGGCGCCAGGCCACTTGGGAAGGGCCCCTCCGTGGCCGACCTACAGTTAGGGTTAGCCCCCAAGAGGCCAGCAGGCCCGATACACCGCCTGTGCGTCGAGCGGAGAGTTGGGCCGAGGTGAGGGTGCTGGTGAACATGAGCCTGGGCCCAAGCGTTTTGGTTCGGGGCGCCTTCGAAGGTCGGCGGGGCTTCGAAGGGCCCTGCCCGTTCTCCCACCCTGAATGAATGGCGGCGCCCCTAGCGGCACGTGTGGGGCGGGGCGGCAGGGTGCATCCAGCGCTGGGGCTTGGGGGTTCCCAATCCCTGGCGTTGCGGCGCCAGGCCCCTTAGGAAGCGACCCTCGGGGCCGTCCTAGGGTTAGGGTTAGCGCCCAGGAGGCCGGCAGGCCGGATCCGCCCGCTGTGCGAGTAGTGGATATGCAGGCCGAGTTGAGGGCGATGGCGAGCGGGAGCGCGGGCCCCAGGGTTTTGGCGTCCTGGGCCTTTGAATGTTGCCATGGCTCGGAGGGCCCTGCCCTTTCTCCTGCCCTGAAGAACCAGCAACGCCCCTAGCGGCTCCGTTGGCGGTGGGGCAGCAGGGTGAATCCCAGGCTGCGGCTCGGGGATCCCCAATCCCCGGCGTTGTGGTGCCAGGCCCCTTGGGAGGGGCTCCTCGTGGGCCGACCCAGGGTTAGAGTTAGCCCCCATAAGGCCGGCAGGCCACATCCTCTGGCTGGGCGGTGAGAGGTGGGCGGGCCGAGGTAAAGGCGCTGGGGTGCGGGATTGTGGGCCCCTGCATTTTGGGGTGGGAGGCTTCAAATGTCGCCGGTTTCTCCAGGGCCCTGTCAGTTCTCCCGCCCTGAATGACCGGCGGCGCCCCTCGCGGCCCGGGTGGCAGCGTTGTGGGAGGGTGAGTCTGGCTTTGGGGCTTGGGGTTCCAGATCCCTGGCGTAGTGGCACCAAAACCCTTGGGAGGGGCCCCTGGGGGGCCGACCTAGGGTTAGGGTTAGCCCCCAGGAGACCGTCAGGACCAACCGCACACTGTGCGGCGAGCTGAGGTGCGGCCCGAGGTGAAGGCGCTGGGGAGCGGGAGCGTGGGCACCAGCGTTTTGGCACGGGGAGCCTTTGAAGGTCACCGGGGACTCAGAAGGCCCTGCCCTTCTCTCGCCCTCTATGACCCGCGGCGCCCCTAGCGGCCCAGGTGGGGACAGTGCGGCAGGGTGAGTGTGGCTCTGGGGCTCTGAGTCACCAATCCCCAGCATTGCAGAGCCAGGCCGCTTGGGATGTCCCCTCAGGGCCGACCTAGGGTTTTGGTTAGCTGCCAGGAGCCCGGCAGGCCCTCTCCACCAGCTCTGAAGCAAGCGGTGGGGTGGGCCTAGGTGAGGGCGCTGGCGAGCAGGATCCTGGGAGCCAACGTTTTTGCGCGGGGAGCCTTCAAAGGTCAGCGTGTGCTCGGAGGGCCCTGCCCGATCTCTTGCCCTGATTGACCGGCGGGGCCTCTAGTGGCTCGGGTGGCTGAAGGGCAGCAGGGTGAGTGCGGCACATGAGCTCGGGGTCCCCATCCCCAGCGTTGCGACGCCAGGCCCCTTGGGAAGTGCCCCTCGGTGGCCGACCTATGGTTAGGGTTAGCCTCCAGGAGCCCCGCAGGCCCGATACACCGCCTGTGCGTCGAGCGAAGAGTTGGGCCGAGGCGAGGGTGCTGGTGAACATGAGCCTGGGCCCAAGCGTTTTGGTTCGGTGCGCCTTCGAAGGTCGGCAGGGGTTCGGAGGGCCCTGCCAGTTCTCCCACCCTGAATGAATGGCGGCGCCCCTAGCGGCCTGTGTGGGTTGGGGTGGCAGCGTGCATCCGGCGCTGGGGCTTGGGGGCCCCCAATCCCTGGCGTTGCGGCGCCAGGCCCCTTAGGAAGGGACCTTCAGGGGCTGTCCTAGGGTTAGGGTTAGCTCCCAGGAGGCCAGCAGGCCCGAGTCGCTGGCTCTGCAAAGAGCGGAGGTGCGGGCCGAGTTGAGGGTGATGCAGAGCGGGAGCGTGGTCCCCAGCGTTTTGGTGCCCTGGGCCTTCGACTGTTGCCATGGCTCAAAGGGCCTGCCCGTTCTCCTGCCCTGAATAACCAGCGGCGCCCTTAGCAGCTCCCTTGGTGGTGGAGCGGCAGGGTGAGTCCATGCTGCGGCTCGGGGATCCCCAATCCCCAGCGTTGCGGGGCCACTCCTCTTGGGAGGGGCTCCTCGTGGGCGGACCTAGGTTTAGAGTTAGCACCCAGGAGGCCAGCAGGCCCAATCCTCTGGCTGGGCGGCGAGAGGTGGGCGGCCCGAGGTAAAGGCGCTGGCGATCGGGAGCGTGGGCCCCTGCATTTTGGCGCAGGAGGCTTCAAATATCGCCGGTTTCTCCAGGGCCCTGTCCCTTCTCCCGCCCTGAATGACGGGCGGCGCCACTAGGGGCCCGGGTGGCGACGTTGCGGCAGGGTGAGTCTGGCTCTGGGTCTTGGGGTCCCTGATCCCCAGTGTAGCGGCACCAGGACCCTTGGGAGGGGCCCCTGGGTGGCTGACCTAGGGTTAGGGTTAGCCCCCAGGAGGCCGGCAGGTGGGATCCGGCCACTGTCCGGGGAGCGGAGGGCGGGGCCGAGGTGAGGGCGTTGGGGAGCGGGAGCGTGGGCACCAGCGTTTTGGCACGGGGAGCCTTTGAAGGCCACCAGGGGCTCGGAAGGCCCTGCCCCTTCTCTCGCCCTGAATGACCCGCAGTGCTCCTAGCGGCCCCGGTGGCGGCGTTGCGGTAGGGTGAGTGTGGCTCTGGGGCTTGAGGTTCCCGATCCCCGGCGAAGCGGCACCAGGACCCTTGGGAGGGGCCCCTGGGTGGCCGACCTAGGGTTAGGGTTAGCACCCGGGAGGCCGGCAGGCGGGATCCGCCCGCTGTGCATGGAGCGGAGGGGCGGGCCGAGGTGAGGGCGCTGGCGAGCAAGAGCCTGGGCCCAAGCGTTTTGGCACCGGGGGCCTTCGAATGTCTCCGGGGACTCGGCGGGCCCTGCCCATTCTCCTCCCTGAATGACCGGCGGCGCCCCTAGCAGCCCAGGTGGCGGCGGGGCGGCATGGAAGTCCGGGCATAGGGCTCGGGGGTCCCCAGTCCACCGCGTTGCGGCGCCAGGCCCCTTGGGAGGGGCCCCTCGGAGGCTGACCTAGGGTTAGGTTTAGCCCCTAGGATGCCGGCAGGCCCTATTCACCAGCTGTGTGGAGACTGGAGTGGCGGACCGAGGTGAGGGCACTGGTGAGCGGAAGCGTGGGCCCGGGTGTTTTGGCGCGGGGGGCCTTTGAAGGTCACCGTGTCTTGGAGGGCCCTGCCCGTGCTCCCGCCCTGAATGAACGGCACCACCCCAAGCCCCCGGGTGGCGGCTGGGTGGCAGGGTGAGTCCAGTGCTGAGGCTCGGGGGTCCCCAATCCCCAGCGTTGCGGCGCCAGATCCCTTGGGAGGGGCCCCTCGGGGGTCGATCTAGGGTTCCGGTTAGCCCCCAGGAGGCCGGTGGACCTGATCAGCGGCTGTGCGGCACGCGGAGGGTTGGGCCGAGGTGAGGGCGCTGGCGAGACTGAGCGTGAGCCCAGGCGTTTTAGTGCGGGGGGCCTTCGAAGGTCGGTGGGGGCTCAGAGGGACCTGCCCGTTCTCCCGCTCTGAATGACCGGCGGGGCCCCTAGAGGCTCCGGTGCCTGAAGGGCAGCAGGGTGAGTCCGGCACTTGGGTTGGGGTCCCCATTCCCGGCGTTGTGGCGCCAGGCCACTTGGGAAGGGCCCCTCCGTGGCCGACCTACAGTTAGGGTTAGCCCCCAAGAGGCCAGCAGGCCCGATACACCGCCTGTGCGTCGAGCGGAGAGTTGGGCCGAGGTGAGGGTGCTGGTGAACATGAGCCTGGGCCCAAGCGTTTTGGTTCGGGGCGCCTTCGAAGGTCGGCGGGGCTTCGAAGGGCCCTGCCCGTTCTCCCACCCTGAATGAATGGCGGCGCCCCTAGCGGCACGTGTGGGGCGGGGCGGCAGGGTGCATCCAGCGCTGGGGCTTGGGGGTTCCCAATCCCTGGCGTTGCGGCGCCAGGCCCCTTAGGAAGCGACCCTCGGGGCCGTCCTAGGGTTAGGGTTAGCGCCCAGGAGGCCGGCAGGCCGGATCCGCCCGCTGTGCGAGTAGTGGATATGCAGGCCGAGTTGAGGGCGATGGCGAGCGGGAGCGCGGGCCCCAGGGTTTTGGCGTCCTGGGCCTTTGAATGTTGCCATGGCTCGGAGGGCCCTGCCCTTTCTCCTGCCCTGAAGAACCAGCAACGCCCCTAGCGGCTCCGTTGGCGGTGGGGCAGCAGGGTGAATCCCAGGCTGCGGCTCGGGGATCCCCAATCCCCGGCGTTGTGGTGCCAGGCCCCTTGGGAGGGGCTCCTCGTGGGCCGACCCAGGGTTAGAGTTAGCCCCCATAAGGCCGGCAGGCCACATCCTCTGGCTGGGCGGTGAGAGGTGGGCGGGCCGAGGTAAAGGCGCTGGGGTGCGGGATTGTGGGCCCCTGCATTTTGGGGTGGGAGGCTTCAAATGTCGCCGGTTTCTCCAGGGCCCTGTCAGTTCTCCCGCCCTGAATGACCGGCGGCGCCCCTCGCGGCCCGGGTGGCAGCGTTGTGGGAGGGTGAGTCTGGCTTTGGGGCTTGGGGTTCCAGATCCCTGGCGTAGTGGCACCAAAACCCTTGGGAGGGGCCCCTGGGGGGCCGACCTAGGGTTAGGGTTAGCCCCCAGGAGACCGTCAGGACCAACCGCACACTGTGCGGCGAGCTGAGGTGCGGCCCGAGGTGAAGGCGCTGGGGAGCGGGAGCGTGGGCACCAGCGTTTTGGCACGGGGAGCCTTTGAAGGTCACCGGGGACTCAGAAGGCCCTGCCCTTCTCTCGCCCTCTATGACCCGCGGCGCCCCTAGCGGCCCAGGTGGGGACAGTGCGGCAGGGTGAGTGTGGCTCTGGGGCTCTGAGTCACCAATCCCCAGCATTGCAGAGCCAGGCCGCTTGGGATGTCCCCTCAGGGCCGACCTAGGGTTTTGGTTAGCTGCCAGGAGCCCGGCAGGCCCTCTCCACCAGCTCTGAAGCAAGCGGTGGGGTGGGCCTAGGTGAGGGCGCTGGCGAGCAGGATCCTGGGAGCCAACGTTTTTGCGCGGGGAGCCTTCAAAGGTCAGCGTGTGCTCGGAGGGCCCTGCCCGATCTCTTGCCCTGATTGACCGGCGGGGCCTCTAGTGGCTCGGGTGGCTGAAGGGCAGCAGGGTGAGTGCGGCACATGAGCTCGGGGTCCCCATCCCCAGCGTTGCGACGCCAGGCCCCTTGGGAAGTGCCCCTCGGTGGCCGACCTATGGTTAGGGTTAGCCTCCAGGAGCCCCGCAGGCCCGATACACCGCCTGTGCGTCGAGCGAAGAGTTGGGCCGAGGCGAGGGTGCTGGTGAACATGAGCCTGGGCCCAAGCGTTTTGGTTCGGTGCGCCTTCGAAGGTCGGCAGGGGTTCGGAGGGCCCTGCCAGTTCTCCCACCCTGAATGAATGGCGGCGCCCCTAGCGGCCTGTGTGGGTTGGGGTGGCAGCGTGCATCCGGCGCTGGGGCTTGGGGGCCCCCAATCCCTGGCGTTGCGGCGCCAGGCCCCTTAGGAAGGGACCTTCAGGGGCTGTCCTAGGGTTAGGGTTAGCTCCCAGGAGGCCAGCAGGCCCGAGTCGCTGGCTCTGCAAAGAGCGGAGGTGCGGGCCGAGTTGAGGGTGATGCAGAGCGGGAGCGTGGTCCCCAGCGTTTTGGTGCCCTGGGCCTTCGACTGTTGCCATGGCTCAAAGGGCCTGCCCGTTCTCCTGCCCTGAATAACCAGCGGCGCCCTTAGCAGCTCCCTTGGTGGTGGAGCGGCAGGGTGAGTCCATGCTGCGGCTCGGGGATCCCCAATCCCCAGCGTTGCGGGGCCACTCCTCTTGGGAGGGGCTCCTCGTGGGCGGACCTAGGTTTAGAGTTAGCACCCAGGAGGCCAGCAGGCCCAATCCTCTGGCTGGGCGGCGAGAGGTGGGCGGCCCGAGGTAAAGGCGCTGGCGATCGGGAGCGTGGGCCCCTGCATTTTGGCGCAGGAGGCTTCAAATATCGCCGGTTTCTCCAGGGCCCTGTCCCTTCTCCCGCCCTGAATGACGGGCGGCGCCACTAGGGGCCCGGGTGGCGACGTTGCGGCAGGGTGAGTCTGGCTCTGGGTCTTGGGGTCCCTGATCCCCAGTGTAGCGGCACCAGGACCCTTGGGAGGGGCCCCTGGGTGGCTGACCTAGGGTTAGGGTTAGCCCCCAGGAGGCCGGCAGGTGGGATCCGGCCACTGTCCGGGGAGCGGAGGGCGGGGCCGAGGTGAGGGCGTTGGGGAGCGGGAGCGTGGGCACCAGCGTTTTGGCACGGGGAGCCTTTGAAGGCCACCAGGGGCTCGGAAGGCCCTGCCCCTTCTCTCGCCCTGAATGACCCGCAGTGCTCCTAGCGGCCCCGGTGGCGGCGTTGCGGTAGGGTGAGTGTGGCTCTGGGGCTTGAGGTTCCCGATCCCCGGCGAAGCGGCACCAGGACCCTTGGGAGGGGCCCCTGGGTGGCCGACCTAGGGTTAGGGTTAGCACCCGGGAGGCCGGCAGGCGGGATCCGCCCGCTGTGCATGGAGCGGAGGGGCGGGCCGAGGTGAGGGCGCTGGCGAGCAAGAGCCTGGGCCCAAGCGTTTTGGCACCGGGGGCCTTCGAATGTCTCCGGGGACTCGGCGGGCCCTGCCCATTCTCCTCCCTGAATGACCGGCGGCGCCCCTAGCAGCCCAGGTGGCGGCGGGGCGGCATGGAAGTCCGGGCATAGGGCTCGGGGGTCCCCAGTCCACCGCGTTGCGGCGCCAGGCCCCTTGGGAGGGGCCCCTCGGAGGCTGACCTAGGGTTAGGTTTAGCCCCTAGGATGCCGGCAGGCCCTATTCACCAGCTGTGTGGAGACTGGAGTGGCGGACCGAGGTGAGGGCACTGGTGAGCGGAAGCGTGGGCCCGGGTGTTTTGGCGCGGGGGGCCTTTGAAGGTCACCGTGTCTTGGAGGGCCCTGCCCGTGCTCCCGCCCTGAATGAACGGCACCACCCCAAGCCCCCGGGTGGCGGCTGGGTGGCAGGGTGAGTCCAGTGCTGAGGCTCGGGGGTCCCCAATCCCCAGCGTTGCGGCGCCAGATCCCTTGGGAGGGGCCCCTCGGGGGTCGATCTAGGGTTCCGGTTAGCCCCCAGGAGGCCGGTGGACCTGATCAGCGGCTGTGCGGCACGCGGAGGGTTGGGCCGAGGTGAGGGCGCTGGCGAGACTGAGCGTGAGCCCAGGCGTTTTAGTGCGGGGGGCCTTCGAAGGTCGGTGGGGGCTCAGAGGGACCTGCCCGTTCTCCCGCTCTGAATGACCGGCGGGGCCCCTAGAGGCTCCGGTGCCTGAAGGGCAGCAGGGTGAGTCCGGCACTTGGGTTGGGGTCCCCATTCCCGGCGTTGTGGCGCCAGGCCACTTGGGAAGGGCCCCTCCGTGGCCGACCTACAGTTAGGGTTAGCCCCCAAGAGGCCAGCAGGCCCGATACACCGCCTGTGCGTCGAGCGGAGAGTTGGGCCGAGGTGAGGGTGCTGGTGAACATGAGCCTGGGCCCAAGCGTTTTGGTTCGGGGCGCCTTCGAAGGTCGGCGGGGCTTCGAAGGGCCCTGCCCGTTCTCCCACCCTGAATGAATGGCGGCGCCCCTAGCGGCACGTGTGGGGCGGGGCGGCAGGGTGCATCCAGCGCTGGGGCTTGGGGGTTCCCAATCCCTGGCTTTGCGGCGCCAGGCCCCTTAGGAAGCGACCCTCGGGGCCGTCCTA
Source organism: Ursus americanus (assembly GCF_024610735.1). Lineage (NCBI taxonomy): Eukaryota > Metazoa > Chordata > Mammalia > Carnivora > Ursidae > Ursus > Ursus americanus. Next base: position 81,311,556 of record NC_142135.1, read on the forward strand.
GGGTTAGGGTTAGCGCCCAGGAGGCCGGCAGGCCGGATCCGCCCGCTGTGCGAGTAGTGGATATGCAGGCCGAGTTGAGGGCGATGGCGAGCGGGAGCGCGGGCCCCAGGGTTTTGGCGTCCTGGGCCTTTGAATGTTGCCATGGCTCGGAGGGCCCTGCCCTTTCTCCTGCCCTGAAGAACCAGCAACGCCCCTAGCGGCTCCGTTGGCGGTGGGGCAGCAGGGTGAATCCCAGGCTGCGGCTCGGGGATCCCCAATCCCCGGCGTTGTGGTGCCAGGCCCCTTGGGAGGGGCTCCTCGTGGGCCGACCCAGGGTTAGAGTTAGCCCCCATAAGGCCGGCAGGCCACATCCTCTGGCTGGGCGGTGAGAGGTGGGCGGGCCGAGGTAAAGGCGCTGGGGTGCGGGATTGTGGGCCCCTGCATTTTGGGGTGGGAGGCTTCAAATGTCGCCGGTTTCTCCAGGGCCCTGTCAGTTCTCCCGCCCTGAATGACCAGCGGCGCCCCTCGCGGCCCGGGTGGCAGCGTTGTGGGAGGGTGAGTCTGGCTTTGGGGCTTGGGGTTCCAGATCCCTGGCGTAGTGGCACCAAAACCCTTGGGAGGGGCCCCTGGGGGGCCGACCTAGGGTTAGGGTTAGCCCCCAGGAGACCGTCAGGACCAACCGCACACTGTGCGGCGAGCTGAGGTGCGGCCCGAGGTGAAGGCGCTGGGGAGCGGGAGCGTGGGCACCAGCGTTTTGGCACGGGGAGCCTTTGAAGGTCACCGGGGACTCAGAAGGCCCTGCCCTTCTCTCGCCCTCTATGACCCGCGGCGCCCCTAGCGGCCCAGGTGGGGACAGTGCGGCAGGGTGAGTGTGGCTCTGGGGCTCTGAGTCACCAATCCCCAGCATTGCAGAGCCAGGCCGCTTGGGATGTCCCCTCAGGGCCGACCTAGGGTTTTGGTTAGCTGCCAGGAGCCCGGCAGGCCCTCTCCACCAGCTCTGAAGCAAGCGGTGGGGTGGGCCTAGGTGAGGGCGCTGGCGAGCAGGATCCTGGGAGCCAACGTTTTTGCGCGGGGAGCCTTCAAAGGTCAGCGTGTGCTCGGAGGGCCCTGCCCGATCTCTTGCCCTGATTGACCGGCGGGGCCTCTAGTGGCTCGGGTGGCTGAAGGGCAGCAGGGTGAGTGCGGCACATGAGCTCGGGGTCCCCATCCCCAGCGTTGCGACGCCAGGCCCCTTGGGAAGTGCCCCTCGGTGGCCGACCTATGGTTAGGGTTAGCCTCCAGGAGCCCCGCAGGCCCGATACACCGCCTGTGCGTCGAGCGAAGAGTTGGGCCGAGGCGAGGGTGCTGGTGAACATGAGCCTGGGCCCAAGCGTTTTGGTTCGGTGCGCCTTCGAAGGTCGGCAGGGGTTCGGAGGGCCCTGCCAGTTCTCCCACCCTGAATGAATGGCGGCGCCCCTAGCGGCCTGTGTGGGTTGGGGTGGCAGCGTGCATCCGGCGCTGGGGCTTGGGGGCCCCCAATCCCTGGCGTTGCGGCGCCAGGCCCCTTAGGAAGGGACCTTCAGGGGCTGTCCTAGGGTTAGGGTTAGCTCCCAGGAGGCCAGCAGGCCCGAGTCGCTGGCTCTGCAAAGAGCGGAGGTGCGGGCCGAGTTGAGGGTGATGCAGAGCGGGAGCGTGGTCCCCAGCGTTTTGGTGCCCTGGGCCTTCGACTGTTGCCATGGCTCAAAGGGCCTGCCCGTTCTCCTGCCCTGAATAACCAGCGGCGCCCTTAGCAGCTCCCTTGGTGGTGGAGCGGCAGGGTGAGTCCATGCTGCGGCTCGGGGATCCCCAATCCCCAGCGTTGCGGGGCCACTCCTCTTGGGAGGGGCTCCTCGTGGGCGGACCTAGGTTTAGAGTTAGCACCCAGGAGGCCAGCAGGCCCAATCCTCTGGCTGGGCGGCGAGAGGTGGGCGGCCCGAGGTAAAGGCGCTGGCGATCGGGAGCGTGGGCCCCTGCATTTTGGCGCAGGAGGCTTCAAATATCGCCGGTTTCTCCAGGGCCCTGTCCCTTCTCCCGCCCTGAATGACGGGCGGCGCCACTAGGGGCCCGGGTGGCGACGTTGCGGCAGGGTGAGTCTGGCTCTGGGTCTTGGGGTCCCTGATCCCCAGTGTAGCGGCACCAGGACCCTTGGGAGGGGCCCCTGGGTGGCTGACCTAGGGTTAGGGTTAGCCCCCAGGAGGCCGGCAGGTGGGATCCGGCCACTGTCCGGGGAGCGGAGGGCGGGGCCGAGGTGAGGGCGTTGGGGAGCGGGAGCGTGGGCACCAGCGTTTTGGCACGGGGAGCCTTTGAAGGCCACCAGGGGCTCGGAAGGCCCTGCCCCTTCTCTCGCCCTGAATGACCCGCAGTGCTCCTAGCGGCCCCGGTGGCGGCGTTGCGGTAGGGTGAGTGTGGCTCTGGGGCTTGAGGTTCCCGATCCCCGGCGAAGCGGCACCAGGACCCTTGGGAGGGGCCCCTGGGTGGCCGACCTAGGGTTAGGGTTAGCACCCGGGAGGCCGGCAGGCGGGATCCGCCCGCTGTGCATGGAGCGGAGGGGCGGGCCGAGGTGAGGGCGCTGGCGAGCAAGAGCCTGGGCCCAAGCGTTTTGGCACCGGGGGCCTTCGAATGTCTCCGGGGACTCGGCGGGCCCTGCCCATTCTCCTCCCTGAATGACCGGCGGCGCCCCTAGCAGCCCAGGTGGCGGCGGGGCGGCATGGAAGTCCGGGCATAGGGCTCGGGGGTCCCCAGTCCACCGCGTTGCGGCGCCAGGCCCCTTGGGAGGGGCCCCTCGGAGGCTGACCTAGGGTTAGGTTTAGCCCCTAGGATGCCGGCAGGCCCTATTCACCAGCTGTGTGGAGACTGGAGTGGCGGACCGAGGTGAGGGCACTGGTGAGCGGAAGCGTGGGCCCGGGTGTTTTGGCGCGGGGGGCCTTTGAAGGTCACCGTGTCTTGGAGGGCCCTGCCCGTGCTCCCGCCCTGAATGAACGGCACCACCCCAAGCCCCCGGGTGGCGGCTGGGTGGCAGGGTGAGTCCAGTGCTGAGGCTCGGGGGTCCCCAATCCCCAGCGTTGCGGCGCCAGATCCCTTGGGAGGGGCCCCTCGGGGGTCGATCTAGGGTTCCGGTTAGCCCCCAGGAGGCCGGTGGACCTGATCAGCGGCTGTGCGGCACGCGGAGGGTTGGGCCGAGGTGAGGGCGCTGGCGAGACTGAGCGTGAGCCCAGGCGTTTTAGTGCGGGGGGCCTTCGAAGGTCGGTGGGGGCTCAGAGGGACCTGCCCGTTCTCCCGCTCTGAATGACCGGCGGGGCCCCTAGAGGCTCCGGTGCCTGAAGGGCAGCAGGGTGAGTCCGGCACTTGGGTTGGGGTCCCCATTCCCGGCGTTGTGGCGCCAGGCCACTTGGGAAGGGCCCCTCCGTGGCCGACCTACAGTTAGGGTTAGCCCCCAAGAGGCCAGCAGGCCCGATACACCGCCTGTGCGTCGAGCGGAGAGTTGGGCCGAGGTGAGGGTGCTGGTGAACATGAGCCTGGGCCCAAGCGTTTTGGTTCGGGGCGCCTTCGAAGGTCGGCGGGGCTTCGAAGGGCCCTGCCCGTTCTCCCACCCTGAATGAATGGCGGCGCCCCTAGCGGCACGTGTGGGGCGGGGCGGCAGGGTGCATCCAGCGCTGGGGCTTGGGGGTTCCCAATCCCTGGCTTTGCGGCGCCAGGCCCCTTAGGAAGCGACCCTCGGGGCCGTCCTAGGGTTAGGGTTAGCGCCCAGGAGGCCGGCAGGCCGGATCCGCCCGCTGTGCGAGTAGTGGATATGCAGGCCGAGTTGAGGGCGATGGCGAGCGGGAGCGCGGGCCCCAGGGTTTTGGCGTCCTGGGCCTTTGAATGTTGCCATGGCTCGGAGGGCCCTGCCCTTTCTCCTGCCCTGAAGAACCAGCAACGCCCCTAGCGGCTCCGTTGGCGGTGGGGCAGCAGGGTGAATCCCAGGCTGCGGCTCGGGGATCCCCAATCCCCGGCGTTGTGGTGCCAGGCCCCTTGGGAGGGGCTCCTCGTGGGCCGACCCAGGGTTAGAGTTAGCCCCCATAAGGCCGGCAGGCCACATCCTCTGGCTGGGCGGTGAGAGGTGGGCGGGCCGAGGTAAAGGCGCTGGGGTGCGGGATTGTGGGCCCCTGCATTTTGGGGTGGGAGGCTTCAAATGTCGCCGGTTTCTCCAGGGCCCTGTCAGTTCTCCCGCCCTGAATGACCGGCGGCGCCCCTCGCGGCCCGGGTGGCAGCGTTGTGGGAGGGTGAGTCTGGCTTTGGGGCTTGGGGTTCCAGATCCCTGGCGTAGTGGCACCAAAACCCTTGGGAGGGGCCCCTGGGGGGCCGACCTAGGGTTAGGGTTAGCCCCCAGGAGACCGTCAGGACCAACCGCACACTGTGCGGCGAGCTGAGGTGCGGCCCGAGGTGAAGGCGCTGGGGAGCGGGAGCGTGGGCACCAGCGTTTTGGCACGGGGAGTCTTTGAAGGTCACCGGGGACTCAGAAGGCCCTGCCCTTCTCTCGCCCTCTATGACCCGCGGCGCCCCTAGCGGCCCAGGTGGGGACAGTGCGGCAGGGTGAGTGTGGCTCTGGGGCTCTGAGTCACCAATCCCCAGCATTGCAGAGCCAGGCCGCTTGGGATGTCCCCTCAGGGCCGACCTAGGGTTTTGGTTAGCTGCCAGGAGCCCGGCAGGCCCTCTCCACCAGCTCTGAAGCAAGCGGTGGGGTGGGCCTAGGTGAGGGCGCTGGCGAGCAGGATCCTGGGAGCCAACGTTTTTGCGCGGGGAGCCTTCAAAGGTCAGCGTGTGCTCGGAGGGCCCTGCCCGATCTCTTGCCCTGATTGACCGGCGGGGCCTCTAGTGGCTCGGGTGGCTGAAGGGCAGCAGGGTGAGTGCGGCACATGAGCTCGGGGTCCCCATCCCCAGCGTTGCGACGCCAGGCCCCTTGGGAAGTGCCCCTCGGTGGCCGACCTATGGTTAGGGTTAGCCTCCAGGAGCCCCGCAGGCCCGATACACCGCCTGTGCGTCGAGCGAAGAGTTGGGCCGAGGCGAGGGTGCTGGTGAACATGAGCCTGGGCCCAAGCGTTTTGGTTCGGTGCGCCTTCGAAGGTCGGCAGGGGTTCGGAGGGCCCTGCCAGTTCTCCCACCCTGAATGAATGGCGGCGCCCCTAGCGGCCTGTGTGGGTTGGGGTGGCAGCGTGCATCCGGCGCTGGGGCTTGGGGGCCCCCAATCCCTGGCGTTGCGGCGCCAGGCCCCTTAGGAAGGGACCTTCAGGGGCTGTCCTAGGGTTAGGGTTAGCTCCCAGGAGGCCAGCAGGCCCGAGTCGCTGGCTCTGCAAAGAGCGGAGGTGCGGGCCGAGTTGAGGGTGATGCAGAGCGGGAGCGTGGTCCCCAGCGTTTTGGTGCCCTGGGCCTTCGACTGTTGCCATGGCTCAAAGGGCCTGCCCGTTCTCCTGCCCTGAATAACCAGCGGCGCCCTTAGCAGCTCCCTTGGTGGTGGAGCGGCAGGGTGAGTCCATGCTGCGGCTCGGGGATCCCCAATCCCCAGCGTTGCGGGGCCACTCCTCTTGGGAGGGGCTCCTCGTGGGCGGACCTAGGTTTAGAGTTAGCACCCAGGAGGCCAGCAGGCCCAATCCTCTGGCTGGGCGGCGAGAGGTGGGCGGCCCGAGGTAAAGGCGCTGGCGATCGGGAGCGTGGGCCCCTGCATTTTGGCGCAGGAGGCTTCAAATATCGCCGGTTTCTCCAGGGCCCTGTCCCTTCTCCCGCCCTGAATGACGGGCGGCGCCACTAGGGGCCCGGGTGGCGACGTTGCGGCAGGGTGAGTCTGGCTCTGGGTCTTGGGGTCCCTGATCCCCAGTGTAGCGGCACCAGGACCCTTGGGAGGGGCCCCTGGGTGGCTGACCTAGGGTTAGGGTTAGCCCCCAGGAGGCCGGCAGGTGGGATCCGGCCACTGTCCGGGGAGCGGAGGGCGGGGCCGAGGTGAGGGCGTTGGGGAGCGGGAGCGTGGGCACCAGCGTTTTGGCACGGGGAGCCTTTGAAGGCCACCAGGGGCTCGGAAGGCCCTGCCCCTTCTCTCGCCCTGAATGACCCGCAGTGCTCCTAGCGGCCCCGGTGGCGGCGTTGCGGTAGGGTGAGTGTGGCTCTGGGGCTTGAGGTTCCCGATCCCCGGCGAAGCGGCACCAGGACCCTTGGGAGGGGCCCCTGGGTGGCCGACCTAGGGTTAGGGTTAGCACCCGGGAGGCCGGCAGGCGGGATCCGCCCGCTGTGCATGGAGCGGAGGGGCGGGCCGAGGTGAGGGCGCTGGCGAGCAAGAGCCTGGGCCCAAGCGTTTTGGCACCGGGGGCCTTCGAATGTCTCCGGGGACTCGGCGGGCCCTGCCCATTCTCCTCCCTGAATGACCGGCGGCGCCCCTAGCAGCCCAGGTGGCGGCGGGGCGGCATGGAAGTCCGGGCATAGGGCTCGGGGGTCCCCAGTCCACCGCGTTGCGGCGCCAGGCCCCTTGGGAGGGGCCCCTCGGAGGCTGACCTAGGGTTAGGTTTAGCCCCTAGGATGCCGGCAGGCCCTATTCACCAGCTGTGTGGAGACTGGAGTGGCGGACCGAGGTGAGGGCACTGGTGAGCGGAAGCGTGGGCCCGGGTGTTTTGGCGCGGGGGGCCTTTGAAGGTCACCGTGTCTTGGAGGGCCCTGCCCGTGCTCCCGCCCTGAATGAACGGCACCACCCCAAGCCCCCGGGTGGCGGCTGGGTGGCAGGGTGAGTCCAGTGCTGAGGCTCGGGGGTCCCCAATCCCCAGCGTTGCGGCGCCAGATCCCTTGGGAGGGGCCCCTCGGGGGTCGATCTAGGGTTCCGGTTAGCCCCCAGGAGGCCGGTGGACCTGATCAGCGGCTGTGCGGCACGCGGAGGGTTGGGCCGAGGTGAGGGCGCTGGCGAGACTGAGCGTGAGCCCAGGCGTTTTAGTGCGGGGGGCCTTCGAAGGTCGGTGGGGGCTCAGAGGGACCTGCCCGTTCTCCCGCTCTGAATGACCGGCGGGGCCCCTAGAGGCTCCGGTGCCTGAAGGGCAGCAGGGTGAGTCCGGCACTTGGGTTGGGGTCCCCATTCCCGGCGTTGTGGCGCCAGGCCACTTGGGAAGGGCCCCTCCGTGGCCGACCTACAGTTAGGGTTAGCCCCCAAGAGGCCAGCAGGCCCGATACACCGCCTGTGCGTCGAGCGGAGAGTTGGGCCGAGGTGAGGGTGCTGGTGAACATGAGCCTGGGCCCAAGCGTTTTGGTTCGGGGCGCCTTCGAAGGTCGGCGGGGCTTCGAAGGGCCCTGCCCGTTCTCCCACCCTGAATGAATGGCGGCGCCCCTAGCGGCACGTGTGGGGCGGGGCGGCAGGGTGCATCCAGCGCTGGGGCTTGGGGGTTCCCAATCCCTGGCTTTGCGGCGCCAGGCCCCTTAGGAAGCGACCCTCGGGGCCGTCCTAGGGTTAGGGTTAGCGCCCAGGAGGCCGGCAGGCCGGATCCGCCCGCTGTGCGAGTAGTGGATATGCAGGCCGAGTTGAGGGCGATGGCGAGCGGGAGCGCGGGCCCCAGGGTTTTGGCGTCCTGGGCCTTTGAATGTTGCCATGGCTCGGAGGGCCCTGCCCTTTCTCCTGCCCTGAAGAACCAGCAACGCCCCTAGCGGCTCCGTTGGCGGTGGGGCAGCAGGGTGAATCCCAGGCTGCGGCTCGGGGATCCCCAATCCCCGGCGTTGTGGTGCCAGGCCCCTTGGGAGGGGCTCCTCGTGGGCCGACCCAGGGTTAGAGTTAGCCCCCATAAGGCCGGCAGGCCACATCCTCTGGCTGGGCGGTGAGAGGTGGGCGGGCCGAGGTAAAGGCGCTGGGGTGCGGGATTGTGGGCCCCTGCATTTTGGGGTGGGAGGCTTCAAATGTCGCCGGTTTCTCCAGGGCCCTGTCAGTTCTCCCGCCCTGAATGACCGGCGGCGCCCCTCGCGGCCCGGGTGGCAGCGTTGTGGGAGGGTGAGTCTGGCTTTGGGGCTTGGGGTTCCAGATCCCTGGCGTAGTGGCACCAAAACCCTTGGGAGGGGCCCCTGGGGGGCCGACCTAGGGTTAGGGTTAGCCCCCAGGAGACCGTCAGGACCAACCGCACACTGTGCGGCGAGCTGAGGTGCGGCCCGAGGTGAAGGCGCTGGGGAGCGGGAGCGTGGGCACCAGCGTTTTGGCACGGGGAGTCTTTGAAGGTCACCGGGGACTCAGAAGGCCCTGCCCTTCTCTCGCCCTCTATGACCCGCGGCGCCCCTAGCGGCCCAGGTGGGGACAGTGCGGCAGGGTGAGTGTGGCTCTGGGGCTCTGAGTCACCAATCCCCAGCATTGCAGAGCCAGGCCGCTTGGGATGTCCCCTCAGGGCCGACCTAGGGTTTTGGTTAGCTGCCAGGAGCCCGGCAGGCCCTCTCCACCAGCTCTGAAGCAAGCGGTGGGGTGGGCCTAGGTGAGGGCGCTGGCGAGCAGGATCCTGGGAGCCAACGTTTTTGCGCGGGGAGCCTTCAAAGGTCAGCGTGTGCTCGGAGGGCCCTGCCCGATCTCTTGCCCTGATTGACCGGCGGGGCCTCTAGTGGCTCGGGTGGCTGAAGGGCAGCAGGGTGAGTGCGGCACATGAGCTCGGGGTCCCCATCCCCAGCGTTGCGACGCCAGGCCCCTTGGGAAGTGCCCCTCGGTGGCCGACCTATGGTTAGGGTTAGCCTCCAGGAGCCCCGCAGGCCCGATACACCGCCTGTGCGTCGAGCGAAGAGTTGGGCCGAGGCGAGGGTGCTGGTGAACATGAGCCTGGGCCCAAGCGTTTTGGTTCGGTGCGCCTTCGAAGGTCGGCAGGGGTTCGGAGGGCCCTGCCAGTTCTCCCACCCTGAATGAATGGCGGCGCCCCTAGCGGCCTGTGTGGGTTGGGGTGGCAGCGTGCATCCGGCGCTGGGGCTTGGGGGCCCCCAATCCCTGGCGTTGCGGCGCCAGGCCCCTTAGGAAGGGACCTTCAGGGGCTGTCCTAGGGTTAGGGTTAGCTCCCAGGAGGCCAGCAGGCCCGAGTCGCTGGCTCTGCAAAGAGCGGAGGTGCGGGCCGAGTTGAGGGTGATGCAGAGCGGGAGCGTGGTCCCCAGCGTTTTGGTGCCCTGGGCCTTCGACTGTTGCCATGGCTCAAAGGGCCTGCCCGTTCTCCTGCCCTGAATAACCAGCGGCGCCCTTAGCAGCTCCCTTGGTGGTGGAGCGGCAGGGTGAGTCCATGCTGCGGCTCGGGGATCCCCAATCCCCAGCGTTGCGGGGCCACTCCTCTTGGGAGGGGCTCCTCGTGGGCGGACCTAGGTTTAGAGTTAGCACCCAGGAGGCCAGCAGGCCCAATCCTCTGGCTGGGCGGCGAGAGGTGGGCGGCCCGAGGTAAAGGCGCTGGCGATCGGGAGCGTGGGCCCCTGCATTTTGGCGCAGGAGGCTTCAAATATCGCCGGTTTCTCCAGGGCCCTGTCCCTTCTCCCGCCCTGAATGACGGGCGGCGCCACTAGGGGCCCGGGTGGCGACGTTGCGGCAGGGTGAGTCTGGCTCTGGGTCTTGGGGTCCCTGATCCCCAGTGTAGCGGCACCAGGACCCTTGGGAGGGGCCCCTGGGTGGCTGACCTAGGGTTAGGGTTAGCCCCCAGGAGGCCGGCAGGTGGGATCCGGCCACTGTCCGGGGAGCGGAGGGCGGGGCCGAGGTGAGGGCGTTGGGGAGCGGGAGCGTGGGCACCAGCGTTTTGGCACGGGGAGCCTTTGAAGGCCACCAGGGGCTCGGAAGGCCCTGCCCCTTCTCTCGCCCTGAATGACCCGCAGTGCTCCTAGCGGCCCCGGTGGCGGCGTTGCGGTAGGGTGAGTGTGGCTCTGGGGCTTGAGGTTCCCGATCCCCGGCGAAGCGGCACCAGGACCCTTGGGAGGGGCCCCTGGGTGGCCGACCTAGGGTTAGGGTTAGCACCCGGGAGGCCGGCAGGCGGGATCCGCCCGCTGTGCATGGAGCGGAGGGGCGGGCCGAGGTGAGGGCGCTGGCGAGCAAGAGCCTGGGCCCAAGCGTTTTGGCACCGGGGGCCTTCGAATGTCTCCGGGGACTCGGCGGGCCCTGCCCATTCTCCTCCCTGAATGACCGGCGGCGCCCCTAGCAGCCCAGGTGGCGGCGGGGCGGCATGGAAGTCCGGGCATAGGGCTCGGGGGTCCCCAGTCCACCGCGTTGCGGCGCCAGGCCCCTTGGGAGGGGCCCCTCGGAGGCTGACCTAGGGTTAGGTTTAGCCCCTAGGATGCCGGCAGGCCCTATTCACCAGCTGTGTGGAGACTGGAGTGGCGGACCGAGGTGAGGGCACTGGTGAGCGGAAGCGTGGGCCCGGGTGTTTTGGCGCGGGGGGCCTTTGAAGGTCACCGTGTCTTGGAGGGCCCTGCCCGTGCTCCCGCCCTGAATGAACGGCACCACCCCAAGCCCCCGGGTGGCGGCTGGGTGGCAGGGTGAGTCCAGTGCTGAGGCTCGGGGGTCCCCAATCCCCAGCGTTGCGGCGCCAGATCCCTTGGGAGGGGCCCCTCGGGGGTCGATCTAGGGTTCCGGTTAGCCCCCAGGAGGCCGGTGGACCTGATCAGCGGCTGTGCGGCACGCGGAGGGTTGGGCCGAGGTGAGGGCGCTGGCGAGACTGAGCGTGAGCCCAGGCGTTTTAGTGCGGGGGGCCTTCGAAGGTCGGTGGGGGCTCAGAGGGACCTGCCCGTTCTCCCGCTCTGAATGACCGGCGGGGCCCCTAGAGGCTCCGGTGCCTGAAGGGCAGCAGGGTGAGTCCGGCACTTGGGTTGGGGTCCCCATTCCCGGCGTTGTGGCGCCAGGCCACTTGGGAAGGGCCCCTCCGTGGCCGACCTACAGTTAGGGTTAGCCCCCAAGAGGCCAGCAGGCCCGATACACCGCCTGTGCGTCGAGCGGAGAGTTGGGCCGAGGTGAGGGTGCTGGTGAACATGAGCCTGGGCCCAAGCGTTTTGGTTCGGGGCGCCTTCGAAGGTCGGCGGGGCTTCGAAGGGCCCTGCCCGTTCTCCCACCCTGAATGAATGGCGGCGCCCCTAGCGGCACGTGTGGGGCGGGGCGGCAGGGTGCATCCAGCGCTGGGGCTTGGGGGTTCCCAATCCCTGGCTTTGCGGCGCCAGGCCCCTTAGGAAGCGACCCTCGGGGCCGTCCTAGGGTTAGGGTTAGCGCCCAGGAGGCCGGCAGGCCGGATCCGCCCGCTGTGCGAGTAGTGGATATGCAGGCCGAGTTGAGGGCGATGGCGAGCGGGAGCGCGGGCCCCAGGGTTTTGGCGTCCTGGGCCTTTGAATGTTGCCATGGCTCGGAGGGCCCTGCCCTTTCTCCTGCCCTGAAGAACCAGCAACGCCCCTAGCGGCTCCGTTGGCGGTGGGGCAGCAGGGTGAATCCCAGGCTGTGGCTCGGGGATCCCCAATCCCCGGCGTTGTGGTGCCAGGCCCCTTGGGAGGGGCTCCTCGTGGGCCGACCCAGGGTTAGAGTTAGCCCCCATAAGGCCGGCAGGCCACATCCTCTGGCTGGGCGGTGAGAGGTGGGCGGGCCGAGGTAAAGGCGCTGGGGTGCGGGATTGTGGGCCCCTGCATTTTGGGGTGGGAGGCTTCAAATGTCGCCGGTTTCTCCAGGGCCCTGTCAGTTCTCCCGCCCTGAATGACCGGCGGCGCCCCTCGCGGCCCGGGTGGCAGCGTTGTGGGAGGGTGAGTCTGGCTTTGGGGCTTGGGGTTCCAGATCCCTGGCGTAGTGGCACCAAAACCCTTGGGAGGGGCCCCTGGGGGGCCGACCTAGGGTTAGGGTTAGCCCCCAGGAGACCGTCAGGACCAACCGCACACTGTGCGGCGAGCTGAGGTGCGGCCCGAGGTGAAGGCGCTGGGGAGCGGGAGCGTGGGCACCAGCGTTTTGGCACGGGGAGCCTTTGAAGGTCACCGGGGACTCAGAAGGCCCTGCCCTTCTCTCGCCCTCTATGACCCGCGGCGCCCCTAGCGGCCCAGGTGGGGACAGTGCGGCAGGGTGAGTGTGGCTCTGGGGCTCTGAGTCACCAATCCCCAGCATTGCAGAGCCAGGCCGCTTGGGATGTCCCCTCAGGGCCGACCTAGGGTTTTGGTTAGCTGCCAGGAGCCCGGCAGGCCCTCTCCACCAGCTCTGAAGCAAGCGGTGGGGTGGGCCTAGGTGAGGGCGCTGGCGAGCAGGATCCTGGGAGCCAACGTTTTTGCGCGGGGAGCCTTCAAAGGTCAGCGTGTGCTCGGAGGGCCCTGCCCGATCTCTTGCCCTGATTGACCGGCGGGGCCTCTAGTGGCTCGGGTGGCTGAAGGGCAGCAGGGTGAGTGCGGCACATGAGCTCGGGGTCCCCATCCCCAGCGTTGCGACGCCAGGCCCCTTGGGAAGTGCCCCTCGGTGGCCGACCTATGGTTAGGGTTAGCCTCCAGGAGCCCCGCAGGCCCGATACACCGCCTGTGCGTCGAGCGAAGAGTTGGGCCGAGGCGAGGGTGCTGGTGAACATGAGCCTGGGCCCAAGCGTTTTGGTTCGGTGCGCCTTCGAAGGTCGGCAGGGGTTCGGAGGGCCCTGCCAGTTCTCCCACCCTGAATGAATGGCGGCGCCCCTAGCGGCCTGTGTGGGTTGGGGTGGCAGCGTGCATCCGGCGCTGGGGCTTGGGGGCCCCCAATCCCTGGCGTTGCGGCGCCAGGCCCCTTAGGAAGGGACCTTCAGGGGCTGTCCTAGGGTTAGGGTTAGCTCCCAGGAGGCCAGCAGGCCCGAGTCGCTGGCTCTGCAAAGAGCGGAGGTGCGGGCCGAGTTGAGGGTGATGCAGAGCGGGAGCGTGGTCCCCAGCGTTTTGGTGCCCTGGGCCTTCGACTGTTGCCATGGCTCAAAGGGCCTGCCCGTTCTCCTGCCCTGAATAACCAGCGGCGCCCTTAGCAGCTCCCTTGGTGGTGGAGCGGCAGGGTGAGTCCATGCTGCGGCTCGGGGATCCCCAATCCCCAGCGTTGCGGGGCCACTCCTCTTGGGAGGGGCTCCTCGTGGGCGGACCTAGGTTTAGAGTTAGCACCCAGGAGGCCAGCAGGCCCAATCCTCTGGCTGGGCGGCGAGAGGTGGGCGGCCCGAGGTAAAGGCGCTGGCGATCGGGAGCGTGGGCCCCTGCATTTTGGCGCAGGAGGCTTCAAATATCGCCGGTTTCTCCAGGGCCCTGTCCCTTCTCCCGCCCTGAATGACGGGCGGCGCCACTAGGGGCCCGGGTGGCGACGTTGCGGCAGGGTGAGTCTGGCTCTGGGTCTTGGGGTCCCTGATCCCCAGTGTAGCGGCACCAGGACCCTTGGGAGGGGCCCCTGGGTGGCTGACCTAGGGTTAGGGTTAGCCCCCAGGAGGCCGGCAGGTGGGATCCGGCCACTGTCCGGGGAGCGGAGGGCGGGGCCGAGGTGAGGGCGTTGGGGAGCGGGAGCGTGGGCACCAGCGTTTTGGCACGGGGAGCCTTTGAAGGCCACCAGGGGCTCGGAAGGCCCTGCCCCTCCTCTCGCCCTGAATGACCCGCAGTGCTCCTAGCGGCCCCGGTGGCGGCGTTGCGGTAGGGTGAGTGTGGCTCTGGGGCTTGAGGTTCCCGATCCCCGGCGAAGCGGCACCAGGACCCTTGGGAGGGGCCCCTGGGTGGCCGACCTAGGGTTAGGGTTAGCACCCGGGAGGCCGGCAGGCGGGATCCGCCCGCTGTGCATGGAGCGGAGGGGCGGGCCGAGGTGAGGGCGCTGGCGAGCAAGAGCCTGGGCCCAAGCGTTTTGGCACCGGGGGCCTTCGAATGTCTCCGGGGACTCGGCGGGCCCTGCCCATTCTCCTCCCTGAATGACCGGCGGCGCCCCTAGCAGCCCAGGTGGCGGCGGGGCGGCATGGAAGTCCGGGCATAGGGCTCGGGGGTCCCCAGTCCACCGCGTTGCGGCGCCAGGCCCCTTGGGAGGGGCCCCTCGGAGGCTGACCTAGGGTTAGGTTTAGCCCCTAGGATGCCGGCAGGCCCTATTCACCAGCTGTGTGGAGACTGGAGTGGCGGACCGAGGTGAGGGCACTGGTGAGCGGAAGCGTGGGCCCGGGTGTTTTGGCGCGGGGGGCCTTTGAAGGTCACCGTGTCTTGGAGGGCCCTGCCCGTGCTCCCGCCCTGAATGAACGGCACCACCCCAAGCCCCCGGGTGGCGGCTGGGTGGCAGGGTGAGTCCAGTGCTGAGGCTCGGGGGTCCCCAATCCCCAGCGTTGCGGCGCCAGATCCCTTGGGAGGGGCCCCTCGGGGGTCGATCTAGGGTTCCGGTTAGCCCCCAGGAGGCCGGTGGACCTGATCAGCGGCTGTGCGGCACGCGGAGGGTTGGGCCGAGGTGAGGGCGCTGGCGAGACTGAGCGTGAGCCCAGGCGTTTTAGTGCGGGGGGCCTTCGAAGGTCGGTGGGGGCTCAGAGGGACCTGCCCGTTCTCCCGCTCTGAATGACCGGCGGGGCCCCTAGAGGCTCCGGTGCCTGAAGGGCAGCAGGGTGAGTCCGGCACTTGGGTTGGGGTCCCCATTCCCGGCGTTGTGGCGCCAGGCCACTTGGGAAGGGCCCCTCCGTGGCCGACCTACAGTTAGGGTTAGCCCCCAAGAGGCCAGCAGGCCCGATACACCGCCTGTGCGTCGAGCGGAGAGTTGGGCCGAGGTGAGGGTGCTGGTGAACATGAGCCTGGGCCCAAGCGTTTTGGTTCGGGGCGCCTTCGAAGGTCGGCGGGGCTTCGAAGGGCCCTGCCCGTTCTCCCACCCTGAATGAATGGCGGCGCCCCTAGCGGCACGTGTGGGGCGGGGCGGCAGGGTGCATCCAGCGCTGGGGCTTGGGGGTTCCCAATCCCTGGCTTTGCGGCGCCAGGCCCCTTAGGAAGCGACCCTCGGGGCCGTCCTAGGGTTAGGGTTAGCGCCCAGGAGGCCGGCAGGCCGGATCCGCCCGCTGTGCGAGTAGTGGATATGCAGGCCGAGTTGAGGGCGATGGCGAGCGGGAGCGCGGGCCCCAGGGTTTTGGCGTCCTGGGCCTTTGAATGTTGCCATGGCTCGGAGGGCCCTGCCCTTTCTCCTGCCCTGAAGAACCAGCAACGCCCCTAGCGGCTCCGTTGGCGGTGGGGCAGCAGGGTGAATCCCAGGCTGCGGCTCGGGGATCCCCAATCCCCGGCGTTGTGGTGCCAGGCCCCTTGGGAGGGGCTCCTCGTGGGCCGACCCAGGGTTAGAGTTAGCCCCCATAAGGCCGGCAGGCCACATCCTCTGGCTGGGCGGTGAGAGGTGGGCGGGCCGAGGTAAAGGCGCTGGGGTGCGGGATTGTGGGCCCCTGCATTTTGGGGTGGGAGGCTTCAAATGTCGCCGGTTTCTCCAGGGCCCTGTCAGTTCTCCCGCCCTGAATGACCGGCGGCGCCCCTCGCGGCCCGGGTGGCAGCGTTGTGGGAGGGTGAGTCTGGCTTTGGGGCTTGGGGTTCCAGATCCCTGGCGTAGTGGCACCAAAACCCTTGGGAGGGGCCCCTGGGGGGCCGACCTAGGGTTAGGGTTAGCCCCCAGGAGACCGTCAGGACCAACCGCACACTGTGCGGCGAGCTGAGGTGCGGCCCGAGGTGAAGGCGCTGGGGAGCGGGAGCGTGGGCACCAGCGTTTTGGCACGGGGAGCCTTTGAAGGTCACCGGGGACTCAGAAGGCCCTGCCCTTCTCTCGCCCTCTATGACCCGCGGCGCCCCTAGCGGCCCAGGTGGGGACAGTGCGGCAGGGTGAGTGTGGCTCTGGGGCTCTGAGTCACCAATCCCCAGCATTGCAGAGCCAGGCCGCTTGGGATGTCCCCTCAGGGCCGACCTAGGGTTTTGGTTAGCTGCCAGGAGCCCGGCAGGCCCTCTCCACCAGCTCTGAAGCAAGCGGTGGGGTGGGCCTAGGTGAGGGCGCTGGCGAGCAGGATCCTGGGAGCCAACGTTTTTGCGCGGGGAGCCTTCAAAGGTCAGCGTGTGCTCGGAGGGCCCTGCCCGATCTCTTGCCCTGATTGACCGGCGGGGCCTCTAGTGGCTCGGGTGGCTGAAGGGCAGCAGGGTGAGTGCGGCACATGAGCTCGGGGTCCCCATCCCCAGCGTTGCGACGCCAGGCCCCTTGGGAAGTGCCCCTCGGTGGCCGACCTATGGTTAGGGTTAGCCTCCAGGAGCCCCGCAGGCCCGATACACCGCCTGTGCGTCGAGCGAAGAGTTGGGCCGAGGCGAGGGTGCTGGTGAACATGAGCCTGGGCCCAAGCGTTTTGGTTCGGTGCGCCTTCGAAGGTCGGCAGGGGTTCGGAGGGCCCTGCCAGTTCTCCCACCCTGAATGAATGGCGGCGCCCCTAGCGGCCTGTGTGGGTTGGGGTGGCAGCGTGCATCCGGCGCTGGGGCTTGGGGGCCCCCAATCCCTGGCGTTGCGGCGCCAGGCCCCTTAGGAAGGGACCTTCAGGGGCTGTCCTAGGGTTAGGGTTAGCTCCCAGGAGGCCAGCAGGCCCGAGTCGCTGGCTCTGCAAAGAGCGGAGGTGCGGGCCGAGTTGAGGGTGATGCAGAGCGGGAGCGTGGTCCCCAGCGTTTTGGTGCCCTGGGCCTTCGACTGTTGCCATGGCTCAAAGGGCCTGCCCGTTCTCCTGCCCTGAATAACCAGCGGCGCCCTTAGCAGCTCCCTTGGTGGTGGAGCGGCAGGGTGAGTCCATGCTGCGGCTCGGGGATCCCCAATCCCCAGCGTTGCGGGGCCACTCCTCTTGGGAGGGGCTCCTCGTGGGCGGACCTAGGTTTAGAGTTAGCACCCAGGAGGCCAGCAGGCCCAATCCTCTGGCTGGGCGGCGAGAGGTGGGCGGCCCGAGGTAAAGGCGCTGGCGATCGGGAGCGTGGGCCCCTGCATTTTGGCGCAGGAGGCTTCAAATATCGCCGGTTTCTCCAGGGCCCTGTCCCTTCTCCCGCCCTGAATGACGGGCGGCGCCACTAGGGGCCCGGGTGGCGACGTTGCGGCAGGGTGAGTCTGGCTCTGGGTCTTGGGGTCCCTGATCCCCAGTGTAGCGGCACCAGGACCCTTGGGAGGGGCCCCTGGGTGGCTGACCTAGGGTTAGGGTTAGCCCCCAGGAGGCCGGCAGGTGGGATCCGGCCACTGTCCGGGGAGCGGAGGGCGGGGCCGAGGTGAGGGCGTTGGGGAGCGGGAGCGTGGGCACCAGCGTTTTGGCACGGGGAGCCTTTGAAGGCCACCAGGGGCTCGGAAGGCCCTGCCCCTTCTCTCGCCCTGAATGACCCGCAGTGCTCCTAGCGGCCCCGGTGGCGGCGTTGCGGTAGGGTGAGTGTGGCTCTGGGGCTTGAGGTTCCCGATCCCCGGCGAAGCGGCACCAGGACCCTTGGGAGGGGCCCCTGGGTGGCCGACCTAGGGTTAGGGTTAGCACCCGGGAGGCCGGCAGGCGGGATCCGCCCGCTGTGCATGGAGCGGAGGGGCGGGCCGAGGTGAGGGCGCTGGCGAGCAAGAGCCTGGGCCCAAGCGTTTTGGCACCGGGGGCCTTCGAATGTCTCCGGGGACTCGGCGGGCCCTGCCCATTCTCCTCCCTGAATGACCGGCGGCGCCCCTAGCAGCCCAGGTGGCGGCGGGGCGGCATGGAAGTCCGGGCATAGGGCTCGGGGGTCCCCAGTCCACCGCGTTGCGGCGCCAGGCCCCTTGGGAGGGGCCCCTCGGAGGCTGACCTAGGGTTAGGTTTAGCCCCTAGGATGCCGGCAGGCCCTATTCACCAGCTGTGTGGAGACTGGAGTGGCGGACCGAGGTGAGGGCACTGGTGAGCGGAAGCGTGGGCCCGGGTGTTTTGGCGCGGGGGGCCTTTGAAGGTCACCGTGTCTTGGAGGGCCCTGCCCGTGCTCCCGCCCTGAATGAACGGCACCACCCCAAGCCCCCGGGTGGCGGCTGGGTGGCAGGGTGAGTCCAGTGCTGAGGCTCGGGGGTCCCCAATCCCCAGCGTTGCGGCGCCAGATCCCTTGGGAGGGGCCCCTCGGGGGTCGATCTAGGGTTCCGGTTAGCCCCCAGGAGGCCGGTGGACCTGATCAGCGGCTGTGCGGCACGCGGAGGGTTGGGCCGAGGTGAGGGCGCTGGCGAGACTGAGCGTGAGCCCAGGCGTTTTAGTGCGGGGGGCCTTCGAAGGTCGGTGGGGGCTCAGAGGGACCTGCCCGTTCTCCCGCTCTGAATGACCGGCGGGGCCCCTAGAGGCTCCGGTGCCTGAAGGGCAGCAGGGTGAGTCCGGCACTTGGGTTGGGGTCCCCATTCCCGGCGTTGTGGCGCCAGGCCACTTGGGAAGGGCCCCTCCGTGGCCGACCTACAGTTAGGGTTAGCCCCCAAGAGGCCAGCAGGCCCGATACACCGCCTGTGCGTCGAGCGGAGAGTTGGGCCGAGGTGAGGGTGCTGGTGAACATGAGCCTGGGCCCAAGCGTTTTGGTTCGGGGCGCCTTCGAAGGTCGGCGGGGCTTCGAAGGGCCCTGCCCGTTCTCCCACCCTGAATGAATGGCGGCGCCCCTAGCGGCACGTGTGGGGCGGGGCGGCAGGGTGCATCCAGCGCTGGGGCTTGGGGGTTCCCAATCCCTGGCTTTGCGGCGCCAGGCCCCTTAGGAAGCGACCCTCGGGGCCGTCCTAGGGTTAGGGTTAGCGCCCAGGAGGCCGGCAGGCCGGATCCGCCCGCTGTGCGAGTAGTGGATATGCAGGCCGAGTTGAGGGCGATGGCGAGCGGGAGCGCGGGCCCCAGGGTTTTGGCGTCCTGGGCCTTTGAATGTTGCCATGGCTCGGAGGGCCCTGCCCTTTCTCCTGCCCTGAAGAACCAGCAACGCCCCTAGCGGCTCCGTTGGCGGTGGGGCAGCAGGGTGAATCCCAGGCTGCGGCTCGGGGATCCCCAATCCCCGGCGTTGTGGTGCCAGGCCCCTTGGGAGGGGCTCCTCGTGGGCCGACCCAGGGTTAGAGTTAGCCCCCATAAGGCCGGCAGGCCACATCCTCTGGCTGGGCGGTGAGAGGTGGGCGGGCCGAGGTAAAGGCGCTGGGGTGCGGGATTGTGGGCCCCTGCATTTTGGGGTGGGAGGCTTCAAATGTCGCCGGTTTCTCCAGGGCCCTGTCAGTTCTCCCGCCCTGAATGACCGGCGGCGCCCCTCGCGGCCCGGGTGGCAGCGTTGTGGGAGGGTGAGTCTGGCTTTGGGGCTTGGGGTTCCAGATCCCTGGCGTAGTGGCACCAAAACCCTTGGGAGGGGCCCCTGGGGGGCCGACCTAGGGTTAGGGTTAGCCCCCAGGAGACCGTCAGGACCAACCGCACACTGTGCGGCGAGCTGAGGTGCGGCCCGAGGTGAAGGCGCTGGGGAGCGGGAGCGTGGGCACCAGCGTTTTGGCACGGGGAGCCTTTGAAGGTCACCGGGGACTCAGAAGGCCCTGCCCTTCTCTCGCCCTCTATGACCCGCGGCGCCCCTAGCGGCCCAGGTGGGGACAGTGCGGCAGGGTGAGTGTGGCTCTGGGGCTCTGAGTCACCAATCCCCAGCATTGCAGAGCCAGGCCGCTTGGGATGTCCCCTCAGGGCCGACCTAGGGTTTTGGTTAGCTGCCAGGAGCCCGGCAGGCCCTCTCCACCAGCTCTGAAGCAAGCGGTGGGGTGGGCCTAGGTGAGGGCGCTGGCGAGCAGGATCCTGGGAGCCAACGTTTTTGCGCGGGGAGCCTTCAAAGGTCAGCGTGTGCTCGGAGGGCCCTGCCCGATCTCTTGCCCTGATTGACCGGCGGGGCCTCTAGTGGCTCGGGTGGCTGAAGGGCAGCAGGGTGAGTGCGGCACATGAGCTCGGGGTCCCCATCCCCAGCGTTGCGACGCCAGGCCCCTTGGGAAGTGCCCCTCGGTGGCCGACCTATGGTTAGGGTTAGCCTCCAGGAGCCCCGCAGGCCCGATACACCGCCTGTGCGTCGAGCGAAGAGTTGGGCCGAGGCGAGGGTGCTGGTGAACATGAGCCTGGGCCCAAGCGTTTTGGTTCGGTGCGCCTTCGAAGGTCGGCAGGGGTTCGGAGGGCCCTGCCAGTTCTCCCACCCTGAATGAATGGCGGCGCCCCTAGCGGCCTGTGTGGGTTGGGGTGGCAGCGTGCATCCGGCGCTGGGGCTTGGGGGCCCCCAATCCCTGGCGTTGCGGCGCCAGGCCCCTTAGGAAGGGACCTTCAGGGGCTGTCCTAGGGTTAGGGTTAGCTCCCAGGAGGCCAGCAGGCCCGAGTCGCTGGCTCTGCAAAGAGCGGAGGTGCGGGCCGAGTTGAGGGTGATGCAGAGCGGGAGCGTGGTCCCCAGCGTTTTGGTGCCCTGGGCCTTCGACTGTTGCCATGGCTCAAAGGGCCTGCCCGTTCTCCTGCCCTGAATAACCAGCGGCGCCCTTAGCAGCTCCCTTGGTGGTGGAGCGGCAGGGTGAGTCCATGCTGCGGCTCGGGGATCCCCAATCCCCAGCGTTGCGGGGCCACTCCTCTTGGGAGGGGCTCCTCGTGGGCGGACCTAGGTTTAGAGTTAGCACCCAGGAGGCCAGCAGGCCCAATCCTCTGGCTGGGCGGCGAGAGGTGGGCGGCCCGAGGTAAAGGCGCTGGCGATCGGGAGCGTGGGCCCCTGCATTTTGGCGCAGGAGGCTTCAAATATCGCCGGTTTCTCCAGGGCCCTGTCCCTTCTCCCGCCCTGAATGACGGGCGGCGCCACTAGGGGCCCGGGTGGCGACGTTGCGGCAGGGTGAGTCTGGCTCTGGGTCTTGGGGTCCCTGATCCCCAGTGTAGCGGCACCAGGACCCTTGGGAGGGGCCCCTGGGTGGCTGACCTAGGGTTAGGGTTAGCCCCCAGGAGGCCGGCAGGTGGGATCCGGCCACTGTCCGGGGAGCGGAGGGCGGGGCCGAGGTGAGGGCGTTGGGGAGCGGGAGCGTGGGCACCAGCGTTTTGGCACGGGGAGCCTTTGAAGGCCACCAGGGGCTCGGAAGGCCCTGCCCCTTCTCTCGCCCTGAATGACCCGCAGTGCTCCTAGCGGCCCCGGTGGCGGCGTTGCGGTAGGGTGAGTGTGGCTCTGGGGCTTGAGGTTCCCGATCCCCGGCGAAGCGGCACCAGGACCCTTGGGAGGGGCCCCTGGGTGGCCGACCTAGGGTTAGGGTTAGCACCCGGGAGGCCGGCAGGCGGGATCCGCCCGCTGTGCATGGAGCGGAGGGGCGGGCCGAGGTGAGGGCGCTGGCGAGCAAGAGCCTGGGCCCAAGCGTTTTGGCACCGGGGGCCTTCGAATGTCTCCGGGGACTCGGCGGGCCCTGCCCATTCTCCTCCCTGAATGACCGGCGGCGCCCCTAGCAGCCCAGGTGGCGGCGGGGCGGCATGGAAGTCCGGGCATAGGGCTCGGGGGTCCCCAGTCCACCGCGTTGCGGCGCCAGGCCCCTTGGGAGGGGCCCCTCGGAGGCTGACCTAGGGTTAGGTTTAGCCCCTAGGATGCCGGCAGGCCCTATTCACCAGCTGTGTGGAGACTGGAGTGGCGGACCGAGGTGAGGGCACTGGTGAGCGGAAGCGTGGGCCCGGGTGTTTTGGCGCGGGGGGCCTTTGAAGGTCACCGTGTCTTGGAGGGCCCTGCCCGTGCTCCCGCCCTGAATGAACGGCACCACCCCAAGCCCCCGGGTGGCGGCTGGGTGGTAGGGTGAGTCCAGTGCTGAGGCTCGGGGGTCCCCAATCCCCAGCGTTGCGGCGCCAGATCCCTTGGGAGGGGCCCCTCGGGGGTCGATCTAGGGTTCCGGTTAGCCCCCAGGAGGCCGGTGGACCTGATCAGCGGCTGTGCGGCACGCGGAGGGTTGGGCCGAGGTGAGGGCGCTGGCGAGACTGAGCGTGAGCCCAGGCGTTTTAGTGCGGGGGGCCTTCGAAGGTCGGTGGGGGCTCAGAGGGACCTGCCCGTTCTCCCGCTCTGAATGACCGGCGGGGCCCCTAGAGGCTCCGGTGCCTGAAGGGCAGCAGGGTGAGTCCGGCACTTGGGTTGGGGTCCCCATTCCCGGCGTTGTGGCGCCAGGCCACTTGGGAAGGGCCCCTCCGTGGCCGACCTACAGTTAGGGTTAGCCCCCAAGAGGCCAGCAGGCCCGATACACCGCCTGTGCGTCGAGCGGAGAGTTGGGCCGAGGTGAGGGTGCTGGTGAACATGAGCCTGGGCCCAAGCGTTTTGGTTCGGGGCGCCTTCGAAGGTCGGCGGGGCTTCGAAGGGCCCTGCCCGTTCTCCCACCCTGAATGAATGGCGGCGCCCCTAGCGGCACGTGTGGGGCGGGGCGGCAGGGTGCATCCAGCGCTGGGGCTTGGGGGTTCCCAATCCCTGGCTTTGCGGCGCCAGGCCCCTTAGGAAGCGACCCTCGGGGCCGTCCTAGGGTTAGGGTTAGCGCCCAGGAGGCCGGCAGGCCGGATCCGCCCGCTGTGCGAGTAGTGGATATGCAGGCCGAGTTGAGGGCGATGGCGAGCCGGAGCGCGGGCCCCAGGGTTTTGGCGTCCTGGGCCTTTGAATGTTGCCATGGCTCGGAGGGCCCTGCCCTTTCTCCTGCCCTGAAGAACCAGCAACGCCCCTAGCGGCTCCGTTGGCGGTGGGGCAGCAGGGTGAATCCCAGGCTGCGGCTCGGGGATCCCCAATCCCCGGCGTTGTGGTGCCAGGCCCCTTGGGAGGGGCTCCTCGTGGGCCGACCCAGGGTTAGAGTTAGCCCCCATAAGGCCGGCAGGCCACATCCTCTGGCTGGGCGGTGAGAGGTGGGCGGGCCGAGGTAAAGGCGCTGGGGTGCGGGATTGTGGGCCCCTGCATTTTGGGGTGGGAGGCTTCAAATGTCGCCGGTTTCTCCAGGGCCCTGTCAGTTCTCCCGCCCTGAATGACCGGCGGCGCCCCTCGCGGCCCGGGTGGCAGCGTTGTGGGAGGGTGAGTCTGGCTTTGGGGCTTGGGGTTCCAGATCCCTGGCGTAGTGGCACCAAAACCCTTGGGAGGGGCCCCTGGGGGGCCGACCTAGGGTTAGGGTTAGCCCCCAGGAGACCGTCAGGACCAACCGCACACTGTGCGGCGAGCTGAGGTGCGGCCCGAGGTGAAGGCGCTGGGGAGCGGGAGCGTGGGCACCAGCGTTTTGGCACGGGGAGCCTTTGAAGGTCACCGGGGACTCAGAAGGCCCTGCCCTTCTCTCGCCCTCTATGACCCGCGGCGCCCCTAGCGGCCCAGGTGGGGACAGTGCGGCAGGGTGAGTGTGGCTCTGGGGCTCTGAGTCACCAATCCCCAGCATTGCAGAGCCAGGCCGCTTGGGATGTCCCCTCAGGGCCGACCTAGGGTTTTGGTTAGCTGCCAGGAGCCCGGCAGGCCCTCTCCACCAGCTCTGAAGCAAGCGGTGGGGTGGGCCTAGGTGAGGGCGCTGGCGAGCAGGATCCTGGGAGCCAACGTTTTTGCGCGGGGAGCCTTCAAAGGTCAGCGTGTGCTCGGAGGGCCCTGCCCGATCTCTTGCCCTGATTGACCGGCGGGGCCTCTAGTGGCTCGGGTGGCTGAAGGGCAGCAGGGTGAGTGCGGCACATGAGCTCGGGGTCCCCATCCCCAGCGTTGCGACGCCAGGCCCCTTGGGAAGTGCCCCTCGGTGGCCGACCTATGGTTAGGGTTAGCCTCCAGGAGCCCCGCAGGCCCGATACACCGCCTGTGCGTCGAGCGAAGAGTTGGGCCGAGGCGAGGGTGCTGGTGAACATGAGCCTGGGCCCAAGCGTTTTGGTTCGGTGCGCCTTCGAAGGTCGGCAGGGGTTCGGAGGGCCCTGCCAGTTCTCCCACCCTGAATGAATGGCGGCGCCCCTAGCGGCCTGTGTGGGTTGGGGTGGCAGCGTGCATCCGGCGCTGGGGCTTGGGGGCCCCCAATCCCTGGCGTTGCGGCGCCAGGCCCCTTAGGAAGGGACCTTCAGGGGCTGTCCTAGGGTTAGGGTTAGCTCCCAGGAGGCCAGCAGGCCCGAGTCGCTGGCTCTGCAAAGAGCGGAGGTGCGGGCCGAGTTGAGGGTGATGCAGAGCGGGAGCGTGGTCCCCAGCGTTTTGGTGCCCTGGGCCTTCGACTGTTGCCATGGCTCAAAGGGCCTGCCCGTTCTCCTGCCCTGAATAACCAGCGGCGCCCTTAGCAGCTCCCTTGGTGGTGGAGCGGCAGGGTGAGTCCATGCTGCGGCTCGGGGATCCCCAATCCCCAGCGTTGCGGGGCCACTCCTCTTGGGAGGGGCTCCTCGTGGGCGGACCTAGGTTTAGAGTTAGCACCCAGGAGGCCAGCAGGCCCAATCCTCTGGCTGGGCGGCGAGAGGTGGGCGGCCCGAGGTAAAGGCGCTGGCGATCGGGAGCGTGGGCCCCTGCATTTTGGCGCAGGAGGCTTCAAATATCGCCGGTTTCTCCAGGGCCCTGTCCCTTCTCCCGCCCTGAATGACGGGCGGCGCCACTAGGGGCCCGGGTGGCGACGTTGCGGCAGGGTGAGTCTGGCTCTGGGTCTTGGGGTCCCTGATCCCCAGTGTAGCGGCACCAGGACCCTTGGGAGGGGCCCCTGGGTGGCTGACCTAGGGTTAGGGTTAGCCCCCAGGAGGCCGGCAGGTGGGATCCGGCCACTGTCCGGGGAGCGGAGGGCGGGGCCGAGGTGAGGGCGTTGGGGAGCGGGAGCGTGGGCACCAGCGTTTTGGCACGGGGAGCCTTTGAAGGCCACCAGGGGCTCGGAAGGCCCTGCCCCTTCTCTCGCCCTGAATGACCCGCAGTGCTCCTAGCGGCCCCGGTGGCGGCGTTGCGGTAGGGTGAGTGTGGCTCTGGGGCTTGAGGTTCCCGATCCCCGGCGAAGCGGCACCAGGACCCTTGGGAGGGGCCCCTGGGTGGCCGACCTAGGGTTAGGGTTAGCACCCGGGAGGCCGGCAGGCGGGATCCGCCCGCTGTGCATGGAGCGGAGGGGCGGGCCGAGGTGAGGGCGCTGGCGAGCAAGAGCCTGGGCCCAAGCGTTTTGGCACCGGGGGCCTTCGAATGTCTCCGGGGACTCGGCGGGCCCTGCCCATTCTCCTCCCTGAATGACCGGCGGCGCCCCTAGCAGCCCAGGTGGCGGCGGGGCGGCATGGAAGTCCGGGCATAGGGCTCGGGGGTCCCCAGTCCACCGCGTTGCGGCGCCAGGCCCCTTGGGAGGGGCCCCTCGGAGGCTGACCTAGGGTTAGGTTTAGCCCCTAGGATGCCGGCAGGCCCTATTCACCAGCTGTGTGGAGACTGGAGTGGCGGACCGAGGTGAGGGCACTGGTGAGCGGAAGCGTGGGCCCGGGTGTTTTGGCGCGGGGGGCCTTTGAAGGTCACCGTGTCTTGGAGGGCCCTGCCCGTGCTCCCGCCCTGAATGAACGGCACCACCCCAAGCCCCCGGGTGGCGGCTGGGTGGCAGGGTGAGTCCAGTGCTGAGGCTCGGGGGTCCCCAATCCCCAGCGTTGCGGCGCCAGATCCCTTGGGAGGGGCCCCTCGGGGGTCGATCTAGGGTTCCGGTTAGCCCCCAGGAGGCCGGTGGACCTGATCAGCGGCTGTGCGGCACGCGGAGGGTTGGGCCGAGGTGAGGGCGCTGGCGAGACTGAGCGTGAGCCCAGGCGTTTTAGTGCGGGGGGCCTTCGAAGGTCGGTGGGGGCTCAGAGGGACCTGCCCGTTCTCCCGCTCTGAATGACCGGCGGGGCCCCTAGAGGCTCCGGTGCCTGAAGGGCAGCAGGGTGAGTCCGGCACTTGGGTTGGGGTCCCCATTCCCGGCGTTGTGGCGCCAGGCCACTTGGGAAGGGCCCCTCCGTGGCCGACCTACAGTTAGGGTTAGCCCCCAAGAGGCCAGCAGGCCCGATACACCGCCTGTGCGTCGAGCGGAGAGTTGGGCCGAGGTGAGGGTGCTGGTGAACATGAGCCTGGGCCCAAGCGTTTTGGTTCGGGGCGCCTTCGAAGGTCGGCGGGGCTTCGAAGGGCCCTGCCCGTTCTCCCACCCTGAATGAATGGCGGCGCCCCTAGCGGCACGTGTGGGGCGGGGCGGCAGGGTGCATCCAGCGCTGGGGCTTGGGGGTTCCCAATCCCTGGCGTTGCGGCGCCAGGCCCCTTAGGAAGCGACCCTCGGGGCCGTCCTAGGGTTAGGGTTAGCGCCCAGGAGGCCGGCAGGCCGGATCCGCCCGCTGTGCGAGTAGTGGATATGCAGGCCGAGTTGAGGGCGATGGCGAGCGGGAGCGCGGGCCCCAGGGTTTTGGCGTCCTGGGCCTTTGAATGTTGCCATGGCTCGGAGGGCCCTGCCCTTTCTCCTGCCCTGAAGAACCAGCAACGCCCCTAGCGGCTCCGTTGGCGGTGGGGCAGCAGGGTGAATCCCAGGCTGCGGCTCGGGGATCCCCAATCCCCGGCGTTGTGGTGCCAGGCCCCTTGGGAGGGGCTCCTCGTGGGCCGACCCAGGGTTAGAGTTAGCCCCCATAAGGCCGGCAGGCCACATCCTCTGGCTGGGCGGTGAGAGGTGGGCGGGCCGAGGTAAAGGCGCTGGGGTGCGGGATTGTGGGCCCCTGCATTTTGGGGTGGGAGGCTTCAAATGTCGCCGGTTTCTCCAGGGCCCTGTCAGTTCTCCCGCCCTGAATGACCGGCGGCGCCCCTCGCGGCCCGGGTGGCAGCGTTGTGGGAGGGTGAGTCTGGCTTTGGGGCTTGGGGTTCCAGATCCCTGGCGTAGTGGCACCAAAACCCTTGGGAGGGGCCCCTGGGGGGCCGACCTAGGGTTAGGGTTAGCCCCCAGGAGACCGTCAGGACCAACCGCACACTGTGCGGCGAGCTGAGGTGCGGCCCGAGGTGAAGGCGCTGGGGAGCGGGAGCGTGGGCACCAGCGTTTTGGCACGGGGAGCCTTTGAAGGTCACCGGGGACTCAGAAGGCCCTGCCCTTCTCTCGCCCTCTATGACCCGCGGCGCCCCTAGCGGCCCAGGTGGGGACAGTGCGGCAGGGTGAGTGTGGCTCTGGGGCTCTGAGTCACCAATCCCCAGCATTGCAGAGCCAGGCCGCTTGGGATGTCCCCTCAGGGCCGACCTAGGGTTTTGGTTAGCTGCCAGGAGCCCGGCAGGCCCTCTCCACCAGCTCTGAAGCAAGCGGTGGGGTGGGCCTAGGTGAGGGCGCTGGCGAGCAGGATCCTGGGAGCCAACGTTTTTGCGCGGGGAGCCTTCAAAGGTCAGCGTGTGCTCGGAGGGCCCTGCCCGATCTCTTGCCCTGATTGACCGGCGGGGCCTCTAGTGGCTCGGGTGGCTGAAGGGCAGCAGGGTGAGTGCGGCACATGAGCTCGGGGTCCCCATCCCCAGCGTTGCGACGCCAGGCCCCTTGGGAAGTGCCCCTCGGTGGCCGACCTATGGTTAGGGTTAGCCTCCAGGAGCCCCGCAGGCCCGATACACCGCCTGTGCGTCGAGCGAAGAGTTGGGCCGAGGCGAGGGTGCTGGTGAACATGAGCCTGGGCCCAAGCGTTTTGGTTCGGTGCGCCTTCGAAGGTCGGCAGGGGTTCGGAGGGCCCTGCCAGTTCTCCCACCCTGAATGAATGGCGGCGCCCCTAGCGGCCTGTGTGGGTTGGGGTGGCAGCGTGCATCCGGCGCTGGGGCTTGGGGGCCCCCAATCCCTGGCGTTGCGGCGCCAGGCCCCTTAGGAAGGGACCTTCAGGGGCTGTCCTAGGGTTAGGGTTAGCTCCCAGGAGGCCAGCAGGCCCGAGTCGCTGGCTCTGCAAAGAGCGGAGGTGCGGGCCGAGTTGAGGGTGATGCAGAGCGGGAGCGTGGTCCCCAGCGTTTTGGTGCCCTGGGCCTTCGACTGTTGCCATGGCTCAAAGGGCCTGCCCGTTCTCCTGCCCTGAATAACCAGCGGCGCCCTTAGCAGCTCCCTTGGTGGTGGAGCGGCAGGGTGAGTCCATGCTGCGGCTCGGGGATCCCCAATCCCCAGCGTTGCGGGGCCACTCCTCTTGGGAGGGGCTCCTCGTGGGCGGACCTAGGTTTAGAGTTAGCACCCAGGAGGCCAGCAGGCCCAATCCTCTGGCTGGGCGGCGAGAGGTGGGCGGCCCGAGGTAAAGGCGCTGGCGATCGGGAGCCTGGGCCCCTGCATTTTGGCGCAGGAGGCTTCAAATATCGCCGGTTTCTCCAGGGCCCTGTCCCTTCTCCCGCCCTGAATGACGGGCGGCGCCACTAGGGGCCCGGGTGGCGACGTTGCGGCAGGGTGAGTCTGGCTCTGGGTCTTGGGGTCCCTGATCCCCAGTGTAGCGGCACCAGGACCCTTGGGAGGGGCCCCTGGGTGGCTGACCTAGGGTTAGGGTTAGCCCCCAGGAGGCCGGCAGGTGGGATCCGGCCACTGTCCGGGGAGCGGAGGGCGGGGCCGAGGTGAGGGCGTTGGGGAGCGGGAGCGTGGGCACCAGCGTTTTGGCACGGGGAGCCTTTGAAGGCCACCAGGGGCTCGGAAGGCCCTGCCCCTTCTCTCGCCCTGAATGACCCGCAGTGCTCCTAGCGGCCCCGGTGGCGGCGTTGCGGTAGGGTGAGTGTGGCTCTGGGGCTTGAGGTTCCCGATCCCCGGCGAAGCGGCACCAGGACCCTTGGGAGGGGCCCCTGGGTGGCCGACCTAGGGTTAGGGTTAGCACCCGGGAGGCCGGCAGGCGGGATCCGCCCGCTGTGCATGGAGCGGAGGGGCGGGCCGAGGTGAGGGCGCTGGCGAGCAAGAGCCTGGGCCCAAGCGTTTTGGCACCGGGGGCCTTCGAATGTCTCCGGGGACTCGGCGGGCCCTGCCCATTCTCCTCCCTGAATGACCGGCGGCGCCCCTAGCAGCCCAGGTGGCGGCGGGGCGGCATGGAAGTCCGGGCATAGGGCTCGGGGGTCCCCAGTCCACCGCGTTGCGGCGCCAGGCCCCTTGGGAGGGGCCCCTCGGAGGCTGACCTAGGGTTAGGTTTAGCCCCTAGGATGCCGGCAGGCCCTATTCACCAGCTGTGTGGAGACTGGAGTGGCGGACCGAGGTGAGGGCACTGGTGAGCGGAAGCGTGGGCCCGGGTGTTTTGGCGCGGGGGGCCTTTGAAGGTCACCGTGTCTTGGAGGGCCCTGCCCGTGCTCCCGCCCTGAATGAACGGCACCACCCCAAGCCCCCGGGTGGCGGCTGGGTGGCAGGGTGAGTCCAGTGCTGAGGCTCGGGGGTCCCCAATCCCCAGCGTTGCGGCGCCAGATCCCTTGGGAGGGGCCCCTCGGGGGTCGATCTAGGGTTCCGGTTAGCCCCCAGGAGGCCGGTGGACCTGATCAGCGGCTGTGCGGCACGCGGAGGGTTGGGCCGAGGTGAGGGCGCTGGCGAGACTGAGCGTGAGCCCAGGCGTTTTAGTGCGGGGGGCCTTCGAAGGTCGGTGGGGGCTCAGAGGGACCTGCCCGTTCTCCCGCTCTGAATGACCGGCGGGGCCCCTAGAGGCTCCGGTGCCTGAAGGGCAGCAGGGTGAGTCCGGCACTTGGGTTGGGGTCCCCATTCCCGGCGTTGTGGCGCCAGGCCACTTGGGAAGGGCCCCTCCGTGGCCGACCTACAGTTAGGGTTAGCCCCCAAGAGGCCAGCAGGCCCGATACACCGCCTGTGCGTCGAGCGGAGAGTTGGGCCGAGGTGAGGGTGCTGGTGAACATGAGCCTGGGCCCAAGCGTTTTGGTTCGGGGCGCCTTCGAAGGTCGGCGGGGCTTCGAAGGGCCCTGCCCGTTCTCCCACCCTGAATGAATGGCGGCGCCCCTAGCGGCACGTGTGGGGCGGGGCGGCAGGGTGCATCCAGCGCTGGGGCTTGGGGGTTCCCAATCCCTGGCGTTGCGGCGCCAGGCCCCTTAGGAAGCGACCCTCGGGGCCGTCCTAGGGTTAGGGTTAGCGCCCAGGAGGCCGGCAGGCCGGATCCGCCCGCTGTGCGAGTAGTGGATATGCAGGCCGAGTTGAGGGCGATGGCGAGCGGGAGCGCGGGCCCCAGGGTTTTGGCGTCCTGGGCCTTTGAATGTTGCCATGGCTCGGAGGGCCCTGCCCTTTCTCCTGCCCTGAAGAACCAGCAACGCCCCTAGCGGCTCCGTTGGCGGTGGGGCAGCAGGGTGAATCCCAGGCTGCGGCTCGGGGATCCCCAATCCCCGGCGTTGTGGTGCCAGGCCCCTTGGGAGGGGCTCCTCGTGGGCCGACCCAGGGTTAGAGTTAGCCCCCATAAGGCCGGCAGGCCACATCCTCTGGCTGGGCGGTGAGAGGTGGGCGGGCCGAGGTAAAGGCGCTGGGGTGCGGGATTGTGGGCCCCTGCATTTTGGGGTGGGAGGCTTCAAATGTCGCCGGTTTCTCCAGGGCCCTGTCAGTTCTCCCGCCCTGAATGACCGGCGGCGCCCCTCGCGGCCCGGGTGGCAGCGTTGTGGGAGGGTGAGTCTGGCTTTGGGGCTTGGGGTTCCAGATCCCTGGCGTAGTGGCACCAAAACCCTTGGGAGGGGCCCCTGGGGGGCCGACCTAGGGTTAGGGTTAGCCCCCAGGAGACCGTCAGGACCAACCGCACACTGTGCGGCGAGCTGAGGTGCGGCCCGAGGTGAAGGCGCTGGGGAGCGGGAGCGTGGGCACCAGCGTTTTGGCACGGGGAGCCTTTGAAGGTCACCGGGGACTCAGAAGGCCCTGCCCTTCTCTCGCCCTCTATGACCCGCGGCGCCCCTAGCGGCCCAGGTGGGGACAGTGCGGCAGGGTGAGTGTGGCTCTGGGGCTCTGAGTCACCAATCCCCAGCATTGCAGAGCCAGGCCGCTTGGGATGTCCCCTCAGGGCCGACCTAGGGTTTTGGTTAGCTGCCAGGAGCCCGGCAGGCCCTCTCCACCAGCTCTGAAGCAAGCGGTGGGGTGGGCCTAGGTGAGGGCGCTGGCGAGCAGGATCCTGGGAGCCAACGTTTTTGCGCGGGGAGCCTTCAAAGGTCAGCGTGTGCTCGGAGGGCCCTGCCCGATCTCTTGCCCTGATTGACCGGCGGGGCCTCTAGTGGCTCGGGTGGCTGAAGGGCAGCAGGGTGAGTGCGGCACATGAGCTCGGGGTCCCCATCCCCAGCGTTGCGACGCCAGGCCCCTTGGGAAGTGCCCCTCGGTGGCCGACCTATGGTTAGGGTTAGCCTCCAGGAGCCCCGCAGGCCCGATACACCGCCTGTGCGTCGAGCGAAGAGTTGGGCCGAGGCGAGGGTGCTGGTGAACATGAGCCTGGGCCCAAGCGTTTTGGTTCGGTGCGCCTTCGAAGGTCGGCAGGGGTTCGGAGGGCCCTGCCAGTTCTCCCACCCTGAATGAATGGCGGCGCCCCTAGCGGCCTGTGTGGGTTGGGGTGGCAGCGTGCATCCGGCGCTGGGGCTTGGGGGCCCCCAATCCCTGGCGTTGCGGCGCCAGGCCCCTTAGGAAGGGACCTTCAGGGGCTGTCCTAGGGTTAGGGTTAGCTCCCAGGAGGCCAGCAGGCCCGAGTCGCTGGCTCTGCAAAGAGCGGAGGTGCGGGCCGAGTTGAGGGTGATGCAGAGCGGGAGCGTGGTCCCCAGCGTTTTGGTGCCCTGGGCCTTCGACTGTTGCCATGGCTCAAAGGGCCTGCCCGTTCTCCTGCCCTGAATAACCAGCGGCGCCCTTAGCAGCTCCCTTGGTGGTGGAGCGGCAGGGTGAGTCCATGCTGCGGCTCGGGGATCCCCAATCCCCAGCGTTGCGGGGCCACTCCTCTTGGGAGGGGCTCCTCGTGGGCGGACCTAGGTTTAGAGTTAGCACCCAGGAGGCCAGCAGGCCCAATCCTCTGGCTGGGCGGCGAGAGGTGGGCGGCCCGAGGTAAAGGCGCTGGCGATCGGGAGCGTGGGCCCCTGCATTTTGGCGCAGGAGGCTTCAAATATCGCCGGTTTCTCCAGGGCCCTGTCCCTTCTCCCGCCCTGAATGACGGGCGGCGCCACTAGGGGCCCGGGTGGCGACGTTGCGGCAGGGTGAGTCTGGCTCTGGGTCTTGGGGTCCCTGATCCCCAGTGTAGCGGCACCAGGACCCTTGGGAGGGGCCCCTGGGTGGCTGACCTAGGGTTAGGGTTAGCCCCCAGGAGGCCGGCAGGTGGGATCCGGCCACTGTCCGGGGAGCGGAGGGCGGGGCCGAGGTGAGGGCGTTGGGGAGCGGGAGCGTGGGCACCAGCGTTTTGGCACGGGGAGCCTTTGAAGGCCACCAGGGGCTCGGAAGGCCCTGCCCCTTCTCTCGCCCTGAATGACCCGCAGTGCTCCTAGCGGCCCCGGTGGCGGCGTTGCGGTAGGGTGAGTGTGGCTCTGGGGCTTGAGGTTCCCGATCCCCGGCGAAGCGGCACCAGGACCCTTGGGAGGGGCCCCTGGGTGGCCGACCTAGGGTTAGGGTTAGCACCCGGGAGGCCGGCAGGCGGGATCCGCCCGCTGTGCATGGAGCGGAGGGGCGGGCCGAGGTGAGGGCGCTGGCGAGCAAGAGCCTGGGCCCAAGCGTTTTGGCACCGGGGGCCTTCGAATGTCTCCGGGGACTCGGCGGGCCCTGCCCATTCTCCTCCCTGAATGACCGGCGGCGCCCCTAGCAGCCCAGGTGGCGGCGGGGCGGCATGGAAGTCCGGGCATAGGGCTCGGGGGTCCCCAGTCCACCGCGTTGCGGCGCCAGGCCCCTTGGGAGGGGCCCCTCGGAGGCTGACCTAGGGTTAGGTTTAGCCCCTAGGATGCCGGCAGGCCCTATTCACCAGCTGTGTGGAGACTGGAGTGGCGGACCGAGGTGAGGGCACTGGTGAGCGGAAGCGTGGGCCCGGGTGTTTTGGCGCGGGGGGCCTTTGAAGGTCACCGTGTCTTGGAGGGCCCTGCCCGTGCTCCCGCCCTGAATGAACGGCACCACCCCAAGCCCCCGGGTGGCGGCTGGGTGGCAGGGTGAGTCCAGTGCTGAGGCTCGGGGGTCCCCAATCCCCAGCGTTGCGGCGCCAGATCCCTTGGGAGGGGCCCCTCGGGGGTCGATCTAGGGTTCCGGTTAGCCCCCAGGAGGCCGGTGGACCTGATCAGCGGCTGTGCGGCACGCGGAGGGTTGGGCCGAGGTGAGGGCGCTGGCGAGACTGAGCGTGAGCCCAGGCGTTTTAGTGCGGGGGGCCTTCGAAGGTCGGTGGGGGCTCAGAGGGACCTGCCCGTTCTCCCGCTCTGAATGACCGGCGGGGCCCCTAGAGGCTCCGGTGCCTGAAGGGCAGCAGGGTGAGTCCGGCACTTGGGTTGGGGTCCCCATTCCCGGCGTTGTGGCGCCAGGCCACTTGGGAAGGGCCCCTCCGTGGCCGACCTACAGTTAGGGTTAGCCCCCAAGAGGCCAGCAGGCCCGATACACCGCCTGTGCGTCGAGCGGAGAGTTGGGCCGAGGTGAGGGTGCTGGTGAACATGAGCCTGGGCCCAAGCGTTTTGGTTCGGGGCGCCTTCGAAGGTCGGCGGGGCTTCGAAGGGCCCTGCCCGTTCTCCCACCCTGAATGAATGGCGGCGCCCCTAGCGGCACGTGTGGGGCGGGGCGGCAGGGTGCATCCAGCGCTGGGGCTTGGGGGTTCCCAATCCCTGGCGTTGCGGCGCCAGGCCCCTTAGGAAGCGACCCTCGGGGCCGTCCTAGGGTTAGGGTTAGCGCCCAGGAGGCCGGCAGGCCGGATCCGCCCGCTGTGCGAGTAGTGGATATGCAGGCCGAGTTGAGGGCGATGGCGAGCGGGAGCGCGGGCCCCAGGGTTTTGGCGTCCTGGGCCTTTGAATGTTGCCATGGCTCGGAGGGCCCTGCCCTTTCTCCTGCCCTGAAGAACCAGCAACGCCCCTAGCGGCTCCGTTGGCGGTGGGGCAGCAGGGTGAATCCCAGGCTGCGGCTCGGGGATCCCCAATCCCCGGCGTTGTGGTGCCAGGCCCCTTGGGAGGGGCTCCTCGTGGGCCGACCCAGGGTTAGAGTTAGCCCCCATAAGGCCGGCAGGCCAGATCCTCTGGCTGGGCGGTGAGAGGTGGGCGGGCCGAGGTAAAGGCGCTGGGGTGCGGGATTGTGGGCCCCTGCATTTTGGGGTGGGAGGCTTCAAATGTCGCCGGTTTCTCCAGGGCCCTGTCAGTTCTCCCACCCTGAATGACCGGCGGCGCCCCTCGCGGCCCGGGTGGCAGCGTTGTGGGAGGGTGAGTCTGGCTTTGGGGCTTGGGGTTCCAGATCCCTGGCGTAGTGGCACCAAAACCCTTGGGAGGGGCCCCTGGGGGGCCGACCTAGGGTTAGGGTTAGCCCCCAGGAGACCGTCAGGACCAACCGCACACTGTGCGGCGAGCTGAGGTGCGGCCCGAGGTGAAGGCGCTGGGGAGCGGGAGCGTGGGCACCAGCGTTTTGGCACGGGGAGCCTTTGAAGGTCACCGGGGACTCAGAAGGCCCTGCCCTTCTCTCGCCCTCTATGACCCGCGGCGCCCCTAGCGGCCCAGGTGGGGACAGTGCGGCAGGGTGAGTGTGGCTCTGGGGCTCTGAGTCACCAATCCCCAGCATTGCAGAGCCAGGCCGCTTGGGATGTCCCCTCAGGGCCGACCTAGGGTTTTGGTTAGCTGCCAGGAGCCCGGCAGGCCCTCTCCACCAGCTCTGAAGCAAGCGGTGGGGTGGGCCTAGGTGAGGGCGCTGGCGAGCAGGATCCTGGGAGCCAACGTTTTTGCGCGGGGAGCCTTCAAAGGTCAGCGTGTGCTCGGAGGGCCCTGCCCGATCTCTTGCCCTGATTGACCGGCGGGGCCTCTAGTGGCTCGGGTGGCTGAAGGGCAGCAGGGTGAGTGCGGCACATGAGCTCGGGGTCCCCATCCCCAGCGTTGCGACGCCAGGCCCCTTGGGAAGTGCCCCTCGGTGGCCGACCTATGGTTAGGGTTAGCCTCCAGGAGCCCCGCAGGCCCGATACACCGCCTGTGCGTCGAGCGAAGAGTTGGGCCGAGGCGAGGGTGCTGGTGAACATGAGCCTGGGCCCAAGCGTTTTGGTTCGGTGCGCCTTCGAAGGTCGGCAGGGGTTCGGAGGGCCCTGCCAGTTCTCCCACCCTGAATGAATGGCGGCGCCCCTAGCGGCCTGTGTGGGTTGGGGTGGCAGCGTGCATCCGGCGCTGGGGCTTGGGGGCCCCCAATCCCTGGCGTTGCGGCGCCAGGCCCCTTAGGAAGGGACCTTCAGGGGCTGTCCTAGGGTTAGGGTTAGCTCCCAGGAGGCCAGCAGGCCCGAGTCGCTGGCTCTGCAAAGAGCGGAGGTGCGGGCCGAGTTGAGGGTGATGCAGAGCGGGAGCGTGGTCCCCAGCGTTTTGGTGCCCTGGGCCTTCGACTGTTGCCATGGCTCAAAGGGCCTGCCCGTTCTCCTGCCCTGAATAACCAGCGGCGCCCTTAGCAGCTCCCTTGGTGGTGGAGCGGCAGGGTGAGTCCATGCTGCGGCTCGGGGATCCCCAATCCCCAGCGTTGCGGGGCCACTCCTCTTGGGAGGGGCTCCTCGTGGGCGGACCTAGGTTTAGAGTTAGCACCCAGGAGGCCAGCAGGCCCAATCCTCTGGCTGGGCGGCGAGAGGTGGGCGGCCCGAGGTAAAGGCGCTGGCGATCGGGAGCGTGGGCCCCTGCATTTTGGCGCAGGAGGCTTCAAATATCGCCGGTTTCTCCAGGGCCCTGTCCCTTCTCCCGCCCTGAATGACGGGCGGCGCCACTAGGGGCCCGGGTGGCGACGTTGCGGCAGGGTGAGTCTGGCTCTGGGTCTTGGGGTCCCTGATCCCCAGTGTAGCGGCACCAGGACCCTTGGGAGGGGCCCCTGGGTGGCTGACCTAGGGTTAGGGTTAGCCCCCAGGAGGCCGGCAGGTGGGATCCGGCCACTGTCCGGGGAGCGGAGGGCGGGGCCGAGGTGAGGGCGTTGGGGAGCGGGAGCGTGGGCACCAGCGTTTTGGCACGGGGAGCCTTTGAAGGCCACCAGGGGCTCGGAAGGCCCTGCCCCTTCTCTCGCCCTGAATGACCCGCAGTGCTCCTAGCGGCCCCGGTGGCGGCGTTGCGGTAGGGTGAGTGTGGCTCTGGGGCTTGAGGTTCCCGATCCCCGGCGAAGCGGCACCAGGACCCTTGGGAGGGGCCCCTGGGTGGCCGACCTAGGGTTAGGGTTAGCACCCGGGAGGCCGGCAGGCGGGATCCGCCCGCTGTGCATGGAGCGGAGGGGCGGGCCGAGGTGAGGGCGCTGGCGAGCAAGAGCCTGGGCCCAAGCGTTTTGGCACCGGGGGCCTTCGAATGTCTCCGGGGACTCGGCGGGCCCTGCCCATTCTCCTCCCTGAATGACCGGCGGCGCCCCTAGCAGCCCAGGTGGCGGCGGGGCGGCATGGAAGTCCGGGCATAGGGCTCGGGGGTCCCCAGTCCACCGCGTTGCGGCGCCAGGCCCCTTGGGAGGGGCCCCTCGGAGGCTGACCTAGGGTTAGGTTTAGCCCCTAGGATGCCGGCAGGCCCTATTCACCAGCTGTGTGGAGACTGGAGTGGCGGACCGAGGTGAGGGCACTGGTGAGCGGAAGCGTGGGCCCGGGTGTTTTGGCGCGGGGGGCCTTTGAAGGTCACCGTGTCTTGGAGGGCCCTGCCCGTGCTCCCGCCCTGAATGAACGGCACCACCCCAAGCCCCCGGGTGGCGGCTGGGTGGCAGGGTGAGTCCAGTGCTGAGGCTCGGGGGTCCCCAATCCCCAGCGTTGCGGCGCCAGATCCCTTGGGAGGGGCCCCTCGGGGGTCGATCTAGGGTTCCGGTTAGCCCCCAGGAGGCCGGTGGACCTGATCAGCGGCTGTGCGGCACGCGGAGGGTTGGGCCGAGGTGAGGGCGCTGGCGAGACTGAGCGTGAGCCCAGGCGTTTTAGTGCGGGGGGCCTTCGAAGGTCGGTGGGGGCTCAGAGGGACCTGCCCGTTCTCCCGCTCTGAATGACCGGCGGGGCCCCTAGAGGCTCCGGTGCCTGAAGGGCAGCAGGGTGAGTCCGGCACTTGGGTTGGGGTCCCCATTCCCGGCGTTGTGGCGCCAGGCCACTTGGGAAGGGCCCCTCCGTGGCCGACCTACAGTTAGGGTTAGCCCCCAAGAGGCCAGCAGGCCCGATACACCGCCTGTGCGTCGAGCGGAGAGTTGGGCCGAGGTGAGGGTGCTGGTGAACATGAGCCTGGGCCCAAGCGTTTTGGTTCGGGGCGCCTTCGAAGGTCGGCGGGGCTTCGAAGGGCCCTGCCCGTTCTCCCACCCTGAATGAATGGCGGCGCCCCTAGCGGCACGTGTGGGGCGGGGCGGCAGGGTGCATCCAGCGCTGGGGCTTGGGGGTTCCCAATCCCTGGCGTTGCGGCGCCAGGCCCCTTAGGAAGCGACCCTCGGGGCCGTCCTAGGGTTAGGGTTAGCGCCCAGGAGGCCGGCAGGCCGGATCCGCCCGCTGTGCGAGTAGTGGATATGCAGGCCGAGTTGAGGGCGATGGCGAGCGGGAGCGCGGGCCCCAGGGTTTTGGCGTCCTGGGCCTTTGAATGTTGCCATGGCTCGGAGGGCCCTGCCCTTTCTCCTGCCCTGAAGAACCAGCAACGCCCCTAGCGGCTCCGTTGGCGGTGGGGCAGCAGGGTGAATCCCAGGCTGCGGCTCGGGGATCCCCAATCCCCGGCGTTGTGGTGCCAGGCCCCTTGGGAGGGGCTCCTCGTGGGCCGACCCAGGGTTAGAGTTAGCCCCCATAAGGCCGGCAGGCCACATCCTCTGGCTGGGCGGTGAGAGGTGGGCGGGCCGAGGTAAAGGCGCTGGGGTGCGGGATTGTGGGCCCCTGCATTTTGGGGTGGGAGGCTTCAAATGTCGCCGGTTTCTCCAGGGCCCTGTCAGTTCTCCCGCCCTGAATGACCGGCGGCGCCCCTCGCGGCCCGGGTGGCAGCGTTGTGGGAGGGTGAGTCTGGCTTTGGGGCTTGGGGTTCCAGATCCCTGGCGTAGTGGCACCAAAACCCTTGGGAGGGGCCCCTGGGGGGCCGACCTAGGGTTAGGGTTAGCCCCCAGGAGACCGTCAGGACCAACCGCACACTGTGCGGCGAGCTGAGGTGCGGCCCGAGGTGAAGGCGCTGGGGAGCGGGAGCGTGGGCACCAGCGTTTTGGCACGGGGAGCCTTTGAAGGTCACCGGGGACTCAGAAGGCCCTGCCCTTCTCTCGCCCTCTATGACCCGCGGCGCCCCTAGCGGCCCAGGTGGGGACAGTGCGGCAGGGTGAGTGTGGCTCTGGGGCTCTGAGTCACCAATCCCCAGCATTGCAGAGCCAGGCCGCTTGGGATGTCCCCTCAGGGCCGACCTAGGGTTTTGGTTAGCTGCCAGGAGCCCGGCAGGCCCTCTCCACCAGCTCTGAAGCAAGCGGTGGGGTGGGCCTAGGTGAGGGCGCTGGCGAGCAGGATCCTGGGAGCCAACGTTTTTGCGCGGGGAGCCTTCAAAGGTCAGCGTGTGCTCGGAGGGCCCTGCCCGATCTCTTGCCCTGATTGACCGGCGGGGCCTCTAGTGGCTCGGGTGGCTGAAGGGCAGCAGGGTGAGTGCGGCACATGAGCTCGGGGTCCCCATCCCCAGCGTTGCGACGCCAGGCCCCTTGGGAAGTGCCCCTCGGTGGCCGACCTATGGTTAGGGTTAGCCTCCAGGAGCCCCGCAGGCCCGATACACCGCCTGTGCGTCGAGCGAAGAGTTGGGCCGAGGCGAGGGTGCTGGTGAACATGAGCCTGGGCCCAAGCATTTTGGTTCGGTGCGCCTTCGAAGGTCGGCAGGGGTTCGGAGGGCCCTGCCAGTTCTCCCACCCTGAATGAATGGCGGCGCCCCTAGCGGCCTGTGTGGGTTGGGGTGGCAGCGTGCATCCGGCGCTGGGGCTTGGGGGCCCCCAATCCCTGGCGTTGCGGCGCCAGGCCCCTTAGGAAGGGACCTTCAGGGGCTGTCCTAGGGTTAGGGTTAGCTCCCAGGAGGCCAGCAGGCCCGAGTCGCTGGCTCTGCAAAGAGCGGAGGTGCGGGCCGAGTTGAGGGTGATGCAGAGCGGGAGCGTGGTCCCCAGCGTTTTGGTGCCCTGGGCCTTCGACTGTTGCCATGGCTCAAAGGGCCTGCCCGTTCTCCTGCCCTGAATAACCAGCGGCGCCCTTAGCAGCTCCCTTGGTGGTGGAGCGGCAGGGTGAGTCCATGCTGCGGCTCGGGGATCCCCAATCCCCAGCGTTGCGGGGCCACTCCTCTTGGGAGGGGCTCCTCGTGGGCGGACCTAGGTTTAGAGTTAGCACCCAGGAGGCCAGCAGGCCCAATCCTCTGGCTGGGCGGCGAGAGGTGGGCGGCCCGAGGTAAAGGCGCTGGCGATCGGGAGCGTGGGCCCCTGCATTTTGGCGCAGGAGGCTTCAAATATCGCCGGTTTCTCCAGGGCCCTGTCCCTTCTCCCGCCCTGAATGACGGGCGGCGCCACTAGGGGCCCGGGTGGCGACGTTGCGGCAGGGTGAGTCTGGCTCTGGGTCTTGGGGTCCCTGATCCCCAGTGTAGCGGCACCAGGACCCTTGGGAGGGGCCCCTGGGTGGCTGACCTAGGGTTAGGGTTAGCCCCCAGGAGGCCGGCAGGTGGGATCCGGCCACTGTCCGGGGAGCGGAGGGCGGGGCCGAGGTGAGGGCGTTGGGGAGCGGGAGCGTGGGCACCAGCGTTTTGGCACGGGGAGCCTTTGAAGGCCACCAGGGGCTCGGAAGGCCCTGCCCCTTCTCTCGCCCTGAATGACCCGCAGTGCTCCTAGCGGCCCCGGTGGCGGCGTTGCGGTAGGGTGAGTGTGGCTCTGGGGCTTGAGGTTCCCGATCCCCGGCGAAGCGGCACCAGGACCCTTGGGAGGGGCCCCTGGGTGGCCGACCTAGGGTTAGGGTTAGCACCCGGGAGGCCGGCAGGCGGGATCCGCCCGCTGTGCATGGAGCGGAGGGGCGGGCCGAGGTGAGGGCGCTGGCGAGCAAGAGCCTGGGCCCAAGCGTTTTGGCACCGGGGGCCTTCGAATGTCTCCGGGGACTCGGCGGGCCCTGCCCATTCTCCTCCCTGAATGACCGGCGGCGCCCCTAGCAGCCCAGGTGGCGGCGGGGCGGCATGGAAGTCCGGGCATAGGGCTCGGGGGTCCCCAGTCCACCGCGTTGCGGCGCCAGGCCCCTTGGGAGGGGCCCCTCGGAGGCTGACCTAGGGTTAGGTTTAGCCCCTAGGATGCCGGCAGGCCCTATTCACCAGCTGTGTGGAGACTGGAGTGGCGGACCGAGGTGAGGGCACTGGTGAGCGGAAGCGTGGGCCCGGGTGTTTTGGCGCGGGGGGCCTTTGAAGGTCACCGTGTCTTGGAGGGCCCTGCCCGTGCTCCCGCCCTGAATGAACGGCACCACCCCAAGCCCCCGGGTGGCGGCTGGGTGGCAGGGTGAGTCCAGTGCTGAGGCTCGGGGGTCCCCAATCCCCAGCGTTGCGGCGCCAGATCCCTTGGGAGGGGCCCCTCGGGGGTCGATCTAGGGTTCCGGTTAGCCCCCAGGAGGCCGGTGGACCTGATCAGCGGCTGTGCGGCACGCGGAGGGTTGGGCCGAGGTGAGGGCGCTGGCGAGACTGAGCGTGAGCCCAGGCGTTTTAGTGCGGGGGGCCTTCGAAGGTCGGTGGGGGCTCAGAGGGACCTGCCCGTTCTCCCGCTCTGAATGACCGGCGGGGCCCCTAGAGGCTCCGGTGCCTGAAGGGCAGCAGGGTGAGTCCGGCACTTGGGTTGGGGTCCCCATTCCCGGCGTTGTGGCGCCAGGCCACTTGGGAAGGGCCCCTCCGTGGCCGACCTACAGTTAGGGTTAGCCCCCAAGAGGCCAGCAGGCCCGATACACCGCCTGTGCGTCGAGCGGAGAGTTGGGCCGAGGTGAGGGTGCTGGTGAACATGAGCCTGGGCCCAAGCGTTTTGGTTCGGGGCGCCTTCGAAGGTCGGCGGGGCTTCGAAGGGCCCTGCCCGTTCTCCCACCCTGAATGAATGGCGGCGCCCCTAGCGGCACGTGTGGGGCGGGGCGGCAGGGTGCATCCAGCGCTGGGGCTTGGGGGTTCCCAATCCCTGGCGTTGCGGCGCCAGGCCCCTTAGGAAGCGACCCTCGGGGCCGTCCTAGGGTTAGGGTTAGCGCCCAGGAGGCCGGCAGGCCGGATCCGCCCGCTGTGCGAGTAGTGGATATGCAGGCCGAGTTGAGGGCGATGGCGAGCGGGAGCGCGGGCCCCAGGGTTTTGGCGTCCTGGGCCTTTGAATGTTGCCATGGCTCGGAGGGCCCTGCCCTTTCTCCTGCCCTGAAGAACCAGCAACGCCCCTAGCGGCTCCGTTGGCGGTGGGGCAGCAGGGTGAATCCCAGGCTGCGGCTCGGGGATCCCCAATCCCCGGCGTTGTGGTGCCAGGCCCCTTGGGAGGGGCTCCTCGTGGGCCGACCCAGGGTTAGAGTTAGCCCCCATAAGGCCGGCAGGCCACATCCTCTGGCTGGGCGGTGAGAGGTGGGCGGGCCGAGGTAAAGGCGCTGGGGTGCGGGATTGTGGGCCCCTGCATTTTGGGGTGGGAGGCTTCAAATGTCGCCGGTTTCTCCAGGGCCCTGTCAGTTCTCCCGCCCTGAATGACCGGCGGCGCCCCTCGCGGCCCGGGTGGCAGCGTTGTGGGAGGGTGAGTCTGGCTTTGGGGCTTGGGGTTCCAGATCCCTGGCGTAGTGGCACCAAAACCCTTGGGAGGGGCCCCTGGGGGGCCGACCTAGGGTTAGGGTTAGCCCCCAGGAGACCGTCAGGACCAACCGCACACTGTGCGGCGAGCTGAGGTGCGGCCCGAGGTGAAGGCGCTGGGGAGCGGGAGCGTGGGCACCAGCGTTTTGGCACGGGGAGCCTTTGAAGGTCACCGGGGACTCAGAAGGCCCTGCCCTTCTCTCGCCCTCTATGACCCGCGGCGCCCCTAGCGGCCCAGGTGGGGACAGTGCGGCAGGGTGAGTGTGGCTCTGGGGCTCTGAGTCACCAATCCCCAGCATTGCAGAGCCAGGCCGCTTGGGATGTCCCCTCAGGGCCGACCTAGGGTTTTGGTTAGCTGCCAGGAGCCCGGCAGGCCCTCTCCACCAGCTCTGAAGCAAGCGGTGGGGTGGGCCTAGGTGAGGGCGCTGGCGAGCAGGATCCTGGGAGCCAACGTTTTTGCGCGGGGAGCCTTCAAAGGTCAGCGTGTGCTCGGAGGGCCCTGCCCGATCTCTTGCCCTGATTGACCGGCGGGGCCTCTAGTGGCTCGGGTGGCTGAAGGGCAGCAGGGTGAGTGCGGCACATGAGCTCGGGGTCCCCATCCCCAGCGTTGCGACGCCAGGCCCCTTGGGAAGTGCCCCTCGGTGGCCGACCTATGGTTAGGGTTAGCCTCCAGGAGCCCCGCAGGCCCGATACACCGCCTGTGCGTCGAGCGAAGAGTTGGGCCGAGGCGAGGGTGCTGGTGAACATGAGCCTGGGCCCAAGCGTTTTGGTTCGGTGCGCCTTCGAAGGTCGGCAGGGGTTCGGAGGGCCCTGCCAGTTCTCCCACCCTGAATGAATGGCGGCGCCCCTAGCGGCCTGTGTGGGTTGGGGTGGCAGCGTGCATCCGGCGCTGGGGCTTGGGGGCCCCCAATCCCTGGCGTTGCGGCGCCAGGCCCCTTAGGAAGGGACCTTCAGGGGCTGTCCTAGGGTTAGGGTTAGCTCCCAGGAGGCCAGCAGGCCCGAGTCGCTGGCTCTGCAAAGAGCGGAGGTGCGGGCCGAGTTGAGGGTGATGCAGAGCGGGAGCGTGGTCCCCAGCGTTTTGGTGCCCTGGGCCTTCGACTGTTGCCATGGCTCAAAGGGCCTGCCCGTTCTCCTGCCCTGAATAACCAGCGGCGCCCTTAGCAGCTCCCTTGGTGGTGGAGCGGCAGGGTGAGTCCATGCTGCGGCTCGGGGATCCCCAATCCCCAGCGTTGCGGGGCCACTCCTCTTGGGAGGGGCTCCTCGTGGGCGGACCTAGGTTTAGAGTTAGCACCCAGGAGGCCAGCAGGCCCAATCCTCTGGCTGGGCGGCGAGAGGTGGGCGGCCCGAGGTAAAGGCGCTGGCGATCGGGAGCCTGGGCCCCTGCATTTTGGCGCAGGAGGCTTCAAATATCGCCGGTTTCTCCAGGGCCCTGTCCCTTCTCCCGCCCTGAATGACGGGCGGCGCCACTAGGGGCCCGGGTGGCGACGTTGCGGCAGGGTGAGTCTGGCTCTGGGTCTTGGGGTCCCTGATCCCCAGTGTAGCGGCACCAGGACCCTTGGGAGGGGCCCCTGGGTGGCTGACCTAGGGTTAGGGTTAGCCCCCAGGAGGCCGGCAGGTGGGATCCGGCCACTGTCCGGGGAGCGGAGGGCGGGGCCGAGGTGAGGGCGTTGGGGAGCGGGAGCGTGGGCACCAGCGTTTTGGCACGGGGAGCCTTTGAAGGCCACCAGGGGCTCGGAAGGCCCTGCCCCTTCTCTCGCCCTGAATGACCCGCAGTGCTCCTAGCGGCCCCGGTGGCGGCGTTGCGGTAGGGTGAGTGTGGCTCTGGGGCTTGAGGTTCCCGATCCCCGGCGAAGCGGCACCAGGACCCTTGGGAGGGGCCCCTGGGTGGCCGACCTAGGGTTAGGGTTAGCACCCGGGAGGCCGGCAGGCGGGATCCGCCCGCTGTGCATGGAGCGGAGGGGCGGGCCGAGGTGAGGGCGCTGGCGAGCAAGAGCCTGGGCCCAAGCGTTTTGGCACCGGGGGCCTTCGAATGTCTCCGGGGACTCGGCGGGCCCTGCCCATTCTCCTCCCTGAATGACCGGCGGCGCCCCTAGCAGCCCAGGTGGCGGCGGGGCGGCATGGAAGTCCGGGCATAGGGCTCGGGGGTCCCCAGTCCACCGCGTTGCGGCGCCAGGCCCCTTGGGAGGGGCCCCTCGGAGGCTGACCTAGGGTTAGGTTTAGCCCCTAGGATGCCGGCAGGCCCTATTCACCAGCTGTGTGGAGACTGGAGTGGCGGACCGAGGTGAGGGCACTGGTGAGCGGAAGCGTGGGCCCGGGTGTTTTGGCGCGGGGGGCCTTTGAAGGTCACCGTGTCTTGGAGGGCCCTGCCCGTGCTCCCGCCCTGAATGAACGGCACCACCCCAAGCCCCCGGGTGGCGGCTGGGTGGCAGGGTGAGTCCAGTGCTGAGGCTCGGGGGTCCCCAATCCCCAGCGTTGCGGCGCCAGATC
Organism: Ursus americanus; assembly: GCF_024610735.1. Lineage (NCBI taxonomy): Eukaryota > Metazoa > Chordata > Mammalia > Carnivora > Ursidae > Ursus > Ursus americanus. The sequence continues at coordinate 81,355,605 of NC_142135.1, forward strand.
CCTTGGGAGGGGCCCCTCGGGGGTCGATCTAGGGTTCCGGTTAGCCCCCAGGAGGCCGGTGGACCTGATCAGCGGCTGTGCGGCACGCGGAGGGTTGGGCCGAGGTGAGGGCGCTGGCGAGACTGAGCGTGAGCCCAGGCGTTTTAGTGCGGGGGGCCTTCGAAGGTCGGTGGGGGCTCAGAGGGACCTGCCCGTTCTCCCGCTCTGAATGACCGGCGGGGCCCCTAGAGGCTCCGGTGCCTGAAGGGCAGCAGGGTGAGTCCGGCACTTGGGTTGGGGTCCCCATTCCCGGCGTTGTGGCGCCAGGCCACTTGGGAAGGGCCCCTCCGTGGCCGACCTACAGTTAGGGTTAGCCCCCAAGAGGCCAGCAGGCCCGATACACCGCCTGTGCGTCGAGCGGAGAGTTGGGCCGAGGTGAGGGTGCTGGTGAACATGAGCCTGGGCCCAAGCGTTTTGGTTCGGGGCGCCTTCGAAGGTCGGCGGGGCTTCGAAGGGCCCTGCCCGTTCTCCCACCCTGAATGAATGGCGGCGCCCCTAGCGGCACGTGTGGGGCGGGGCGGCAGGGTGCATCCAGCGCTGGGGCTTGGGGGTTCCCAATCCCTGGCGTTGCGGCGCCAGGCCCCTTAGGAAGCGACCCTCGGGGCCGTCCTAGGGTTAGGGTTAGCGCCCAGGAGGCCGGCAGGCCGGATCCGCCCGCTGTGCGAGTAGTGGATATGCAGGCCGAGTTGAGGGCGATGGCGAGCGGGAGCGCGGGCCCCAGGGTTTTGGCGTCCTGGGCCTTTGAATGTTGCCATGGCTCGGAGGGCCCTGCCCGTTCTCCTGCCCTGAAGAACCAGCAACGCCCCTAGCGGCTCCGTTGGCGGTGGGGCAGCAGGGTGAATCCCAGGCTGCGGCTCGGGGATCCCCAATCCCCGGCGTTGTGGTGCCAGGCCCCTTGGGAGGGGCTCCTCGTGGGCCGACCCAGGGTTAGAGTTAGCCCCCATAAGGCCGGCAGGCCACATCCTCTGGCTGGGCGGTGAGAGGTGGGCGGGCCGAGGTAAAGGCGCTGGGGTGCGGGATTGTGGGCCCCTGCATTTTGGGGTGGGAGGCTTCAAATGTCGCCGGTTTCTCCAGGGCCCTGTCAGTTCTCCCGCCCTGAATGACCGGCGGCGCCCCTCGCGGCCCGGGTGGCAGCGTTGTGGGAGGGTGAGTCTGGCTTTGGGGCTTGGGGTTCCAGATCCCTGGCGTAGTGGCACCAAAACCCTTGGGAGGGGCCCCTGGGGGGCCGACCTAGGGTTAGGGTTAGCCCCCAGGAGACCGTCAGGACCAACCGCACACTGTGCGGCGAGCTGAGGTGCGGCCCGAGGTGAAGGCGCTGGGGAGCGGGAGCGTGGGCACCAGCGTTTTGGCACGGGGAGCCTTTGAAGGTCACCGGGGACTCAGAAGGCCCTGCCCTTCTCTCGCCCTCTATGACCCGCGGCGCCCCTAGCGGCCCAGGTGGGGACAGTGCGGCAGGGTGAGTGTGGCTCTGGGGCTCTGAGTCACCAATCCCCAGCATTGCAGAGCCAGGCCGCTTGGGATGTCCCCTCAGGGCCGACCTAGGGTTTTGGTTAGCTGCCAGGAGCCCGGCAGGCCCTCTCCACCAGCTCTGAAGCAAGCGGTGGGGTGGGCCTAGGTGAGGGCGCTGGCGAGCAGGATCCTGGGAGCCAACGTTTTTGCGCGGGGAGCCTTCAAAGGTCAGCGTGTGCTCGGAGGGCCCTGCCCGATCTCTTGCCCTGATTGACCGGCGGGGCCTCTAGTGGCTCGGGTGGCTGAAGGGCAGCAGGGTGAGTGCGGCACATGAGCTCGGGGTCCCCATCCCCAGCATTGCGACGCCAGGCCCCTTGGGAAGTGCCCCTCGGTGGCCGACCTATGGTTAGGGTTAGCCTCCAGGAGCCCCGCAGGCCCGATACACCGCCTGTGCGTCGAGCGAAGAGTTGGGCCGAGGCGAGGGTGCTGGTGAACATGAGCCTGGGCCCAAGCGTTTTGGTTCGGTGCGCCTTCGAAGGTCGGCAGGGGTTCGGAGGGCCCTGCCAGTTCTCCCACCCTGAATGAATGGTGGCGCCCCTAGCGGCACGTGTGGGGCGGGGCGGCAGGGTGCATCCAGCGCTGGGGCTTGGGGGTTCCCAATCCCTGGCTTTGCGGCGCCAGGCCCCTTAGGAAGCGACCCTCGGGGCCGTCCTAGGGTTAGGGTTAGCGCCCAGGAGGCCGGCAGGCCGGATCCGCCCGCTGTGCGAGTAGTGGATATGCAGGCCGAGTTGAGGGCGATGGCGAGCGGGAGCGCGGGCCCCAGGGTTTTGGCGTCCTGGGCCTTTGAATGTTGCCATGGCTCGGAGGGCCCTGCCCTTTCTCCTGCCCTGAAGAACCAGCAACGCCCCTAGCGGCTCCGTTGGCGGTGGGGCAGCAGGGTGAATCCCAGGCTGCGGCTCGGGGATCCCCAATCCCCGGCGTTGTGGTGCCAGGCCCCTTGGGAGGGGCTCCTCGTGGGCCGACCCAGGGTTAGAGTTAGCCCCCATAAGGCCGGCAGGCCACATCCTCTGGCTGGGCGGTGAGAGGTGGGCGGGCCGAGGTAAAGGCGCTGGGGTGCGGGATTGTGGGCCCCTGCATTTTGGGGTGGGAGGCTTCAAATGTCGCCGGTTTCTCCAGGGCCCTGTCAGTTCTCCCGCCCTGAATGACCGGCGGCGCCCCTCGCGGCCCGGGTGGCAGCGTTGTGGGAGGGTGAGTCTGGCTTTGGGGCTTGGGGTTCCAGATCCCTGGCGTAGTGGCACCAAAACCCTTGGGAGGGGCCCCTGGGGGGCCGACCTAGGGTTAGGGTTAGCCCCCAGGAGACCGTCAGGACCAACCGCACACTGTGCGGCGAGCTGAGGTGCGGCCCGAGGTGAAGGCGCTGGGGAGCGGGAGCGTGGGCACCAGCGTTTTGGCACGGGGAGCCTTTGAAGGTCACCGGGGACTCAGAAGGCCCTGCCCTTCTCTCGCCCTCTATGACCCGCGGCGCCCCTAGCGGCCCAGGTGGGGACAGTGCGGCAGGGTGAGTGTGGCTCTGGGGCTCTGAGTCACCAATCCCCAGCATTGCAGAGCCAGGCCGCTTGGGATGTCCCCTCAGGGCCGACCTAGGGTTTTGGTTAGCTGCCAGGAGCCCGGCAGGCCCTCTCCACCAGCTCTGAAGCAAGCGGTGGGGTGGGCCTAGGTGAGGGCGCTGGCGAGCAGGATCCTGGGAGCCAACGTTTTTGCGCGGGGAGCCTTCAAAGGTCAGCGTGTGCTCGGAGGGCCCTGCCCGATCTCTTGCCCTGATTGACCGGCGGGGCCTCTAGTGGCTCGGGTGGCTGAAGGGCAGCAGGGTGAGTGCGGCACATGAGCTCGGGGTCCCCATCCCCAGCGTTGCGACGCCAGGCCCCTTGGGAAGTGCCCCCGGTGGCCGACCTATGGTTAGGGTTAGCCTCCAGGAGCCCCGCAGGCCCGATACACCGCCTGTGCGTCGAGCGAAGAGTTGGGCCGAGGCGAGGGTGCTGGTGAACATGAGCCTGGGCCCAAGCGTTTTGGTTCGGTGCGCCTTCGAAGGTCGGCAGGGGTTCGGAGGGCCCTGCCAGTTCTCCCACCCTGAATGAATGGCGGCGCCCCTAGCGGCCTGTGTGGGTTGGGGTGGCAGCGTGCATCCGGCGCTGGGGCTTGGGGGCCCCCAATCCCTGGCGTTGCGGCGCCAGGCCCCTTAGGAAGGGACCTTCAGGGGCTGTCCTAGGGTTAGGGTTAGCTCCCAGGAGGCCAGCAGGCCCGAGTCGCTGGCTCTGCAAAGAGCGGAGGTGCGGGCCGAGTTGAGGGTGATGCAGAGCGGGAGTGTGGTCCCCAGCGTTTTGGTGCCCTGGGCCTTCGACTGTTGCCATGGCTCAAAGGGCCTGCCCGTTCTCCTGCCCTGAATAACCAGCGGCGCCCTTAGCAGCTCCCTTGGTGGTGGAGCGGCAGGGTGAGTCCATGCTGCGGCTCGGGGATCCCCAATCCCCAGCGTTGCGGGGCCACTCCTCTTGGGAGGGGCTCCTCGTGGGCGGACCTAGGTTTAGAGTTAGCACCCAGGAGGCCAGCAGGCCCAATCCTCTGGCTGGGCGGCGAGAGGTGGGCGGCCCGAGGTAAAGGCGCTGGCGATCGGGAGCGTGGGCCCCTGCATTTTGGCGCAGGAGGCTTCAAATATCGCCGGTTTCTCCAGGGCCCTGTCCCTTCTCCCGCCCTGAATGACGGGCGGCGCCACTAGGGGCCCGGGTGGCGACGTTGCGGCAGGGTGAGTCTGGCTCTGGGTCTTGGGGTCCCTGATCCCCAGTGTAGCGGCACCAGGACCCTTGGGAGGGGCCCCTGGGTGGCCGACCTAGGGTTAGGGTTAGCACCCGGGAGGCCGGCAGGCGGGATCCGCCCGCTGTGCATGGAGCGGAGGGGCGGGCCCAGGTGAGAGGGCTGGTGAGCAGGAGCATGGGCCCAAGCGTTTTGGAGCGGGGGGCCTTCGAAAGTCCCCGGGGGCTCAGAAGGCCCTGCCCGATCTCCCGCCCTGAATGACCGGCGGCTCCCCTAGGGGCCTGCGTGGCGGTGGAGCGGCAGGGTGAGTCTGGCGCTGGGCCTGGGAGTCCCCAGTCCCAGGCGTTAGGGCGCCAGGCCCCTTGGGATAGGCCCCTAGGGGGCCTACCTAGGGTTAGGGTTAGCCCCCAGGAGGCGGGGAGGCCCGATCCGCCCGCTCACTGTGCAGCGAGCAGAGGGACAGGCTGAGGTAAGGGCGTTGGCGAGCGGGAGCGTGCTCCCAAGCGCTTTGAAACAGGGGCCTTCGAAGGTCGCTGTGGGCTCGGAGGGCCCTGCCCATTCTCCGGCCCTGAATGACCTGCGGTGCCCCTTGTGGCCCGGGTGGCGTTGGGGGCATGGTGAGTCCGGCGCTGGGGCTCAGGAGTCCCCAATCCCCGTCGTTGCGGCGCCAGGCCCCTTGGGAGGGGCCACTAGGGGGCCGACCTAGGGTTTGGGTTAGCCTGGAGAAGGCCCACAGGCCGGATTCACCATCTGTGCGGCGAGCGGAGGGGAGGGCCGAGGTAAGGGCGCTGGCGAGCGGGAGCGTGGGCCCAAGCGTTTTGGTGCAGGGGGCCTTCGAAGGTCGCCGGTGGCTTGGAGGGCACTGGCCATTCTCCCTCCCTGAATGAACAGCGGCGCCCCTAGCGGCACAGCTGGCAGTAGGGCGGGAGGGTCAGCTGGGCGCTGGGGCTCAGGAGTCCCCAGTCCCCAGTGTTGAGGCAATAGGAACCTGGGATGGGACCCTCGGGGGCCCCCCAAAGGTTAGGGTAACACCCAGGAGGCTGGCAGTCCTGATCCACCGGCTGTGCAGCGAGCGGAGGGGCGGAACGAGGTGAGGGCGCAGGCGAGTGGGAGCATGGGCCAAAGCATTTTGGCGCAGGGGGCCTTTGAAGGTCGCCAGGGGCTCGGAGAGATCTGCCCGTACTCCCTCCCTGAATGACCGACGGTGTTCCTAGTCGCCTGGGTGGTGGCGGAGCAACACGGTGAGTCCGGCGCTGGGGTTCGGGGGTCCCCAATCCCAGGCATTGCGGTGCCAGGCCCCTTTGGAGGGGCCCCTCAGGGGCCAACCTACGGTTATGGGTAGCCCCAGGAGGCGGGCAGGCTTCATCCACCAGCTCTGCAGCAAGTGGAGGGACGGGCCCAGGTGAGGGCACTGAGGAGCAGGAGCGTGGGCTCAAGCGTTTTGGATGGGGGGGCCTTGGAAGGTCGCCGTGGGCTCGGAGGGCCCTGCCTGTTCTCCCACACTGAATGACCAGCGACACCCCTAGAGGCCCGGGTGGTGGAGGGGCAGCAGGGTGAGTCCGGCGCTGGGGCTCGGGGGTCCCCAACCCGGCGTTGCGGTCCCAGGCCCCTTGGGAGGGGCCCCTCGGTGGCTGACCTAGGGTTAGGGTTAGCACCCTGGAGGCCGGGAGGCCTGATCTGCCAGCTGTGTGGGGAGCGGAGGGGCCGGCCGAGGTGAGGGCGCTGACTAGCGGGAGCGTGGGCGCAAGCGTTGTGGCGCAGGGGGCCTTCGAATGTCGCAGGGGCTCGGAGGGCCCTACCCGTTCTCCCGCCCTGAAAGACCTGGGGCACACCTAGCGGCACGGTTGGCGGCGGGGCGGTAGGTTGAGTCCGACGCTGGGACTCTGGTGTCCCCAATCCCCGGCGTTGTGGCGCCAGGACCCTTGGGAGGGGCCGCTCAGGGACCGACCTAGGGTTACGGTTATCCACCAGGAGGCCAGCAGGCCCGATCCGCTGGATGTGCGACGATCAGAGGGGCAGGCTGATGTGAGGGTGCGGCCTAGCGGCATTGTGGGCACAAGCGTTTTTATGCAGGGTGCCTTTGAAGGTCTCTCGGGCTCGGAGGGCCCTGCCCTTTCTCCCGCCCTGAATGAACTGCGGCGCCCCTAGCGGCCTGGGTGGTGGCGGGGCGGCAGGGGGAGTCAGACGCTGGTGTTCGGGGGTCCCCAATCCCTGGCGTTGCAGCGCCAGGCCACTTGGGATGGGCCCCTTGGTGGTCGATCTAGGGTTAGAGTTTGCCCCCAGGAGGCCGGCAGGCCCGATCCATGGGCTCTGCCACAAGCGGAGGGGCGGGCCGAGATGAGGGCACTGGCGAGCAGGAGCGTGGGCCCAACCGTTTTGGCGCGGGAGGACTTCGTAGGTCGCCGGGGGCTCAGAGGGCCCTACACGTTCTCCGGCCCTGAATGACCGGCGGCGACCCTAGTGGCCCGGCCGCCGGCAGAGCGGTAAGGTTAGTCCGGTGCTGGGGTTCGGTGGTCCCCAATCCCCGCGTTGCGGTGCCAGGCCCCTTGGGAGGGGCTCCTCGGGGGCCGACCTAGGGTTTGACTTAGCCCCCAGGAGTTGGGCAGGCCCGATCCGCCCCCTATCCGATGAGCGATGGGGCGGGCCGAGGTGAGGGCGCTGGCGAGCAGGAGCATGGGCCCAAGAGTTTTGGCGTGGGGGGCCTTCGATGGTTGCCGGGGGCTCGGAGGGCCTTGCCCATTCTGCCGCCATGAATGACCCGCGGCCCCCCTACCAGCCCGGGTGGCAGCGGGGCAGTAAGGTGAGTCCGGCGCTGGGCATCAGGGGTTCCCGATCCCCAGCGTTGTGGCGCCAGGCCCCTTGGGAAGGGTCCCTAGTGGGCCGAACTATGGATAGGGATAGTCCCCAGGAGGCCGGCAGCCCCGATCCGCCGATCCGCCGGCTGTGCGTCTAGCGGAGGGGCGGGCCGAGGTGAGAGGGCTGGTGAGCGGGAGCATGGGCCCAAGCGTTTTGGAGCGGGGGGCCTTCGAAAGTCCCCGGGGGCTCAGAAGGCCCTGCCCGATCTCCCGCCCTGAATGACCGGCGGCTCCCCTAGGGGCCTGCATGGCGGTGGAGCGGCAGGGTGAGTCCGGCGCTGGGCCTGGGAGTCCCCAGTCCCAGGCGTTAGGGCGCCAGGCCCCTTGGGATAGGCCCCTAGGGGGCCTACCTAGGGTTAGGGTTAGCCCCCAGGAGGCGGGGAGGCCCGATCCGCCCGCTCACTGTGCAGCGAGCAGAGGGGCAGGCTGAGGTAAGGGCGATGGCGAGCGGGAGCGTGCTCCCAAGCGCTTTGACACAGGGGCCTTCGAAGGTCGCTGTGGGCTCGGAGGGCCCTGCCCATTCTCCGGCCCTGAATGACCGGCGGTGCCCCTTGTGGCCCGGGTGGCGTTGGGGGCATGGTGAGTCCGGCGCTGGGGCTCAGGAGTCCCCAATCCCCGTCGTTGCGGCGCCAGGCCCCTTGGGAGGGGCCACTAGGGGGCCGACCTAGGGTTTGGGTTAGCCTGGAGAAGGCCCACAGTCCCGATTCACCATCTGTGCGGCGAGCGGAGGGGAGGGCCGAGGTAAGGGCGCTGGTGAGCGGGAGCCTGGGCCCAAGCGTTTTGGTGCAGGGGGCCTTCGAAGGTCGCCGGTGGCTTGGAGGGCCCTGGCCATTCTCCCTCACTGAATGAACAGCGGCGCCCCTAGCGGCCCAGGTGGCGGTAGGGCGGGAGGGTCAGCTGGGCGCTGGGGCTCAGGAGTCCCCAGTTCCCAGTGTTGAGGCAATAGGAACCTGGGATGGGCCCCTCGGGGGCCCCCCAAAGGTTAGGGTAACACCCAGGAGGCTGGCAGTCCTGATCCACCAGCTGTGCAGCGAGCGGAGGGGCAGAACGAGGTGAGGGCGCAGGCGAGTGGGAGCATGGGCCAAAGCATTTTGGCGCAGGGGGCCTTTGAAGGTCGCCAGGGGCTCGGGGGGATCTGCCCGTACTCCCTCCCTGAATGACCGACAGTGTTCCTAGTGGCCTGGGTGGTGGCGGAGCAACACGGTGAGTCCGGCGCTGGGGTTCGGGGTTCCCCAATCCCAGGCATTGCGGTGCCAGGCCCCTTTGGAGGGGCCCTTCAGGGGCCAACCTAGGGTTATGGGTAGCCCCAGGAGGCGGGCAGGCCTCATCCACCAGCTCTGCAGCAAGCGGAGGGACGGGCCGAGGTGAGGGCACTGAGGAGCAGGAGCGTGGGCTCAAGCGTTTTGGATGGGGGGGCCTTGGAAGGTCGCCGTGGGCTCGGAGGGCCCTGCCTGTTCTCCCACACTGAATGACCAGCGACACCCCTAGCGGCCCGGGTGGTGGAGGGGCAGCAGGGTGAGTCCGGCGCTGGGGCTCGGGGGTCCCCAACCCGGCGTTGCGGTCCCAGGCCCCTTGGGAGGAGCCCCTCGGCGGCCGACCTAGGGTTAGGGTTAGCCCCATTGAGGCCGGGAGGCCCGATCTGCCAGCTGTGTGGGGAGCGGAGGGGCCGGCCGAGGTGAGGGCGCTGACTAGCGGGAGCGTGGGCGCAAGCGTTGTGGCGCAGGGGGCCTTCGAAGGTCGCCGGGGGCTCGGAGGGCCCTACCCGTTCTCCCGCCCTGAAAGACCTGGGGCACACCTAGTGGCACGGTTGGCGGCGGGGCGGTAGGTTGAGTCCGATGCTGGGGCTCTGGAGTCCCCAATCCCCGGCGTTGTGGCGCCAGGACCCTTGGGAGGGGCCGCTCAGGGGCCGACCTAGGGTTACGGTTATCCACTAGGAGGCCAGCAGGCCCGATCCGCTGGATGTGCGAAGATCAGAGGGGCGGGCTGATGTGAGGGTGTGGCCTAGCGGCATTGTGGTCGCAAGCGTTTTTATGCAGGGTGCCTTTGAAGGTCTCTTGGGCTCGGAGGGCCCTGCCCTTTCTCACGCCCTGAATGAACGCGGCGCCCCTAGCGGCCTGGGTGGTGGCGGGGCGGCAGGGGGAGTCAGGCGCTGGTGTTCGGGGGTCCCCAATCCCTGGCGTTGCAGCGCCAGGCCACTTGGGATGGGCCCCTTGGTGGTCGATCTAGGGTTAGAGTTTGCCCCCAGGAGGCCGGCAGGCCCGATCCATGGGCTCTGCCACAAGCGGAGGGGCTGGCCGAGATGAGGGCACTGGCGAGCAGGAGCGTGGGCCCAACCGTTTTGGCGCGGGAGGACTCCGTAGGTCGCCGGGGGCTCAGAGGGCCCTACACGTTCTCAAGCCCTGAATGACCGGCGGCGACCCTAGTGGCCCGGCCGCCGGCAGAGCGGTAAGGTTAGTCCGGTGCTGGGGTTCGGTGATCCCCAATCCCCGCGTTGCGGTGCCAGGCCCCTTGGGAGGGGCTCCTCGGGGGCCGCCCTAGGGTTTGACTTAGCCCCCAGGAGTTGGGAAGGCCCGATCCGCCCCCTGTCCGATGAGCGATGGGGCGGGCCGAGGTGAGGGCGCTGGCGAGCAGGAGCGTGGGCCCAAGCGTTTTGGCGTGGGGGGCCTTCGATGGTTGCCGGGGGCTCGGAGGGCCTTGCCCATTCTGCCGCCATGAATGACCGGCGGCGCCCCTACCGGCCCGGGTGGCAACGGGTCAGTAAGGTGAGTCTGGCGCTGGGCATCAGGGGTTCCAGATCCCCAGCGTTGTGGCGCCAGGCCCCTTGGGAAGGGCCCCTAGTGGGCCGAACTATGGATAGGGATAGTCCCCAGGAGGCCGGCAGCCCCGATCCGCGGATCCGCCGGCTGTGCGTCTAGCGGAGGGGCGGGCCGAGGTGAGAGGGCTGGTGAGCGGGAGCATGGGCCCAAGCGTTTTGGAGCGGGGGGCCTTCGAAAGTCCCCGGGGGCTCAGAAGGCCCTGCCCGATCTCCCGCCCTGAATGACCGGCGGCTCCCCTAGGGGCCTGCGTGGCGGTGGAGCGGCAGGGTGAGTCCGGCGCTGGGCCTGGGAGTCCCCAGTCCCAGGCGTTAGGGCGCCAGGCCCCTTGGGATAGGCCCCTAGGGGGCCTACCTAGGGTTAGGGTTAGCCCCCAGGAGGCGGGGAGGCCCGATCCGCCCGCTCACTGTGCAGCGAGCAGAGGGGCAGGCTGAGGTAAGGGCGATGGCGAGCGGGAGCGTGCTCCCAAGCGCTTTGACACAGGGACCTTCGAAGGTCGCTGTGGGCTCGGAGGGCCCTGCCCATTCTCCGGCCCTGAATGACCTGCGGTGCCCCTTGTGGCCCGGGTGGCGTTGGGGGCATGGTGAGTCCGGCGCTGGGGCTCAGGAGTCCCCAATCCCCGTCGTTGCGGCGCCAGGCCCCTTGGGAGGGGCCACTAGGGGGCCGACCTAGGGTTTGGGTTAGCCTGGAGAAGGCCCACAGGCCGGATTCACCATCTGTGCGGCGAGCGGAGGGGAGGGCCGAGGTAAGGGCGCTGGCGAGCGGGAGCGTGGGCCCAAGCGTTTTGGTGCAGGGGGCCTTCGAAGGTCGCCGGTGGCTTGGAGGGCACTGGCCATTCTCCCTCCCTGAATGAACAGCGGCGCCCCTAGCGGCACAGGTGGCAGTAGGGCGGGAGGGTCAGCTGGGCGCTGGGGCTCAGGAGTCCCCAGTCCCCAGTGTTGAGGCAATAGGAACCTGGGATGGGACCCTCGGGGGCCCCCCAAAGGTTAGGGTAACACCCAGGAGGCTGGCAGTCCTGATCCACCGGCTGTGCAGTAAGCGGAGGGGCGGAACGAGGTGAGGGCGCAGGCGAGTGGGAGCATGGGCCAAAGCATTTTGGCGCAGGGGGCCTTTGAAGGTCGCCAGGGGCTCGGAGGGATCTGCCCGTACTCCCTCCATGAATGACCGACGGTGTTCCTAGTGGCCTGGGTGGTGGCTGAGCAACACGGTGAGTCTGGCGCTGGGGTTCGGGGGTCCCCAATCCCAGGCATTGCGGTGCCAGGCCCCTTTGGAGGGGCCCCTCAGGGGCCAACCTAGGGTTATGGGTAGCCCCAGGAGGCGGGCAGGTCTCATCCACCAGCTCTGCAGCAAGCGGAGGGACGGACCGAAGTGAGGGCACTGAGGAGCAGGAGCGTGGGCTCAAGCGTTTTGGATGGGGGGGCCTTGGAAGGTCGCCGTGGGCTCGGAGGGCCCTGCCTGTTCTCCCACACTGAATGACCAGCGACACCCCTAGCGGCCCGGGTGGTGGAGGGGCAGCAGGGTGAGTCCGGCGCTGGGGCTCGGGGGTCCCCAACCCGGCGTTGCGGTCCCAGGCCCCTTGGGAGGGGCCCCTCGGCGGCCGACCTAGGGTTAGGGTTAGCCCCCTGGAGGCCGGGAGGCCCGATCTGCCAGCTGTGTGGGGAGCGGAGGGGCCGGCCGAGGTGAGGGCGCTGACTAGCGGGAGCGTGGGCGCAAGCGTTGTGGCGCAGGGGGCCTTCGAAGGTCGCCGGGGGCTCGGAGGGCTCTACCCGTTCTCCCGCCCTGAAAGACCTGGGGCACACCTAGCGGCACGGTTGGCGGTGGGGCGGTAGGTTGAGTCCGACGCTGGGGCTCTGGTGTCCCCAATCCCCGGCGTTGTGGCGCCAGGACCCTTGGGAGGGGCCGCTCAGGGGCCGACCTAGGGTTACGGTTATCCACCAGGAGGCCAGCAGGCCCGATCCGCTGGATGTGCGACGATCAGAGGGGCGGGCTGAGGTGAGTGTGCAGCCTAGCGGCATTGTGGGCGCAAGCGTTTTTATGCAGGGTGCCTTTGAAGGTCTCTCGGGCTGGGAGGGCCCTGCCCTTTCTCAAGCCCTGAATGAACTGCAGCGCCCCTAGCGGCCTGGGTGGTGGCGGGGCGGCAGGGGGAGTCAGGCGCTGGTGTTCGGGGGTCCCCAATCCCTGGCGTTGCAGCGCCAGGCCACTTGGGATGGGCCCCTTGGTGGTCGATCTAGGGTTAGTGTTTGCCCCCAGGAGGCCGGCAGGCCCGATCCATGGGCTCTGCCACAAGCGGAGGGGCTGGCAGAGATGAGGGCACTGGCGAGCAGGAGCGTGGGCCCAACCGTTTTGGCGCGGGAGGACTTCGTAGGTCGCCGGGGGCTCAGAGGGCCCTACACGTTCTCCGGCCCTGAATGACCGGCGGCGACCCTAGTGGCCCGGCCGCCGGCAGAGCGGTAAGGTTAGTCCGGTGCTGGGGTTCGGTGATCCCCAATCCCCGCGTTGCGGTGCCAGGCCCCTTGGGAGGGGCTCCTCGGGGGCCGACCTAGGGTTTGACTTAGCCCCCAGGAGTTGGGCAGGCCCGATCCGCCCCCTGTCCGATGAGCGATGGGGCGGGCCGAGGTGAGGGCGCTGGCGAGCAGGAGCGTGGGCCCAAGCGTTTTGGCGTGGGGGGCCTTCGATGGTTGCCGGGGCTCGGAAGGCCTTGCCCATTCTGCCGCCATGAATGACCGGCGGCGCCCCTACCGGCCCGGGTGGCAGCGGGGCAGTAAGGTGAGTCCGGCGCTGGGCATCAGGGGTTCCCGATCCCCAGCGTTGTGGCGCCAGGCCCCTTGGGAAGGGCCCCTAGTGGGCCGAACTATGGATAGGGATAGTCCCCAGGAGGCCGGCAGCCCCGATCCGCCGATCCGCCGGCTGTGCGTCTAGCGGAGGGGCGGGCCGAGGTGAGAGGGCTGGTGAGCGGGAGCATGGGCCCAAGCGTTTTGGAGCGGGGGGCCTTCGAAAGTCCCCGGGGGCTCAGAAGGCCCTGCCCGATCTCCCGCCCTGAATGACCGGCGGCTCCCCTAGGGGCCTGCGTGGCGGTGGAGCGGCAGGGTGAGTCCGGCGCTGGGCCTGGGAGTCCCCAGTCCCAGGCGTTAGGGCGCCAGGCCCCTTGGGATAGGCCCCTAGGGGGCCTACCTAGGGTTAGGGTTAGCCCCCAGGAGGCGGGGAGGCCCGATCCGCCCGCTCACTGTGCAGCGAGCAGAGGGGCAGGCTGAGGTAAGGGCGATGGCGAGCGGGAGCGTGCTCCCAAGCGCTTTGACACAGGGGCCTTCGAAGGTCGCTGTGGGCTCGGAGGGCTCTGCCCATTCTCCGGCCCTGAATGACCTGCGGTGCCCCTTGTGGCCCGGGTGGCGTTGGGGGCATGGTGAGTCTGGCGCTGGGGCTCAGGAGTCCCCAATCCCCGTCGTTGCGGCGCCAGGCCCCTTGGGAGGGGCCACTAGGGGGCCGACCTAGGGTTTGGGTTAGCCTCCAGAAGGCCCACAGGCCGGATTCACCATCTGTACGGGGAGCGGAGGGGAGGGCTGAGGTAAGGGCGCTGGCGAGCGGGAGCGTGGGCCCAAGCGTTTTGGTGCAGGGGGCCTTCGAAGGTCGCCGGTGGCTTGGAGGGCCCTGGCCATTCTCCCTCCCTGAATGAACAGCAGCGCCCCTAGAGGCCCAGGTGGCGGTAGGGCGGGAGGGTCAGCTGGGCGCTGGGGCTCAGGAGTCCCCAGTCCCCAGTGTTGAGGCAATAGGAACCTGGGATGGGCTCCTCGGGGGCCCACCAAAAGTTAGGGTAACACTCAGGAGGCTGGCAGTCCTGATCCACCGGCTGTGCAGTGAGCGGAGGGGCGGAACGAGGTGAGGGCGCAGGCGAGTGGGAGCATGGGCCAAAGCATTTTGGCGCAGGGGGCCTTTGAAGGTCGCCAGGGGCTCGGAGGGATCTGCCCGTACTCCCTCCCTGAATGACCGACGGTGTTCCTAGTGGCCTGGGTGGTGGCGGAGCAACACGGTGAGTCCGGCGCTGGGGTTCGGGGTTCCCCAATCCCAGGCATTGCGGTGCCAGGCCCCTTTGGAGGGGCCCTTCAGGGGCCAACCTAGGGTTATGTGTAGCCCCAGGAGGCGGGCAGGTCTCATCCACCAGCTCTGCAGCAAGCGGAGGGACGGACCGAAGTGAGGGCACTGAGGAGCAGGAGCGTGGGCTCAAGCGTTTTGGATGGGGGGGCCTTGGAAGGTCGCCGTGGGCTCGGAGGGCCCTGCCTGTTCTCCCACACTGAATGACCAGCGACAACCCTAGCGGCCCGGGTGGTGGAGGGGCAGCAGGGTGAGTCCGGCGCTGGGGCTCGGGGGTCCCCAACCCGGCGTTGCGGTCCCAGGCCCCTTGGGAGGGGCCCCTCGGCGGCAGACCTAGGGTTAGGGTTAGCCCCCTGGAGGCCGGGAGGCCTGATCTGCCAGCTGTGTGGGGAGCGGAGGGGCCGGCCGAGGTGAGGGCGCTGACTAGCGGGAGCGTGGGCGCAAGCGTTGTGGCGCAGGGGGCCTTCGAAGGTCGTCAGTGGCTCAGAGGGCCCTGTCCTTTGTTCAGGCCTGAATGACGTACAGCGCTCCTAGAGGCACGGGTGGTGGCGGAGCGGAAGGGTGAGTCTGGTGCTGAGGCTTGCGGGTCCAGAATCCCTGGCTTGTGGAGCCAGGCCCCTTGGGAGAGGCCCCTAGGGGGCCGACCTAGGGTTAGGGTTAGCTCCTAGGAATCCGGCAGGCCCTTATGCCGGCTGTGCAGCGAGCGGAGGGGCGGGACTTGGCGAGGGCGCCGGTGAGCAGGAGCATGGGCCCAAGCATTTTGGCGCAGGGGGCCTCTAATGGTCGCCGTGGCTCGGAGGGCCCTCCCCGTTCTCCCGCCCTGACTGACCGGCAGCGGCCCTAGAGGCCCGGGTGGCGGTGGGGTGGCAATGTGAGTCCGGCGCTGCAGCTCAGGGGTCACCAATTTCCGTCGTTGCAGCGCCAAGCCCCTTGGCAAGAATGACTCGGGTCCTGACCTAGGGTTAGGGTTAGACCTCAGAAGGCAGGCAGGCCCGAAACGCCAGCTGTGCGTAAAGCAGATGGGCGGGCCGAGGTGAGGGCGCTGGTGAGCGGGAGCGTGGGCCCACGCGTTTTGGCACGGGAGGCCTACGAAGGCCGCAGTGGCCTGGGAGGTCCCTGCCTGTTCTCCCTCCCTGAATGACCGGCGTCACCTGCAGCAGCCCTGGTGGTGGCGGGGCTACAGGTTGAGTCCGGCACTGGGGGTCGGGGGTTCCCAATCCCCAGCATTGTGCCACCAGGCCCCTTGGAAGGGGCCCCTCGGGGGCTGACCTAGGGTTAGGGTCAGCCCCCAGGAGGCCGGCAGGCCCGGGAGTGTGGGCCCAAACGTTTTGGCGCAGGGGGCCTTTGAATGTCGCCGGGGGCTAGGAGGGCCCTGCCTGTTCTCCCACCCTGAATGACCGGCTGCACCCCTAGCGGCCCGAATGGCAGCGGGGCGGCAGGGTGACTCCGGCGCTGCAGCTCGGTCCCCAATCCTTGGCGTTGCAGCGCCAGGCCCCTTGGCAGGGGCCCCTCGGGTCTGACCTAGGGTTAGGGTTAGCCCCCAGGAGGCCGGCAGGCCCAATCCTCCAGCTGTGCAGGAGCAGAGGGGTGGGATGAGATGAGGGCACTGGCGAGCGGGAAGGTGGGGCCAAGCATTTTGGCGCGAGGGGCCTTCAAAGGTTGCCAGGGGCTCGGAGGGCCCTGCCTGTTCTCCTGCCCTGAATGACTGACGGCGCCCTTCGTGGCCCGTTTAGCAGCGGGGCGGCAGGGAGAGTCTGGTGCTGGGGCTCGGGGGTCCCCAATCCCTGGTGTTGCAGCGCCAGGCCCTTTGGGATGGGCCCCTAGGGGGCCTACCTAGGGTAGGGTTAGCCGCCAGGAGGCTAGGATGCCTGATCCGCCGGCTGTGCGGCGATTGGTGGGGCAGGCTGAGGTAAGGGCGATGGCAAGCGGGACCATGGGCCCTAGTGCTTTGGTGCAGGGGGCCTTCGAATGTCGTTGGGGGCTCGGAGGGCCCTGCCCATTCTCCCGCACTGAATGACCGGCGGTGCCCCTAGTGGCCCGGGTGGCGGCGGGGGGCATGGTGAGTCCGGCGCTGGGGCTCGGGAGTCCCCTTTCCCCGTTGTTGCGGCACCAGGCCCCTTGGGAGGGGCCACTAGGGCGGACCTAGGTTTAGGGTTAGCCCCCAGAAGGCCCACAGGCCCGATCTGCCAGCTGTGAGGCGAGCGGAGGGGAGGGCCGAGGTAAGGGCGCTGGCCAGCGGGAGCGTGGGGCCAAGCGTTTTGGTGCGGGGGGCCTTCGAAGGTCACTGGTCGCTCGGAGGGCCCTGCCCGTTCTCCCTCCCTGAATGAATGGCGGCGCCCCTAGCGGCCCAGGAGGCGGTAGGGCAGGAGGGTGAGTCCGGCACTGGGGCTCGGGAGTTCCCAATCCCAGGCATTGCGGTGCCAGGCCCCTTCGGAGGGGCATCTCAGGGGACAACCTAGGGTTCTGGAGGAGTGCAGGCCTCATCTGCTGGCTCTGTGGCGAGCGGAGGGGCGGGCCGAGGTGAGGGCACTGAGAAGCAGGAGCGTGGTCTCAAGTGTTTTGGATGCGGGGGCCTTCGACGTTCGCCAGGGGCTCGGAGGGCCCTGCCCATTCTCCCGCCCTGAATGACCAGCGGCACCCCTAGCGGCTCGGGTGGTGATGGGGTGGCAGGGAGACTCCGGCGCTGGGGATCGGGGCTCCTTAATACCCGGCGTTGCGGCCTCAGGCCCCTTGGGACGGGGCCCTCGGGGGCCGACCTAGGGTTAGGGATAGCCCCCAGGAGGCTGGCAGGCTCGTTCCGCCCATGTGCGGTGAATGGAGGTGTGGTTGAGGTGAGGTAGCTGGCGACTGGGGGCGTGGGCCAGAGCATTTAGGCTTTGGCTTGGGGTGCCTTCGAAGGTTGCAGGAGGCTTAGAGGGTCCTGCCCGTTCTGTCGCCCTGAAGGACTGGTGATGCCCCTAGTGCCCCATGTGGCGGCAGGGCGGCAGGGTGCATCCGGTGGTGGGACTCGGGGGTCCCCAATCCCTGGCATGCGGTGCCAGGCCACTTGGGAGGGGCCCCTCGGGGGCGACCTAGGCATAGGGTTAGCCCCCAGGAAGCCAGCAGGCCCGATCCGCCAGCTCTGCAGCGAGAGGAGGGGTGGGCCGAGGTTAGGGCGCTGGGGAGCAGGAGCGAGGGAGCCAGAGTTTTTGCGCGGGGGGCCTTTGAAGGTCACAGGGGGATCGGAGGGCCTTGCCCGTTCTCCCTTCTTGAATGACTGGCAACGCCCGTAGCGCCCTGGGTGCTTGCGGGGTGGCAGAGTGAGTCCAGCACTGGGGCTCGGGGGTCCCAAATCCCCAGCATTGTGGTGCCAGGCTCCTTGGGAGGGGCCCCTCGGGGGCCGACCTCGGGTTAGGGTTCTTCCACAGGAGGCCGGCAAGCCCGGCGCTAAGTGGCTCTGACAATGTAACAAAAATGCCATACACTTATCTGAAAGAAATAACAGTGTACAGGAACCCAACATCATCCTTTGTGAATATGGAAGCCAGCCCCAAAGTGGTCCTGGAAGTCTGACGAAAGGGCTAAGCACTTTTCTCTGAGTCACCACACTGTACAGGGAAAGACCAATGTACATCATCATTCACGAGTAGGAAGCATGAATGGAAGGTTCTGGAATTTCGAGGACTCTGACCCATCCTTATTGGTAATAAACCACCGTGTACAGGAAAACACCTTCAACTCTCATCACCTGCTCAATCCTGATTCCGATTCAACTTTGGGTGTGTAGGACTAGGGAAATGTCCACATCTTATTGCTAAGAAAGAACGATGTCAGGGTAATGCCCTTCAAGTCACCTCAGCCTTCCTGAAGACGGCAGCAGGAATCAAGCTGGTTATGTTACCATGAGGTAAGGAAGATGAGCATATAAGTGAGAAACAACAGTGGGCAGGACCTCTCTTCCAACGAACAGTATCTTTGCTTAATGTTGAATCCCTATGGTAAGTGGTTGTGGGCATTTGTGAGGTCAAAATCTGAAGTGTTTTGTAAAACCTCTTGGCCATTCACAGATGAGACTAAGGTAGTTGGGGACTCCTAGGCAGTGATTTGTCCACTGTCAAAAATATGAAAAGATGAAAGAGACAGATGAGGTCTCCTCAGGCATTGTCCTTTATCCTCATCCTCCGTGAGGATGGCCATCTCTGGACAGCTCAGTGTCAGAGTCTCATTTACATTGGGGGCATCTGTTCCTCACAGACATCAGGCAGGGAAATGGATTTGGTTCTCTGTGCCAGCCCAGCCACAGCTGAGTGTCACAGCACCCTCTCGTGGGCTCATAAGAGTTTCACTGTCACCAGGCAGGTCATTGTATTTGATAAACCACTGTGAGAGTTTGCAATTGCCTTCACCTGCAACCTCCAGAGGCAAATGCAGATCTCTGGTACCATGTGAAGTCATGTGAAGGCTTTGTGAGAAAGTGTCCTTTTGCTTAAGAAAAACATGGCTGGGGCTCCTGGCTGGCTCAGCCAGTTAAGCATGTGCCTTTGGCTCAGGTTATGATCCCAGGGTTCTGGAATCGAGCCGAAGGTCCCTGCTCAGCAGGAAAGGAGTAGGGAAATAGCTTAGAACCCACAGAGAATGTGAATAAAGGGGAGTGAAATGGAACTTGGTCTGTGTTTGGCTTTAGGGATTGGAAGTTAGTTTTTTCTCAATTGTGATTGTTCTTGAAACAGAACAGCTGTATTGTTTTTTTTACCTTTAATTTTTTTCTAGTAACAATTTATTATTATTATATGTTAGTCACTATACAGTATTTCCTTAGTTTTTGATGTAGTGTTCCGTGATTCATTATTTGCATACAACACCCAGTGCTCCATGCAATATGTACCTTCCTTAATACCCATCACTGGCCCATCCCAATCCCCCATCCCTCTCCCCTCTGAAGCCCTCAGTTTGTTTCCCAGAGTCCATAGTCTCTCGTGGTTCATTCCCCCTTCTGTTTAGGGTCCATTGTCTAAAGGGACAGACAGTGGAAGTTCACCAAATATAAGATCGAAATTTCATTGTTCATTATAGATGCCGCCAAGTAGTTCCCAGACATTTCATTCTACTCTAGTAATTGATTATACCTGTGCAGGTGCACGTGAAAGATAACTGATGAATGTATACTGGTAATAAAACACGCCCCACAGTAGTAGAATAATAGAGAATGCACATGTGTAAAATTATTCGACTACGGCTTCCATGCTTTCCCTTTGGTTCCTTGTTATCTATGAAATTGGACAATTTTTGTTCTCTACGCTTAAAACTCATTGTCAGTATTCAGAGTTTTTCAATGCTGATCTTCTTCTGTATAAGTTACTAAAAACCTAAAATATGTATGAACTTTAAAAAATGCTATGTTGAAAATTATAGCAGGGAAGTTCCATTTTGTGAATATTGTGTCAATGGATCTCTATTTTGACATCAGTGTTCATTAGAAATGATGACATTTCATGTGAGTATAAATATCAATGTGAAAAAGAAAAGGTAGGAAGAACCTTGAATGTTTAAGTAATTGGTGAAATGACAGGTGTGTGTGTGTGTGTGTGTGTGTGTGTGTGTGTGTGTGTGTGTGTGTAATTGATTTTCAGTGAATGGTTTAGGTCCTTGTAGGGCCTCCGAGAGAGCCCAGGTGAACCTTTCAATGAGTTGGTATCTGTTCTCAGAACATGGGAATCTCTTAGTCCAATAGTCAATCAGGCAAGCTTTGAGGTCTTGAAGAGTTTCAGTCCTCAGCGATGGTGTTGCAGACCCTTGTGAGCAAACCCTAGGTATGCTCAGAGCCCTCATTAGCTGGTACCAAGGTGTGACGATTTCAGACAGCATTTCCCAAAGAAGTACCTCTTGAGTCTCTGTTCTTGTCAGTTCCCTACACTTCCTTACACTAGTTATGTGATCAGTGTGTTTCAGGATAATCCCCACATGTGATTTTTGCTATTTCCTACTAGTCCTATCTGTTTCTCATCTTCTTCTTTTATGATAGGGGTTGGGAAGCAACCTGTGTGGTGTAGGAAGGGGTGTGGTAGTTGTCTGCCTTCAGAGGACCAAATGATGCC
The DNA here is from genome assembly GCF_024610735.1 of Ursus americanus. Lineage (NCBI taxonomy): Eukaryota > Metazoa > Chordata > Mammalia > Carnivora > Ursidae > Ursus > Ursus americanus. Next base: position 81,375,726 of record NC_142135.1, read on the forward strand.
TAGAAATTGTACTGTAGTTTGAGGTCAATTGTCCATCCTCTGAGTGTCAGGAATTCCATCACTTTACTTTGATGCTAGTCTGTTCTTCAAGCTGTCCTCAGAAATAAGGACGTCATCCATCTAGGGAATACTGGTTTGTGTGTATGTTTTCATTTTAGGAAAGGCCTTGCTGTGCCTGAAAATAATACTGTAGAGCACCATTTCCTGTTCTTATTGGCCATCAGTCAATCTTTTGTGAAGTATTCGTTTATAAATAGACTTTCTATGGTTGATGAGCAGGAATTCTTTATTGACAAGTCTTTGTCAGTGTGTGTATTGCAAATCTTTACTTCCCAGCCTGCGGTTCACTTTTTCATTTTCTTATGGTCATAAGATAAGGAGAAATGTCACATTTTTATGAAGTCCCACTGAATTCTTTTAAATGGTTTGTGCACCCTATGTCTTACCCCAAGATTGACAGGTTCTAAGTTTTCTTTCAGAAACTGTACAATGGGAAGCTACAATCCATTTTCTCTGTCCATTTATTGCTTACAAATTTCACATTTTTATGAAGTCCCACTGAATTCTTTTAAATGGTTAGTGCACCCTATGTCCTACCCCAAGATTGACAGGTTCTACGTTTTCTTTCAGAAACTGTCCAATGGGAAGCTACAATCCAATTTCTCTGTCCATTTATTGCTTACAAATGTATTTTGACCATCTGTTTCCTAGGAAACCTCTTTTGTTATTATTATTATTATTATTATTATTATTATTATTATTATTATTATTTTAAATTGCATTTTTAATTCTAAAAGGGTATTTATAGACTGTTTTGGATTTTCTATGTACACAATCGTGTTATCTGTGAATAGTCACTATTATCCCCTCAATTCTTATACTTTTTGTTTCTCTTGCCTTAAAACACTGGTAGATTCTCCGATGCCACGTTGAATAGAGCAGCATTGTTTAAAGATTTTCATATACCTTTCTCAATATCTGACAGAAAAAGCAGACAAAACATTGGTAACAAATGTGACCAAATTGACATATAGGGAACATTCCATAATAAGTGCAGAATACGTTATTTTCAAGTGATCATAGACTCTTTACCCAAATAGATGATAGGTGGGGCCACGAATCAAGGCTACAAATGTTAAACCCTGAAATTAACTAGATTCTATTCTTAGACCAGAGGGGAATTGAGTCACAGTCATAGCGAAAAGAAAACCAGGAAGTCCTTCAATGTTTAAAAATTAAATGGAACTTTGCTACATATCCTAAAGGTCAGAGAGGGAATCTCATTGGAAATTCTGAACCTTTTCTACATGAGGGCTCACACACAATGGCACTTTCTTTGTGAAGAGACTTAATAATAACCTAGACAGGAGTTGAGCCTTAAGTCAGAGTTCTGCCTGCCCCAGCCACACCTGGCAGCCTTGGCCTGTGGTCCCCCTCAGCTGTCCTTTCTGGTGGCCCTGAGCTAAGGGGGTCAACATGGCCGTATGGAAATTAGAAGCTCCCCACTCTTAGTGATGACGTTGCTATCGTATCGTCCTCACCAGTCCAACAACATGATTTCTGAGTGAACTATGACACAAGAGTGACTTCTTGGCCTTTCTTCAGGTTTGAAAATCATCTGGTGAGTCATCTATTAGAAATAGGATTCAACATGTGTTCTTTCTTCTGGAAAAGAAATAGACCCAATAGCAATTATGGCTTCCTGAGCACCTGTTCTTGAGAGACATCATACTGGCTCTTTGTAGCATTCTGCCTCTTAAACTTCTCAACTAGGGTGTAGATATTTCTACGCACATTTTCAGGTGGTTAGACAAGGACTGGGATGATATGAGTCACAGAGGATTTTAGTGTCAGAAACCTAAGTGGGATCCCCAAATTGACTCCAAATCCCTTGTTGTTCCATACAGGGTACTATTTCCCTCTTATCTCTGGTCTTCTCGATCTGGAAACCTATCAAGTATCAGGATTTTCTTGTCATGTGGACAACTGGAATGAATTCACGGGCCTTTTCACCTCTGCCCATGGTGATCATTAAGATCATTATCTCAGTGGAGGACCTCTGGGTAAGATACTCAAAGATCCTTAGGGATACAGACAGTATAATATTTTTCTGGTATTAAAGTTCCTGAAACCAACTATCTTTTTTAGTCCATTCAGGCTCTGGTATGTTCAGAGGGTGCTGTAAAACAGGTCTGAAATAGTATTTAAAAACACTCAGCTCAGCCTCTTCTACAAAGTGAGCCAATGCTTATAAACATGGCTAAAATATTGCCTTACCTACGATGACTTCCCAGCCATCATAGTGTTTATATGGTATGACTGTGACTTACATTAGTCAACATTTGCAGAGAAAGAACTTAGTGCATCCAGGGGGCACTTCATGTTGAAATTAGTTTGTGACAACGAGCTACTGTGTTTTCTTCTGCAGTCCAAGGGAATGGTGCCAGACATCTCTAAGGTGTCTAGCAGTTCTACAATTCTGATTTTAAGTGGTCTGTGTGCTTCAGCGATTTGGGCAGGAGAAGGGCAGGAGTCCAGAGACTGTGAACACTTCTGTTACCTGTGCTGACCATGGAGCAGGTAGCCTTCTGTGGGCATCATTTTGATTTCTTGGTACTCTTGTGAAAGGTGCTTTTGTCTCAAATTCCTCCTTTTTAGGAGTAATTATAATGATGAAAGTAATTTTTATCTTATATCATCTGTGGGCCCTGATCCTGGGCTCCCAGGGAAGCTATCCTTTAACATTTTACCCAGCTCAAAATGATTGGGCAAAAACTCAAAGCATGAGCCCTATTTCTGCCCCAAGCACATGTTGTACATCTGCTTCGAGAATAAAACAATAACAAAAAATGACAACATGAAAATAAGAAAAAATAAAGAACCTCTTTGGCTCCCATAAGATTAAAGTCATACTGACATGTACATACTGAAAATGCATGAAATCATTGCATTTCCTAAAGCCCAAGCCTTGGAGGGTCTGAGAACCACTGACATTGCCCAGAACCAGGCACACCCCAGCAGGGATGGGTGGTGCAGAAAGGGAAGGGGCAGGACTCTGAGGGAGGTCTGCAGCTAGAGGTGTCCCTGGAAGGGGCCAGGTGTGTGTGGGGAGCCCGGCCCAGGACCCCAACCATGCCTGTGCTGGGTGTTGGGTAGAGGAGGTGCCTCTTGGACCCCCTGCACTTTCAGGGTTCCAGGGGCTTGAGGGCGGTTTGCCTGGCATCCCAGGGGCTGGGGCACCACCCTCCCTGACCAATCACCCCTTGGGGGTGGAGCTACATCTCTGTGGGCTGTTCCAGAGTTGCAGTGGGGTGCAGACCTGGGGCAGAAGAAGGGGCACTGGGAGAGAGAGAGTTGCCCTGTGGAGGTCCCAGCTGCTGAGTGAGCAGAATGCACCAGGGGCGGGGGGGTTCGGGGGTAGGGTGCGACCCAGGTGGGAGGCAGGGTTCTCGAAGGGCACTTGGAGAGGGTTCATTGTGGGGACTCAGGTGAGTTTTCTTTTCCCCTTTAAAGTCTCTTCTGCCCCATGTCCTCAACTGGCCTTATATCCCATACCCGTGAACTCCAGGGCGCCCAATCACCTGAGCTTTTGTGGGATGGGTTGCAGAATTTCAGGGTTTCCCCTGTTCCCTGGAAAAGTGTGGGTAAGGACCTCACAGAGTCCCCACCTTCAGTGATGTGTCCCCCTGTTCTCTGACACAGTGCAGGTGATGCATCTTGAGCAGTACCCCGAGTTCAGCAGGGTGTGCCCTGGTCCCCCAGGCACAGGTGTGGCAGCAGCAAGCCCCAGAGCCATACCCAACTTCAGCATTATGCCCCGTGTGCCCCCAGGTTAGTGGTCATTGGCTGTTGGAATCATGCAGGAAAATTCTCCAGGTGGGGGCCTGGAAGCGGGTGTAAACCAGACCCCACTCTAGTTGCACTGGGAATAGACAAATTGAGGGTTTCCTTAGAAGAGTAAGTCTGCTTTCCAGAAAAGGCAAGGTCATTGGTCTATTGAGAATGAAGATAATTACTGCTAAACAAGAAGTATGTGTTGCCCCTTTGCCCAGAAACCGAAGCAGGTGTGCAGGCTTTAGGTCAGAGGTGCCTTCTTCTCCACAGCTGACAGCACTTCTCTGCTCTGACTCCAAGACACCCGAGGTTTTGAACGTCAGTATCAGAGTCAGCGAGGCAGCTTGTCACAGAACGCCAGTGTTCAGAGAAAGCACAGGTATGTTTGGCAAAATGTCCTATCTATGTCAGGGCTTTAGGTAAAACCTCTCATTATCCCAAAACCTCCTGGGCTTTTCTCTTTTCTCTAGTTGAGCCACAAAGTAAAATTGAAATAACTGTCAGCATTCTGGGTTTGGTGCAAGAATTACAATTTTCCCTGCTGGTAGAACATTGCAGGGGATCACAATTTCTCTGTCCATTTATTGCTTACAAATGTATTTTGACCATCTGTTTCCTTGGAACCCTCTTTTATTAGAAAGGGAAGGTGAGATTCACTCTGTGCCTGTTTGTAACATCTAATTTGTTCCTTCATCTAACAATGTTTATTCAATTGGGCCTAAGACATGTTTGAGTGGACAGCATCTAGAGTTAGGTGGCTTTTTTCATCTGATACAGACTTGGATGATGTCATTTGACAAAGGTGATGTTTCATCGTTGATTAGTTTATTCATCAAAAGAGTTAAAATTAGGGTGGAGGGAAAATTGAAAATTATCCAAAGCGGCCTGTTCCTGTTTAAAAGTTGAGCTTGACTTTCTAGTTTTACTAAATGTATTATCTCGATATTTTGAGGTGCCATATTCTCTCTGTAGTTTCTTTGGTAGTGGAGTCAGAAGGAGAGTCTGGGAATTCTTTCGGATAGTGGCATGCTGGTGGCTTCAAGGGGCTTGGCGTCAGGAGCCTTGGGTGAAGTCTGCAACTGCTTGCCTGACCCTGGGTGCATCTCCCAGAGGTTTTGTTTCCTCTTATGAAATTGCTGGCAGATAATGTTCTGCTTAAAGGGGAACCCTCCCATCCTGTTGGTGGCAATGCAAAGTGGTGCAGCCAGTCTGGGAAACAGTGTGGGGGTTCCTCAAAAAGTTAAACATTGAACAACCCCATGATCCAGCAATTGCTCTCCTAGGTATTTACCCAAAGGATACAAAAATGCCGATTTAAGGGGGGAACGTGAACCATGATGTTTATAGCAGAAATGTCCACAGTAGCCAAACTATGGAGAGAATCCCAACATCCATGCACTGATGAATGGATAAAGCAGATGTGGGATACATATATATAATGGAATATGACCCAGCTTCAAAAAGAATGAAATCTTACCATTTGCAAGGATGCGGATGGATCTAGAGTGTATTAAGCTAAGCAAAATCATTGAGGAAAGACAAATATCCTATGCTCTTACGCTTGTGGAACTTCGGAAAGAAAACAGATGAACAGAGTGGAGGGGTGATGAGAGAGGCAAACAAGGAAATAGACTCAACCTTGGAGAACAAACTGAGTGTTACTGCAGGACAGGGGCATGGGGGGAAGAGTTAAATGGGTGAGAGGTATTAAGGAGGGCATTTGTGATGAGCATCGGGTACTGTATGCAGGTGAGGAATCGCTAAATCCTACCCCTGAAGCAAATATTCCATGGCATGTGACTAACTGGAATTTAAGTAAGAGAAGAAAGGAAAAAGTGTTCTGCTTCATGAAGAGTGAGGTAAACTTGTAGTAATGTGGGCTGTACTATTCTATAGATGAGAGTTGTTAAACACCCTGTTGTAGGATACACTAGTTGCTTATCACATAAGGAGTCTTCAGAAAGCTGCAATGAAAGATTCAGGTGTCAGAGTATGTTCATGTTCCACTGATATGTTACAGTTTGCACAGGTAGGAAAGAAGATGGAGAGAAAGGCAACAGAAGGGGAAAGTAGGTGTGAACCTTTCATTACTTAGCATTATAGCTTTCTCATGAAAGCCTTGCGCCAGTGTGATTATGGAAGCAGAGGGGAATCCGGGAACTTTGCAGGAGACAGGGGAGTTCCAGATCTGGGTAAAGCTGACAAGGGTCCCAGAGGAGAGCTGAATGCATTCTGCAGCAGGGTATGGGCAGGGTGGGCTCCAGGGGTGGCTGTGGGTCTCCTGGGTGAGAGTTGTAACAGGTGAGGGCTGTGTGCAAGTTCCTGGCTGAGGACAAGTGAGGCACAGGTGGAGAGCTGGCAGAGAACCTTCTTCTCGGCCACCAGCCTCACCCAACACACAGCTTCATCTTCTGTCACTTTCACTCCAATTCAGACTTCTCCGAAGGTGAGTGAGAACACATCAAGAGCATTCGAAACAGAAGGGAAAGCATGTGGAAAGGCTCTGGGGCAGGAGAATTTCAGGTATGTCCAGGAGCAGCAAGAAGGCCCTGTGGCCACAGGAGACAGCTTAGGACATGAGCTCAGAGAGGTGACAGAGGGTGACAGAAAGCCATTCCAGGGCTATAACCCCATGAGACCCTGTTTCACTGGGCCATCCTGGCTACAGTGTTGAGAACAGATGACAGAGGGTTGAAGATGGCAAGGCAGGTCAATGATGAAGCTTTTCCAGGAACTCAGGCACTGTGGTCCAGACAGGTGGCCTTGGATGGAGTGGTTAGACCTATTCTGGGTCCATTTTGAAGATGGAGCTCACAGGATTTGCTGATGGGTTAGCTATTAGGAGCAGGAGAACAGAGGAATTGGGGTAACTCCCAGCTGTTGTGGGTTGTCCTGATCGAGGGGAAGGAGTGGGTTTTTCGGGTGGTAGGAGGTAGTCCGTGTTCTGCATGCTAAGGAAGGTGCCTTTCCCAGTGGATCTGCTGAGGTTTGTGTCTGAGAGAACCTTTCACTTCTCCTCCCTCAGCA